>NC_052409.1:3901409-4217045 GCF_009389715.1 Phoenix dactylifera | reverse complement strand
TGTTCTTTAAAAGGTAGTGCTATGGACCACTTACAGTTATATTGCTGGCTGCTGATTGAAAAGGAAAGCACTTCAGCATGCTAGGTTTGCATTTCCAACCTGTAGCATCTGGAAACTTTCTCCCTCTTTGTTAAACTATCATGGTTGTGATGCTTCCTGCACTTTTTGGACGTGGAAGCTCCCTGTCTCCCTCCTGAATTGATCATAGTTCTAATGCTTCCTGCACTTTAGACAATTTAGAGTTGGACGTGGAGGCACCTTTAGAGGTGAATTGCGTCACCATATACTTCCTGCACTCGTAGAGTTCGGATGGGGAAGCTCCCTATCTCCCTCCTTGATAATTGATCATTGTTCTGATTCTTCCTGCACTTGTAGAGTTTGGACTTGGAAGCTCCTTTTTAGGTGAATGTTGTCACCTTATCTGGCTGCCATCCAGTCTGATAATTGCAGTCATACTGGAAACTAGTCCATTTGACCTGCTATCATCATATAACAGTCCTGTGTCATGTTTGCTAAAGGGAATTCTTGGGGAAGATTAACCTTTTAGCCCATGCTCGCTGTTATGTTTCTCCAGATGTCCTTGTGGGATGTCTTGTGAAAGATTGGTAGTTCCAAGAGAGTGTCTCAAAGAATAACAGAAAATTTGGAAGATGGCACATAGGGGCCACACTAGAAGGCCATGCTAGCCTATGCTTATCACTTTTCCATTTCTATAATGCTCCTTTATAGGTGTTTAGGGAAGAGCAATTAATAATGAAGGCTGCTAGATTAATTGGGAAGGAACATGCACTAATACATGCATTCTGCAGGCATCTAACTAGTGGATGTAGATGCATTCCAGTGACAAATTTGTGTGTGAGAACTTATGAAATGGTGATCCAGTTAACTTGCTTCTTATATGCTTTAGTTGGTAGCCTATTGATACCATCCTTCTCAATTTCCTATTATTCCATTATGTATTTGCTTTGATAAATTATATTTTTTATAACACATAAATTGTTAATATTGATCCATTTAGATAGTTTTTTTTGACTCGTTTCTGGTATTCTATAAGGAATTAAAATCTTTCAATTTGCTTTCCACAGGTTCGTATGGCTGTATTTAGTCAACACCATGTCGATGGGCTCGACCTATCTTCAAATCCCCTTCTCTATATGATGCGATGCTACCCTGTAAGTAGAGAGTGTTTTATTTTGCTTTTTCTCCAAGTTTCTTTTTCCCATCAAAAGTGTGTATTCAGATGTTTGATACGATGTTTGATAAAGGATCTTCAAAATACATGCACGCTAAAAAGATGTTGAAAGTTTAGAAATTGATGTAATAGCATTAGTACTATTGCTCGTTATTCCTCTATTGACACTCATGGGTAGGTTGATAGTAAGGATTTTCTAGCGGCACTCATGGAATAGATGAAATAAATCGAAAAAAGGATTTTTCTCAAGAATGAAATCTTATTGGAACTTTCCATATCCAATTCATCCTTCGGAACCATATCACATCCCAAATCTGATGAAATAGGATGAATTGAGACGGTATTTTGTAAATGTCCATGAGCACTGACATGTGGCTCCACCCATTTGTTTCCCATGTGATGATACAAGGTTGTTGACTTGAATGTTTTCCAAAGAGGGTGTATTAACTGTTATTCTAGGCAAGTTGCAGTGGTGTGAAGTGTGAGCAAGGATTAGTGAGGAGAACAATAGTAATAATTGAATTGCTATGATACCAATGGTAGTGCATTTGGTTCCAATACGTATTGAAGATTGCCCTGGCAAGTGCATGTAGCTGATTGTAACTAAACTACCCTTGTTCCATTGCGTATTTTTATAGTTCACTTAAATTTGCAATTGATATTCTCATTCCCAAAGGTTAAATGTACCAGTACATTATCAAAGGAATAGGACTCTTCACTATCATAGTTTAATTTTATTATCTCCATCAATTGTTGCAGAATTTTTTTAAGTGAAAGTGCCATTACTTGAGAGAATTTGTTAGAAGAAACCCCTCAAGGTGACAACTTCTTTTTGCAGGGAGTACCTGAACAGAAACTTAGAGCTCATTTGGGTTCATTTGGTATTACGGGAAATCTTGCACTCCAGCCAATGTACACTCTGTCAGGTAAGGATTGATGGCTTACTACAAGTTGCATAAATTAACCAGTTAACTTCAATGATCTTTATGCTCACTGTTTTTTTTTAAAACAAAAACAAATTGATGTAGAGCTCTACCATTTTTAGCAGATTCTGATTGTGTTCATGCTGCTATTAATATTTGTCCAAATTTAAGCTCATCTAAATTTTCCCCTTTTTTTCAGGTGGTCAGAAAAGCAGGGTTGCATTTTCAAAGATCACCTTCAAAAAACCCCACATTATATTGCTTGATGAGCCATCAAACCATCTTGTAAGTACATCTAGTTGAGGATCATATTTGTTCTTTCTGTCACTCATATGATATGTATTATAAAGCTGAATGCCTAAAATGTGGACTATGGAAGCATCAAAATTAAATTGCTCATGAAAACTAATTTACTTTGATATAGTACTGTATAAACGTAAACAAACACATCAAGATGAGTGATGTCTTCGAAGTTAGCTGTCCAGTTCTAGATTCCTCTGAGTTCTATGAACGCCCATTTAGCATTGCTCTACCATAAGCTAAAAGAAGCATTCTTCTTGTTCAGAGGAGGAAAATTTTGTCACTTGATAATGAAATGTCATCTTAGAAACTTGCCCACAGAACTGCAACATTTGATGAACCTTTTCGTTCTAAGATCGACTTCCTTGCTTTAGGTTTTGCATCTCGAGGGGTTTCTAGGTTTCTAATGGTGATTGCTGTTGTTTGATGATGCTAGATTTTGAATAAATGAAGATGGTAAGGAATATGATATATATATTTAGCACTCTTGCTTAAGGTGGAATGCTGCTTGTGTTCTTGCTAGAACTGGATGATCACGAAGTATGACTTTGGAAGGACAGTAGTATAATTGTGGTGCCATGAGTTTGTTATTGACGGGATGGATGTGAAGGTCTTGGGAGCCTAGTAGTGGCAAATTGAGTGATGAAGTGCCTGCAAGTGCTTAATACATTACTTTGGAGGTTAGGACTGATCTTCATTGTCAAGCTCGCGAGTCCTCTAAAGTAGGTGATGCCTTGAAGGTTGCAAGGTGAGGACTATCCCCCTGATTTTAACGAATGGATGGTGGTGGTGGTCAAATTTGTTTCATGGTAGGTCATATCTGGAAATTTCTAAAAGTTCTCTTGAAGACATTAAGATTTGGCATATTCTCTATTTATGATTTGATTTCTGAGCTTGAGTCAAGTGCACTATTATCTGGATGGTGATGGAATAGGTTCAAGATTGGTGGGAACTTTCACTTTATGCTGATGTTGTCAGGGAAGCAAGTATGCTAAGAAAACAAATAAGTTTGTTGATGAAGAAGGGTATTCCATTACTTGGTACAATCAGAGTATGAGAAGATCCATTATACATTGTTCTTGGAAAGCACGAAGAAAGTAGGAAAGCATGGTGGATTTTAGAGATCATTCTTAAGGGAGAACTGACATGTACTGTGGTATGGAGTTGAAGAAGGCTTGTGGCTTTAATAGAAAATGGAATCTTTGATGGATACTGCAGTCATGTCGAAGGACATTATGAATAATATTTGGGTGATGTTTCCATATAGGTGCACTTCTCATCTTCAAGTGAGATATAGTTGGTATGATTCCAGAAAGTCTTCAATTGCTGGCAATCTTGCATGCTGTATGGCACTGGAATTTATTGGCTCAGGCTGCATTTAGTGCTGGAATAACTGGGGGACATCCCTCCAAGATTTACTTTTTGTTGTTGTTTGGGGTGGGGTGGGGTGGGGGGAGTTATTTGGTCAATGGGGTAAAATGGTGTCAGATGAGAGAACTATTTGACCCTCCGGGTTGAATAGTTTTATTCCATTGTAATTGGGTGAGAAATTATCCTGCCTAATTACCATTTTACCCATGGCATCTTTAATGCATTATTCTCCTCCTGACTTGACCATTGGCAATTTCATCGACTGCCTATGAAACATGAATTTGTTCTGTCCAGCCAAACAGCATCAACTTTATTTTCTACAGGATATCCCATGCATAACCAAAAGATATAAAATCCTATTCCACGAAATATATCCACACTTATCCGAATAAAATCAGACTAATCTGAATGAAGGGCATTTATCCTGTCCCAACCTATTCCACAACCAAATGCAACCTTTGGTGTGCTGACCAAGTGACTGCCTTTTGATGAGACACAGGTAAAAATTTTGCAAATTTTTCGGCTCATCAGACCATATGCTAACCACGTTGTTGAAGGTTCATAGTGGATTGCAAATTTGCAATAGATTGCACTTTATTGGCGCTGCTGCTGTCCATTGCTTCATCCATTTGTTGGAACTTCCCCCCTTATATAAGGGTATACCTCAGCTTGTGTCTCTTGTCAATAAATAGGATATACCTCCATTGCAGCTTCCATCCATAAGCAATATAGTTCATGCATATCTGATAAGTGCATATTTGTATGACCTCTTTTGGCTATATGGTGCTGTATTTGTTTGTCCGTAATCTAATTGGTATGTGGATAATGGCATTCTTCCTTTGAAAAAAGTAGTGATTTTTGAGGGAGAAATTTTAACTTCTTACTCTTTCCATTTTGTTTTGGTTGTATCTGAAATATCACAATAATTAACCCTTTGGTTCGTTATAGGAATCTTCTATCATTGCAATTTAGGCCTGAGTGCACAAATTATGGCTTTACTTTCGTAACATTCTATCAAAGTGCGCTTGAAATGGTTTTCAGAAAAGGTTAATGGGATAAACCAGAACTATTTGTTGAAAATGCCAACTACTGAATGGGTTTTCCTAGTTCAGCTTGGCGATGGCTCACTGTGGCATGCTGGGTCTGTCTATTGTCAGTTGTTAAAGCATCAACCCTTGATTCTCTTGGAAGTTTACTTAAATTTTTCTCAAGGGCATTTCGGTGAGATATAGATATGTTCTGGAGCAGCTCAGCAAGAGTAGTGGATCATTAGGTGATGGTTTGAGTTCAAATACTAGTGACCAGTTACCTGGAAAGACTTCTTGGTTGGGGTGAGTTTCAAATCGCAGTGTTGATGCCGCCCTGCCCTTCCTTTTCGGCTGCTGCTTTTTCCACCTTCGTTTTGCTTTCACGGCCAAGCAAAAGCGATACTACCAAAATGGAAGTAAACGCTAACATGTTGTGCACGTCTGGCAGAACTCTCCAATTCTTGGATGTGGTTTTACGTATTTCTTTGCATATGCTATTACACATTCACATTTCTTGCAACCATGGAAGCTCTTTGGGCCTTATTATCGACTTGCTCTCACTTTACATGAAAGCCCACTGCTATGGTTCATATGTATTATTCCCAATCGTTAGATGCCTTGCTTCAAAAAAATTCATATCTGAAATCTTTAATAAGGCAAAAGGGATAAATGGGGGACATGGTTGACCCCTTCGGATGTGATGGATGTGGCTAGGTCCAGCCTTCTACTTATAGTAAATGTTTCCTATATGAGATCAGTCAATGCTCATTAAAGTTTGTGATCTTGTGTTGCAGGACTTAGATGCTGTTGAGGCACTCATCCAGGGTCTTGTTCTCTTCCAAGGAGGAGTGCTAATGGTATAGCCGGCACCACAGCTGTTGAGGTTATAGTAATGCACAATTTTCTCTGAAGGAGACTTACATTTGTTCTATTCTTATTATATTGTGTCAGGTAAGCCATGATGAACATCTAATATCAGGGAGTGTTGACGAGCTGTGGGTAGTATCAGAGGGCAAGGTCACACCGTTTTCAGGGACATTCCATGATTACAAGAACATGCTGAGGTCCTCTGGAAATTGATCAGATCTGTTCCCTACCTCAAAACATGCATGCACAGCACACATACACCAATCTCACAAAGTACCTTTGCCAATATTCTATTAAAACTTATAGCATATTCATGACAATGCAATTTTGTAGAATATTTCAAAGTGCAATGCAGGTTTGACCTTTGTTTATCCCACTATTGTATTTGATATGGAGTCCCCCAATTCCCTGATCCTGGGTGCATGATGGCCAGGCCCTGTAGCCTATGGGGCACGGTCGGGGACTTTGGGCAAGACATGGGCAAAGAGGTTAGGGGAGTTCGGGCGAGGCACAACCGGGAAGATTTGGCAAGATGTGGGCGACAGAGAGATTGAAGGGAGGTTCGACAGGGCATGGATGAGGGAGATTTGTTGAGATGTCAGTGAGAGGTCAAGGAGAGGCATGGTGGGGGTATAGCTATGGAGTTTTGGTGAGAGGCGAGGTCAGGATGGGATAATGTTCTTTGGACTAAAGGCAGGCCACAAGTGCTAATTTTATCAAAGCTAGGTTATCAAGTTGTCCCAATCGTCTTAGGCTTTCCCATTCCTCTGATTTTTGTCGCATACGGTATGCTCTATTTAATCAGCTGTATTTTCCTTTGACAATGTTTATTTTTGGTCATGACAAATATGTATCAGCTGTCAATTCAGATCAAGGTTATCTAATCATCGTACATAAAGCAAGATAACTATTTTAGGGCAAATATCTGTTTTTTCCCTCCCTTGTGTTGACAGCAACACAGATAAGGGCACGAAAGAAGGATTCACCTTTTTTTACAAAAATCCACCATTGAATCACCCATCGTATGAGAACAAACTCAGGTTTCGACGCCATATGGCTCAGTATTTTTTGATGCTTACAACAGCAGCACGGCTTGATGAAGATGCGTTCTGAAATAGCAATCCTTCACCTGCTCGAAGATTCAAATTAACGTAGGATGGAAGTCCTAGTTTATAGTACACTAGTAGTACTAATGCTCTCTTCATCCAAATTTGTTAAAAAGACTTTCTGTCAAAAGCTCCGCAAATAGGAACTTTTTAATAGACTGAAACATAACAATTCTATCGATAGACTATGAAACACGGTACTTCGTGAATTCTTATAAAAAAAAAACCTTTCTATAAAAGACTCAGCAATTTTCCCCACCGATTCCTATCGCCTGTGTTCTCCCATACTCGATATCACAATTACTAATATTTTAAATAAATAATTAAATATAACTTACTTTGCTAACGAGAGTAGACTGAAATAACCAAAATACCCCGGCACCCACGGCCTTCGTGCTCTCTCCTCTCTCTCTCTCTTTGGAGTTCTCGCCCGTGACCGCGGTCTTCAGGTCCCTTTTAGGCTCTTGGACGCCTCCCTCTGGTGTCTCTATTTCCCTTTCTTTCTCCTAGGGTTCTTCTCGCTCTTCCCAGAATCCTCGAATTTCCCCTCCCTGGCGATGGAGACTTCCGGCTTTCTCTCGTGCGAGAAGCTGGATCGCATGGCGAATTGGGTCGGGGCGAGCGTCTCCTCGGCATTCTTCGCCTCCCTGGAGCGCTGCTCCTGCATCAATCTCAGCACCACCGACAACGAGGACGAGGCCAAGGTGGAGGAGGCCAAGGACCGCCCTCTCATGCTCGCCAAGCCCAGCGTCCACGATTCCTCCGACGAAGCCGCCAAGCCCGGCCCTCAAAACCCTGGTGCCGGTAAGCTGCCCCCCGTCTGAAAACCTCTTCCCTCGCTGCTACTCTCTTTTGGGGATCGAAATCGATGTACATGATGTCAATGATGTTCCGTGCCAATATAAGATTTAGGTGCTGGGTGACAGCTTGATTGGAGTATATAGAATTAGGTCTATGTTTTCTCTTTCTTATCCTGAATTCTTGTGTCTTATTAGTTTCTTTGGGCGTCAGAACTTGCTCTTTTTTTGTTTGGGTTTTTGGATGGTTTTCAGATTAACAGAACACAAGAACCTGAACGTAATAATAATAATAAATCCTTCCTTTCGATGTTCATGTCGGATATATCTGGTGCTCGCCGACAGTGATGTGATTGCTTAGACGTAGATCTGTGTTTGGATGACAAATTCTTGCTTATTGTGTACGATCCTCTGTCGTTTTTAAGTTTCTTTTGGTGTACGAAATTGCTTTTTCGTGATTTTTGGAAAAAAATCGATCGAATATATTTATCAGCTTGATTTTGGCTCTTGACTTGTTTATTTATTCTCCTCTGGTAGAAGACGTATTGGTAATGATAATGACCATGTGAAACGAAATAAATGGTTAGATAAGCTTGATAGCTGAGATTATAAATGGGGCTGTCGAACGTTGTTCTCCAAGGATAAGTTTATCAGCTTTTTCGGCAAGATTATCTGCTATTCGTCATTATTATTATTATTATAATTAGTTTGGAAGCTGATTGAAGATGTGCTGATGTAGAGCCAGGTAGCGTATTTGACTGGGGTGAAGTATAGGATAATTAGTGATTGGATGACTTGTTGGGGTTATTAGATACCGTATTGGTTCTTAGGAAGATGGATCAAGTTCAACATACTCAAGAGCAATGTTAGGCAAGTGAAATTTATGTAGAGGGCATTTTCAGTTCACTTTCATGTGGATGGTTGTGAACGATCAGTGGGTTGGGGATTACCTCAGTTAGTGAATGTTATTTATATGTATAAGGAGAAGTGGTGATGACGATTGCGCATTTGAGGGGCAAAAGGAGCTTTCAACCGAAGCAAAAAATGCAAGTCCATCTTAAGTGCACAAAATGATTGATTATATATCTGATTTGATCCGGACACTATGGCATTAACTTCAAGTGGTTGAGTGACTGTTATTTTTTCGTTTACAGCAGCTGGTGAATCCAAGACCAGAAACGGACGTTAAGGTGAAACTTGTAGGTGGATTCTCGAGGTGAATTTGTTTTCATGAGCCAGAAAACATGATAGAAAATCGGCCACAGCATCAGTTTGGAGCAACTTCCAAGGTTCCTTTGAGAAATTCAGCATGCCATATGAAGCTGAAAATCGAGAGATTTTACACGTGATAAAAAGCTGAAAACTTAGGAAAGGTGGATTAGAGTTCAAACTCCTCTTCAAGTTTTTGCCCTTTCTGAGAACTACTTTTATACTCTTCTCTGTCTTTTTTTTTTTTTTTGGTAAAAAATAGGAGGGGAGGGGGAGGGACCAGCCCACCCGCGTAGCAGCCCCATTACTGGGCCCCCCTTCCACCAGGGAATGTTCGATATAGGTCGCAGGTTTTCGCGTGCCTTCCCCGACCCGTGGGCTCACCCCACTGGGTTCACTGCCTCACGTGTGGGTACGTCACCCCAGCGCCACCTTGGTACAAGTGGAAGGAAAGCATAACCGCCAACAAGCCAGCCGGGCGTGGGGCATCCGGTCCTCTAATTTAATCGACGCCCGCGCGTTTCGAACCCGGGCAACTTGGGCGGAATTATCGCCCCCTTACCACCAGGCTACTATCTTGGTGGCTACTCTGTCTTAATCCTTCACACATGCCTTGACGCTGATCTTAAGAACTCAGGCCTTCACCGCATGGAACCATGAAACGAACACATTTGCATCCGAGCAGCATCCCCTGTCCAAGATCGGAATATCTCACCTAGTGCAAGCATAAACCCATTATTTTCTAACTTGGGGATGCTCGGCGACTACGATAGGAGAAAAGAATAAAGATGAATCCACTCTCTTTGCTTATGCTCAGGTTGTTCCGCATTTCCAATTTTCCATCATCAGTCCAGATCCAACGGAGATTGGAGATGGCTGATTGTTTCCGGCTTGTCTCCTAGACCAGCCAGTGCTTGATGAAATCAAGCATTTTTACCTTGAACTGGTCTTGTAAGCGATCCTGAGTGAAGACATCTGTCGGATGGTTCAAATAGCAAAGCACATGAAGACCTACTTTGCATAATTTCAACATCCATTGCAGATTGAGAGCCATCCAATATTTTCATTTCAGATTACGGGAATTATATTCCTCGCTAAAGGAGGCTCCTGTAAACATGGCTAATAGACAATAAAAACGACTACCAGGACTTCGACCAATACCTCCATTACTCATCGAGTACACATATCATACAACCAATGACAACAACAACAACAAAAGGACCAAAAAAAGAGGAAATAAAGGAAGAAAAAAGAATTCAAAAATTAAATGGAAAGGTAGCAATTACATCAAACTAAAAGCAAGAGGGGGTGAAAAAATATAGTTACTGACCTAAGGAGCAACTTTCTTTCGTCCAGAGAATGTAATTGCCCACCCAACTAGGATAGCCACTAGGAGGATAAAAATAGCAATTGGAAAGTACAGACTGCTGCCTTTTGATTTTCCACTGCCTGCTTTTTCGGTTAAATGTCTTCTGTTCTTGGAGTCATCAATAAGGGATGCTATATCTCCATGAGTTACATCCCAAAATGATTTTTCTGTCACTGTGGCTGCTGCTGTTTCTGGTTCTACTATTGCGGAAGCCTCTATTGGTGCTTCCATGGACATCATCTCCTTGCAGCGATCTTTCACATCCTAGAAACATGGTAAATGTGATAGTAAAGATAATTGATATCAAACCTTTTTTAAAAAGAAAATTACTCAGCACTCTATCATGATCTTTGATGCAAAGGAAGGATGCGCCAAGTAAGTTGTTCATATACTGTTCCATGCAGGTAATGCCTAGATGTACAAGCAGCAATCAGAAAAAGTTGTAGAATCCAAAGAAAATCTTCTCACGTTCTAAGATAATTACTAGAGAAATTAAAAGAAAAGGATTTTTCTACAATATGGCCATTAATCAAGTTACTAGGAATTGATGGATTCAAAGATTGATACCAATTTAATAATGCTAGAAAATTTTATATCATGATCACGACAGAAACATAAAAAATGTGAAGAAAAACTATGAAGAATGTATCCTGATAATGCTCTTCTTTATCTTGAGAGGAAGGCTGCAACTGTCTACTTTTGTTGGATTCAAAAGCCAAGCATATGCTTACGCATTATTAGCACAGACGATTAGTTTAACAAAATGGAGGTTGAAATAAATGCTAAAACAATAATAAATTTCTCATATAAAAGAAAAGGCCAAATGCTATTGAAAATAGGGGAGAAACCAATGTTAGCCTTAGAAAACTAAATGAACAACGACGGTATTACAAGAATATGGAAAATAAGTACAATTTCCAGTTTGCCAGAAGCCAAAGATGAGCAAACCTCAAATGTTTCTGATGGTTGCATGTAGTCACAGATGAAGATGCCAGCGAACCATGGAACAAGAACTCTTCTAGGAAAAGAGAGGCAACAGGGCTTTCTGTTTTCAAAAGTATGCAGGCGGTAAGTTTATATGCAGAAAGAAAGATTTATATGCAGAATGCAAGACGCCATACCATATGCACTGCCAAAATAAACATGTTACATAGCATAGTTACGACTTGGAAGTATAATAAGAAGAACATGGAACAAGGAAGCAAATCTTGCTATTAATTATGTGAAACAAGAATGCCTGTGAATTGTTATGCACAGAACGCTAGAAGAAATTGTGTCAAAACTTGGGTCAGGATTGTTTTTCCCAACAAGAATAACTATCTAGATTCAAGTGAGCCAAAAAAAAAAATAAAGAGAACAACAATAATATGATTAAGTCCCGAAAAGATTTGGATATATTCATAATCTAAAAGACTAGTGTGTCAGCATTTAAAAGCTTGAACAATAAATGATGTTTGGTCGGTAGAGCAATAAATATACAACTGTTATTTTTTAAGCATGAGACGAAAAAATACCTCAGGGAAGATTACCTTAATTCATGTATGATAAGCTGGTGAATGGGCTTCCCAGATGATGCATCTTCACTTGCTTCAATGTTACTATTAGCAGCCAAGGCTGCTTCTCCCTCCGCCTCATCAGAGATGACATCAAGTCTACTTCTTAAACTGGTGATAATATCTCCCTTAGCATAAGAAAATAAAGTGAACCACATAACTTGTCTAAAACAATCAACATGCAGAAGGATACAATTTCTGCAGTAACTACACTTCTTTTCTTTGGAATGCAGATTAAATCAAAGAGATACCTCAATGGAGAAAGTGAGATGCAGAAATCAATTATTGTTAGTGAAATATTAGAACATCCACGGGTTTCAATTATAAGAGTTGTGAACATACTTTATTCATCACAAACCAAAACAAGCGTGCATAATATAAAATATTAAATTATAGACAATCAAAAGCGCAAGATAGCAAGTTCACCAAATTGGCATCATAAGTTCATGAGTAACTGCCATCACTCAAAACCCCAAAATCTATCAAAACAAGAAAATCAACCCATAATCAATTTTGTCTTGAAGTTCATAAACCTATGAAAGGATATAATTTAAGCAGAACAACAAAGACTTGATGGTTTTAAAAATTCAGCAATAGATGAATATACATGAATCTACATGTTCATGCATGTATCACATATACAGTCAGGTAAGTGCGCATATACAGAAGAACTCAAATAAATAAGAGATGAGAAAATTGTGTTGATAAGGATCATAAGATACAGTATTGAAATGAAAGGGCAATTCCCTGCACCAAGGTGGAAAGATAATGGAGGAGCCACGAAAGTACAGAGGAAATCCACCACAGAGACAGTGCAACCCCTGTTTCCTGCCCCCACCCAAACAAAAAGGCATGAAAAATATTGGGTGACAGATAAAACCATGGCCAAAACTTTTCCACATCTTCCACGAAGAACTAAAGATAAGATAACCTAGAAACAATCTCATCACCATGGCAAAACTTCCAGGTTTCTCCATGTCCTTCCCTCATTTTGGTTGCACCAGTCGTAAGCTATGATGTGGAACGTGTTCACTATTTTCCGATCCATTATATTGGGTCCATATTTTAAACTTGAAGCCCACTAGTGTGCACATTTTTGTTACCTATGTTCATCTAGGATGAAGAGTGTATGCAAATATGAGCTTACATTCGCTCTTCCATATGTTATGGGCCGACATGTTCACTAAACTTGAAAAAATGTTCATCATTTACTTTAAAAGCTTATTGTGTCGATGCTTCAATTGGTACACTATCTGGCCCAAACTAGTTCAGGTATGTTCAATAGATAGAAACGGGATTCAAAAGAGCTAAGTTAATACACAAGAAGATATCTAATAAAATACCTTTAGATCGGCTATAGCTTGTGAAATAGGTTCTCTTGGACCCAAATATGCAGAGGCACAAACCGATCCACTAAAGACAACAAGGCCTGAAACCTCCTCAGAGCTGCATGCTTTGCCTGATATTTTCCATTTGATAAGAAGAGAAAATATCAGCTACTTGCAAAAAACAGATAGGATAATAGGTTTATCACTGATGCTTGTACTTACCATTCTTTCTGTTTATGCTTGTTAGTTTAAGAAATATATAAAAGAAAATGTATTTATTTAGAAAATGGCCACGCACCTTCAGCAGACATGTCTTTCTTGAATGGTAAAAGAAATTCGACTTTGTGAAAGCCCTCTGAAATGCTATGCAGATCTTCAGTCACCTAAATGATAAATATACATATATATATATAAAGTCACACCCAAACACGAGCAAAATTCTGAAAAGGTCATTTTACAAGCAACACTATTCCAGGCAACAGCTTAATTGGTGGCTCACATTCTAGACATACTATCTATGTTGTGGATGAATGAGGGGTGTAGGGAACTATCAACCTAGAGTAGGAATATCTTTGTAGATGGATCCAGATTCCACAAGTGTATATTACCTTAGAGATTAACTGTAATTATTTTCTGTCACCTCAAAGAAGCACAATTTTAGAGGGTAGAGGATGATTAGGTCCTAAAATTAGGCCTTCAATAGTTTCTAAAATCATAAACCCACAATAAGTAGGATTTCTGTTATAAAACTGCAGATTGAATTACATTTTACATAACTTATTAGTTAACTGACTTTTCTTTACCGTTGAATATGGAAGTAGATTTTTGAACCTGATCGTCTTCATTTAGAAACCAGAAATGGTTGCCCTCCAAACCTCCTACTCACCCTACATCAAATTCCACGAGGGTTTCAAATAAGAGTAAAAGAAAAATTCCATCCCTTATCCACTCCTGTAAAGAAGAGTGAATAAACCCTCCTTACTCATACTCCATAGTAAGTTTGAAGAACAACCCCAGCATGACAACATTACCTTTGTGGTATCAGTCAAGGGAATTCCCAATAGCCACACAATCTTCTGCCAGCACCTACAGCCAATCATGAAATGGAATTCAGCTCCAATATAGCCTCCACAGACCACATTTAGCTCCCCGCTAAGGCACTAAGTTTGCTGTTTCGGTGATGTTGCTCATCTTTAGTGATGACAGCACATCTCAACAGTTCAGACTATACTGGCAGCTATCGCTTATGATAATGTGCTTAGCTTCTCCCTGTTTTTCAATTTTATTGTATCCAGTGAAACATACTTTGAGTATCATATCTTTTGTGAAACCCGTTCAAAAGAGAAAAAAAGTTTTGTCCTAATGCTTAATAAAGACATTGATCGCCGTGTTTAGTCAACGTTTGCTTTACCCTTAATGTTCCCTATAAAGTCAAACTTTGAGTTGTATATCTACCTTTCTGACCAATAAACATTAATCACTTGCATCAGCAAGAAATTGAAAATAAATCAAAGAGTTCAATACATTTCAACATACCTTATGCATAAGATTTGAACAGTAACAAGAAACTAAGTAGTAGCTTTAGTTCTTTGAGCATCATAACAATAAGCCCAAAAATTAGTAAACCAGCATTACTACCTTTCAATCTTTCAGACAGCGTAGCAATACTACTAGATGTAGATCCTACAAAACCATGATAAGAGAGTGGTCTTACCAAATTTCCATCTATTAAGACTTTCGCACTCTGCAGATCTTTGGCATGATAAGTTATTCCCTTGAAGAGAACATTCCTGAAAGTATTGGAATCTACAGGTCCCACGTGAACAATGGGTAACCTATATGATAATATAGGGAACAGGCATTAGTTGAAGCACAACCTATAATTTAAAACAAGCATGAACCTAGTTATCTATGTAACTGCACATGTATCCCACAGTAATAGGAAGCGACAAAAGTATGCAATCCAATATCTTTACATCAACATTGGACCTGGTTGTGGAGAAATTGACAGCTTCACCATTTAATTGTCAATAAAAGCCAAAATGGCAAAGAACAAGGGAGGGTTGAAAATGTCCATGCTCTCTCATATTGGAAATTATAAAATAAAAAAGGCTCTCCCAAAAGAAAACAAAAAGAACCTGGAGCTAAGAGTTTGGACAAACAAACTCAATGAGGGGGGCTATGGGGTGGCCAATTGCTTCATGAAGGACCCACAAGTGGCGGATCTGTTTTGCAGATCTACTCAATCTTTAGCAGATTAAAGGGTTCAACCACAAGGGGGAGCTGAAATACTCATGAGGCCTATAAAATATTTTCTATATCAAGAAGAAATAGTTGGGAATTTGAGAGTTTGAGATACTTGAAAAACAAGAAATTCAATAAATGCTACATGATGCATGCAGAGTCAGTTTCATCAGGTAGTAGATATATCATATGTGAAAAGGGAAAAAATCATTTTGTAAATGAACTATTCTAGCAAAAAAAATATCTACAGATAAGTTAAGAAAATAAAACCCAAACTTTTAAAAGAGAAAGTTAAATAATACCTTATCTCAAAGTTATACATGCATCTAAAAGCTTGAAGAGAAGCTAACAGCTTGCCCATTCTGAAGTCACATGGCTGCAAACTTCCTGATGCCAATGAGCAATTACGACAAGCCCACCTGTCCACATAGTAAAATTTATTGAATTGCAATAAAGATGTCGTTTTATTAGTAAATACCCATCAAGAGATTAAATGGACACTGTGTATAGTTAAATGGTCAGAACACCACACTCAGATGCATTAGACGCATAACTGCAGAAGATTTCTAAGGAAAAGTAAGATCACTTGAGTAATATATTAATGTTTCCAGTTATGTGCAAGGAAATTGACCAATAATTTGGGAATGATAAGACACTCTCCAGAAGCAGGTATAAGTAGACATATATAATAATAGAACTTTTCTATCCAGTACTTCAAAAGATCAGGCCTGGTGGGAACTTTCCACAGGCTTCTAGATAGTTAAGCAGCTTCTTTTGGAATCATTAATTAATAGTGGTTAATTTTGAAGTCAATGTGGAAATTTAGCTATCGTGTTTATTCCATAAATTATGTTACAGGTATTGACGGATTTTATTAATTGATAGAAAAACAATTTGGGACTTGATTGAGTTTGTGGAGAATTTCATGCACTCTCTCCTTCTGCTCCTTTTTGCACACACATGGTCTGACATTAAGAACTAGATCACTTAAGACTAAATTCTGAGAATCTTTTACAAGTGAGAATAAAAGGACTTAAGTCACAACAAATGAAATATGAAACTCATAACCAAGACTGCACCGTTAACCATATAAAGAAGGAGAATTTGGTTAAAGAACCTTCTTGGGCTATAAGAAATGTGAATGAGCAGCCTCTCATCAAATTCACTATCATACCAAGGTGCTGCTTGAGCAACCAGCCTGAGTGCCTGCAGTAGTAGTAGAATGTCCATGTCAACCACACACCAAACAAGAGTACTAAGTTTCATTTGAGGAGTATAGATCAACAATTCAAAGGAAGACTCAGTAATTACCATACAACTTATGACACTTTAAGACCTGAGTTACACCTTGGACAAAGAAGACATACGTTATTACCCAACTCAACAAGAATATGACAAGAAACAATAATGATTGCATCAAATAAGCAAAGCCGAGTGAAAAAAAGGGCAAATTGAAGGATTACGATCATGACCACGTGATTCTTAGATTATATAGCTTGATTTTTGTCCTTCAATTCTTTCATGGCATCAATTAGGACCAAAAAGATCAATTTTTTTCTTCAACCTATTACTAATCTGAACCCAGATTACTGGAGAACAATCAAGAAAAAACCACAATTTCACTAAGGAAACAAAAAAGGTACCTGAGCGAGTATCGATGGCATTGTGGCCTTAAAAGAGGCCTCGGACGCCCAGATATAGATCCCAACCACATTCATACCGCCCAGCAGCATCCTCGACACCTAAAAGGGCATCAGAATGAAAACTTTGAGCAGTAAAAAGCCCCAGATTGATAGCTATTCATCCTTAAAGCACTTCTTCTCACCTGGCGGGCATGCTCCGCAACCCAATCCCCATCGATCAGAAGGGAGGGCTCCGCCGAGGGCTTCCCACCCTTGGACCTCTTCTTCTTGTCGTCTCGGCCCCCGACCTCGGATCCAAGGGAACCGGCGGGGCCTCCACCGTCGGTGGGCGGCGTGGGGATCAAATCATAGACGAATCCTCGGTTCGAATCAGGGTTTAGCTTACCTACGACAAGCCCCACCTGTTGAAGAACATCCAAACCTTCATCAAGAACCAAGAATAAGCGAGAGGGGAGAGAGAGAAGAGAGAGAGAGGAAGGGAGAGAGATACTTCGGCGGGGACGGAGGATTGGAAGAGGCGATCCTCGGCGGATTTAAGTTGGGTTTCTTCGCCGACCACCGACTTCACCATCGTCGCCGGCGGCTGATCGAACGACGACGCAAGCGAGATAAGAAGAAAGTGTGAAAGGGGAAGCGTTATAACTCAGGATTTTCTCCATCTTATTATGGGTTGGACCGGATTTTAGCCCACCACAATTTCATGCAGTCTTGGCCCATTAACACCAAGGGTTTAAAGACCCTGGGCCCGTTGTAGTAGCTAGATCTACATCTAAGCTGGTTCAAATAGTCTTTTTTCTTGTATGATTTTTTTTTTATTTTTTTTTTTGGTGAAACAAAGTGGGAAAATCCCACAGATTAAATTCTTAAGAACAAAGTAACATACATATCAGTATATATTAAGGGTCTACTAACCGGAGGAATTTGAATAAAAGAGAAAAAGTCTTTTCTGGTGTATGATTTTTTTAGCATGAATTTCAAGCTATTATTATGAAGTTTAAGAAAAGGTGAAGAATGTGTAAATTGTAGACCTCTTCATTCATTTTGGTTAGCCGGCTTCTTAGAGACAGATTTTTCCCTTAGGTATCGAGGGTCTTTATTTCAATAAAATTTTATTCTTCTATTGTGGATATATCTTTGAAGTTTAATTATGTCAAAGTGAAGGTGCCATGGATAGGATAAATTTCACTTAGATGTCATTGCAGGCCAATGGGGTGGCTCGCGTCATTTGTCTCACTACACAAGATCAGCCCTAAGTGGACATCGATCGGACTTAATGTTTGATTATGTAATTAAAAAAATCAATGATCTTTATACATCATTCCAAACTCTTTTGGAGTGTATTCACCTACTAAAAGCAACTCAACCATAAAGCCTACTCATTGGAGTGACTCCATTATTTTATCATTCTCTTTTTATGCAGAACTTTTGATACCTTTGAAAATCTCAATGCTTAGCCTTTCTCTTTAGTGGAACCAATTTGGACTCTCCCGCTCTCTCTAATGTGTTTCCAACATCCTAGCATCCTATAGTCCTCCAATATGAATTGTATTTGAACCTGAGTGTAACAAATGTTCTGTACCTATAAAGCTGCTTAACAAGTAAGCCAAGAAAAAAAAAATGAAAACATGGTGCTGCAAGTGATTTAGGAAGGCCACCTTAATTTAATCCCAATTACATTATTAGCAATCCCCTCCTAGATTTATTAGCAATTACATGCATCAGTATTTGCATTTGGAGAACATTAAGGTAAGTTCCTTGAATCTTTGCTCATCTAAAAATTTTCAAGCACTTATCAAACCTTAATGGAATTTCGCACTTCATATATTTTGGTCATTTAAAAAAAAAAAATTTATAATCTCTCCAGAGCCCTCTGCTTAACAACTAGAGATTAATTCTCAGCTTGTCTCTAAGATAATGCATTTTCAAGTATTTGCACCTAGGTAATAAAATGCAGATGGATATCCCTCCCTTCCTTTCAAAATTTATTATTTATCATCGCTCTGCAAACATACTATTTGTGTGAATAGATAAGAAAGCAAGACATTGTATGTGATACTAGTACTATTAAATTGAGATGCCAAGAAAAATCATCTAAAGGTCGATAGCACCTCTTACTCCAAATAGCCTACATCATGATAAAGTTTTCTATTTGCTTCCTAATTCAAAATGTTTTTAACTTTTTGAAATGTTTGAGGAAACCGAAAAAAAAGTCAAGAAAGTAATTTATTATTTTTCTGTTAGCCCTATAATTCAAAAGATGGGTTTATAGTAGTCTTTTGGATTGTTTGAAGAAGCCTAGCAAAAATGAAGAGAGTAATATATATTTGTTTGAAAAAGATAATTTAGTAAATTGTCGCACCAAATATTTATTTATCATTTATGTATGATATATGACATCTTTGCTGTATCAAATTTTATGACACCACCTACTGATATGGATTAAAACGGATTCTCAACCAATAAATTTTGTTAGTAAAATCTTCACTATAAAAATAAAAAAGTGCTGGAATTTTCTTAACTAGAGAATAAACAATAATTTTGGCTTCATCGAAGATTTGAGTATTTTGTCTCTATTATTTCTATGTATAAATTTATTTTTTCTAATTTTGAAATACTAAACTGAGTGATTATTGAGAGTGCAAAATTATGATTGTGAATATTATGAAGTAAACTAAACATGATAATTAGAATAATTTATTATGTATACAAAAAGTAAAGAGTAAATATATTATAAATAAATATAATACATATTATCATTCAATATTATATCATAATATTATTTTCTATCATTGCTATAAGTTTTTCAGACATATACATACTTCTTCTCTTCTAAAGCAGTATTTCTTTTCTTTTTTTACATCTTCCCAAAATCCTGAACTATTTAAGTGTGCTAATATATCACATAAAAACTTTACCTTTCTCAAAATACCTATCCCCCACAATATTTATAATAATTAAAATATATTTTTCAAAAAATATCTCCCTAATATTCTAAGTTGGGAATTAAATGTGCTAATAGCACGGCTGGTGTGATGGGATGAATCCTCAATATTTTGGAGAGTGTTAAAGCTATTTATATCTATTAGTTCTTATTGCAGATATTACACCAGCCTTTGAGGTAAATAACTGCTCGAAATGATATCTGAAGTACCGTGTCAATCTTGCAAAATGTTAACTGTGTTTCCAAAGCTAGTTCAAAGCTATCCTGATCCTCTTAAATTAAGCTACGCATACTTGCTAAGGCCATCTTTTATAATTTGAAGGATGAGTTTCAAGAAGCTTTAAAATTTGGCACTCTAAGAAATACAATTTAGATGGCTTGATGAACTTCAATACATGGTGACCCTCTCATGTGCTTGATCAATCCATTGAAACTTCCAATTTAACTTCCTTTTTAATCATAGGAGGAATTCTACATTATTTTTGTTTTTGTTTGTGTGATAGAGAATATGTTTTTCTTACACGTTATTGGCCAGGAATAGGTTTATTTTGATGCTAAAATTTATGCTCTAACTTTGTCCAAGCTAGAGACTAGTGTTTTATTCTACTGATTCTGAAATAAAGCCGTTAAGCCATCACTTATTGAGAGAAAGGCAGAAGTATACTCTCTCTGTAAGATTAGTTTTGATGGCATCCATTATCGTTGTGTGCTCTCTCCAATATAATATCATGTTTCCATTTTGCATTACTGCAATTTGTTAAAAGATTAATTCATTGTAAGTTCACTTAGAAAGTCCCAGGCACTATCACAAACAGGGAACTAGCCACTATCTCAACATGATATCGTTTTTGTAATTTTGATAGCATCTTTTACCATCAAAGCCTATCACAATTAATATTGAAGGAGAAACAACCATTAGCAAAATTCAAACATCTAACTTCCCATATATATGTTTCTTCCGCTGTCCAAACTCTTCTTTATTTTTCTTAATTGCGAGCATGGTGCATTCTATGCTCTAGTTACATATAATTCTCATACATAGTAGATTGAAATAAATTAGTGGAACCTTTTGTTTGAATAAATTGGCTACTGGCTTTTTCGATCTTTCGCATCCAAGCTGAAGAGAATTGGCAATAAAAAGAATAATATTTTTGTAGCTTATATTTTTTTGATGAAATAGATGATAACAGCTTTTTTAGCTTATAAATAGGTCTAAGACATGTTCTTAATAAAAATAAATATTTTTTTAGAGTATTAGAAATACACTCAAAAAAATAAAAATTATATTTTTGTTTTGATATCGGTGCATGTTATTATATTGCCACAAGCACACAACTAGGAAAAATAAAAAGATGCAATGGAAAGAACTGATGCCAAAAAAAAAAGATAGCCTTACAAATTGCATCAACTAGAGTTAGAGTGGATATATTAATTATAGTAGCTATTATTTATTCTACAATATATGATTTCATATTTTGAGGCCAAGACAATAATTATTATAATGATTGTTGTAATGATATTATAGTAGAAAATAATAAAGAAATAATTAATTTATTTTCAAATAACTATTCCCTAAATGATACAACTTAAAATGGATCCCTAGCCCCAATGCCTAGATTTCGACCCCGACCCGAACCAAATCCGACCACAATTTTCGCTATCAAAGAGCGCCCCTCTCTCCACTCATCGCATAAAAATCCCGTTTCTCACTCTGAATTCAGCTTAGGTGGGTTCCTTGATTGCTTTCGATCCCCTGCTTCATTTCCCCCTCAATTCTATAGGGTTTGGCTTCCCTCGATTCGCCCCCCTCCACCTCCTCCAATGGCCGCCGCCACCGTTGCCGCCGCCGCCGTTCTTGAGCCGCTAGCGGTTCCCCTCCCTCGTCCCGTTCTTGGTGGATCATCAGCATCACGGGCTGCGGGGCCGCCGGTTTCCGCGTCTCTTGGCCGCCGGAGAACGGGGCTGTTGCCGGAATTTAGGGGTTTGAGGATCGCTCGGCGCCCTCCTAGGGCTCCATCCGCGGCCAGCTCGGGGACTGAGAAGGGTCTTCGTCGTGGATCGGTTGTCTGTGAGGCGCAAGGGACCGCTATAGAGGGTAAAGATTTTAACCTTGTATTGTGATTGACTCAAAAAAACGTTATTTTGAAATTTGTTTTTGGATTTTGTTTTCTCGTAATTTCTTGGTTGATTGGTGATCTGGACCTTAGTATTGTAGGATTTGTTGTATCTTTTGATTTTGTAACGGATTTAAATCTATACTGTAATTTCTTGAATTATTTAAGGGAAAAGGGACATCTTTTACTTTTTTTCATGGTTATTATTTCTAAATGATCAGGTACCAATTTCCTTTAAATCATGCCGTGAGTGAGATAATAATTGCTGCTGTATATTATGATAGTCGAGCTGATCAAATAAATTTTTTTTTTTCCTTCTAATCCGTTGGTTTTTATGGACATAAAGTTCCATAGCTTCTGCTTCTACATTGATTTTATTTGCCTTTTGATATGGGAATTTGATGGTGATATTGGCGTCTTTGGATTTCAAGTGAAGCAAAATTGTTGAATTAATTGCAACCTCGTTTGATATGTAAAACCAGCCATCCTTGAATAATGGTGCTCATAACACTGAATAACTTGTGTAATTCTCTAAATTTAGCTACTTGATGGTGTTGGTGTTTCCTTTTTGTTCTTTTCCTTTTTCTTAAGAGGTGGTTTCAGTTGGCCGGTGATATGTGTTGCTTTGGAGTTATTCACTTCTTCCTAAGAGAACTATCTTTTACCCTTCACCTCATCACCTGCGTTTAAATAAAAGTAGAAAGAGTGGGAGGGAGAATTTGAGGAGAAAATATTACAAAGGTAGAATATAAGCTAATTATGATGCAGTTGCTGGATCACATATTAAGACAAAAATAATATATTAATTCAAATCTATTTTGCGTTAAGATATCATCTTTTTTATGCATTAGGTATAGCCAATTAAAAGAGTTGTTTTTAGTGGCTGTCATGCTAGCTGATTTAAAAGGCATTAAAAGACATTAAAGTCCAAGGGATTTTGCAGGCCCAACATTGACCAAGACTGTCATACTGGTGAAAGACATTAAAAGAGAGGCGGTTTTTAGTGGCTGGGGACTCCAAGCTAGAAGTAGCCGTGGCAAAATATGACCCGACCCGCCAACCCGACCCGTGTTCGACCCGCCATAAACAGGTTTGGGTTTGGCCTAAACAGGTTCGGGTCGTAAACAGGTCGACCCGTTTAACCTGTTTATTAATTGGGTCGGATACGGGTTTTAGATGTCTGACCCGTTTAAACCGTTTAACCCATTTAACTGTTGGGCAGGTTAAACAAGTCTAAACAGGTTAAACGGGTTAAACAGGTTAAACGGGTTAAACAGGTTAAACAGGTCTAAACAGGTTAAACTGGTCTAAACATATCTAAACAGGTCGGGTTGGGCAGGTTAAACAGGTTGGGTTGGACAGATTAAACAGGTCTAAACAGGTTAAACGGGTCAGGTTGGGCAAACAGGTTAAACAGGTCGGGTCGGGTTGGGTAAACAGGTTACCTGTTTATTAAACAGGTCAAACGGGTCGGGTCGGGTTACCTGTTTAATAAACAGGTCAGGTTCAGGTTTGTAATTCCTGATCCGTTTAATAAACAGGTCGGGTTCAGATTTATAGTTTTCTGACCCGACCTGTATTTGACCCGACCTGTTTATGCCTGACCTGACCCGATTGCCACCCCTAGCTAGAAGCCCATCAAGATGGGTTTTTTCATGACAGCTTTCCACTTTCTTTATTGTTGGTGTGTGGCTAGTTATGGACACCAAAGAGGTGAATGACATGGTTATATTTTTATGCCCATGTTGGAGGAGGTGATGATTAATCATGCATCTGGATGGGTGGACATGCATTGTGAGGTGGAGGAAAGGAGAGAAAAGACATCATGAGTTGGGCCAAGTTCAGGTTGGGTCTCTATGACTATTTGGTTCATGGAAAATTACCAATTCAACAATGTTAGGTTTCTATATGATATGTGGAAAAGTATAGAATGAGATCTGGAACAATGTTACTAAATGTAGGTTCAGGGAGCATGGTTGAAAGATAGGTGTTGGGTAGTCAGAATTGTTTGAAGAAAGATAGGCAACCAAATGTTTTTTTTTATTATATACTCTGAAATATTTACAGGACTTATTTGATCCCAACACAACTCTAAACGCTAATATGAATCATGCCTAGTAGAGGGAAGGACTAAAATGGTCATCCATATTGTCTTCTCTCTCCTTCCCTCGTTCTTATGATGCTTTTTTCTCCAGTGTTGATGAGGTTTGTTTAAATAATAGCTTCCCATGTACCACTTGACCTAGGCTTGTTGGGAAATATGGACCAATGGCCGAGGGAGTGGAAAGTTGACATAACAATCCCATGTTTAGACCGACTGTTGCCTTGTAGTTCCTACCGATCAAAAATAAACCCTTGTTGAGGTATTGTGTGAGTGTAATTATCTTCATAGGGTATTGAGCCTGCAAGCATTCATGGAATTCAAAGCTCAACTCTAAGCATTGTGTTGCCTAGCAATTGCATCTATGTGTTTGATGGCGATCATGGCCTTGTGACATAGATGGATGGCAACCAAGTGAATGTTGTGTGGTCTTTCTCATGAAAATTTTCAAAAATTTTGTATTTGGATGTTTATGTATATTGCGCTTTTGGGCGCCTATAATAAGCTGACAAGCATGTTGTGGCCACACATCACTGCCTGTAGATGAAAAGTCTCTTCGTAAACCATTTGAAAGTCTCTATCTTAGAAGTTTATTGAAATTATGGTTTTGAACAAATTTCAAATAGATTATAACTTGTATTTGTATTTCAATGGGAAATTTTAATTAGGGCATAAGTTAGGCCATGTTAGTCTGAATGGGCTGGGCCTAGATAGTGCTATGTCAGTATCTCAGGCAACCCAAAGCAAACCAAATTCTAACCAGCTTTTCCGTTGACCAAACTTAGCTTGTGTTTTTCTTCCATCTCGACTGAGTCCTTGCCCCCAGCAAGTTGACAATGCTTGTAACATGAATTGACCTGACTGAGTTAGACCTAACTTGATTAGACTTGACTGAGCTAGACTTAATCCAACACAACACTACCTAACCTGACTGAACTTGAACTATGTCTAGGTTAGAAATTGTGGAGTTGGGTTTAGGATGGCTTGGTTGGGTTTCATGTCGGGTTTAGGATGGCTTGGTTGGGTTTCATGTTGGGTAGCTTAGAAATTGGGTTGGTTGTGGATTAGTGATAAGGCATGTTGATGAAATTTTGTTTGATGACAGTTTATGACAATGAGGAGCTCTGTTTCTTAGGTGGTTAAATTCTATCTACCAATGTTCTTTATGGGATTGACATTCTCACCTGGCACACTGTATTGTATCTTATGCTAGTTTCTTTCATGTGCTTGATATATGTTTATTCTTTGTTAGAGGCATATAATGTAGTAGCCAATTTAGTTATATATTGATTACATCATTTTCATGTTAAATCTGTTCTTTTGTGTAACATTTGTTTTTCTCCTATATGAAATATGTACATGGACTGTGTATTTAGTGCATACAGAGGTATATAAATGGATCCCTTGTCCCTTTCTCTTACCTCTAGGTGTGATTCCATTGATATTGGAGATACCTAGATTTATCTAGATGATAAGTACATTTACTTGATCCCATGCTTCTCCAATTTATAGTATCGGGGACCAGGACTGTCCACATCGGACAGAGTCAGAACCAGTAAGAGATTGAATTCTTGGGGTGTATTTGTTTTGAGGACAAGGTTGGAGACTCCTTGGTAAATGACCAATACCCATTCCGTTCTAGCTAAATTTCAGTGTGTTGGTTTGATGTTTCAACCATCCTAACATTGTATAACACTGTCATGGTACTCAAACACCCATTACATGTTTGCCCGTATGCCCTTTCATGTTGAAAATATCTTAATTCACTATGCAACGTTATGATGCTAAACAAAATTATCTTATCCAACCAGCTGCAATGTACCTTCTGTTATATATGTAGGTATCATATATAAGTGAAGATGATACCTTTCTAAGCATCAAGTGTTTGTTTTTCAAAGTTGTGCCTTTCATTCTTTTATTCAAAGAGGATCATATCATGAAAATTTAGCCCTTCAAACTTGCCCAGCTATTTTTTTCATAGCTCTGCTTAGAGCGCAGCATTGCCATTTCCTGTAAAGTTTTATTGCTGTGATTCTGTCACCTTTTATATCTTGACTATACTATAAACATTTTTGGTTATTTGTATTACAGTTCCAGAAGTGACGAAATCAACATGGCAGTCGCTTGTCATGGAGTGCGATATTCCAGTGCTAGTTGAGTTTTGGGCTCCATGGTGTGGACCCTGCCGTATGATTCATCCAATTATTGGCAAATTGTCAAAGGTATATGATGGAAAGCTTAAATGCTTGAATCTCAACACTGATGAGAACCAGGAAATTGCAACCAAGTATGGGATTAGAAGCATTCCAACTATCATGATTTTTAAGAATGGGGAGAAGAAAGAGACCATTGTTGGAGCTGTGCCAGAGAGTACTCTAATCACATGCATTGAGAAATTCATAGAAAAGTAAGTGGCTCTTTTGTTTTCTCCTTCAGAAGCCAGTCTATTTCAACATGTCACAGAAGACTTGTGATGAAGTTTATATCCTCTCTGCTGGCAATCATTGCTCTATAGCCTTGTGCATAGTTATGGAGGTTACAAAGTGCTGTTGCTTTCTTGCCACGTTATAACTTCAATTCACTTTGGAGAAAGTCTAAGAGTTGACAAGATGCAGTTTTTCATTCGAAATTAAATCAAGAACCAAGATTCTCTGCTGGTAATTTCCCTGTTTTTATTTGAAATATATATATAATCTGAGGCATTGAGACTATTTCTGGCACCCCTTGTTCTGCTGACTATTATATGATATGAATAATGAAAAGCTCAGCTAATGCCACTTAATAAATTATCTAAGTATGACTTGCTATTTATTTGTATGGTGAAAATGCACTCTCATCCATAGGCTTATTCCTTAGATGTTGGTAGCGATGCGATAATTGGTACAGCTAAAGGTGGTAATTTATGATTTGATCTGCAAACAATTTGCTTTAAGCAGGTTCGGATTTGACATAAATGGATTCGATTATAAATGGCTATTAAATCTACTTAAATAAATAGATGATGGGGGTTGAGTTGGATGTTTAATAAACATATTAGGTTCAGGTTTGAATTTTTAATATGTTTGATTAATAAGTCTTGTAGGTTGAAATTTTTTTAATCCCAATCTGTGTCCAATCCAACCCATATCCATTCGGACGCTGAAGACATTCCATACTATTTAGATTGCATTGACTTTGTCTTCATGATGCACATTGTTGCACTTTTTTTTTTTTTTTGGTGCCTCAGATGACATCCAATTTACATGTTTCATCATGTATTCGATATGCCTGAATCCATATAAATGGAGATGTCACCGTGGAAGAAGATAGCGCTGCAAGTAAACGTTCTTATTCCTGATTGTTCTGTTTACTAAATAGTTGCATCTAGCTCCATGACCCAACCCGATAATTCAACTTCTTTATGATCTAATATTTCTGACGGTCCCAATATTTTAACACAATAATATCGTGTCCTGCACATGTTGAGTGTTAAAGTTTAACATCTCACGTTGAACCATCACAGTTGTTCATTAGTCTAGGTTGAGTAAAGAATCTTTTTTGCCACAAAGGTGGTAGCCTGGTGGTAAGGAGGCTTGGACTCTACCCGAGTTGTCCGAGTTCGAAATATGCTGGCTTCGATTAAATCAGGGGACCGCATGTCTCACACCCGGATAGATTCGTGTGGATATGTTTTTTTTTTCATCAGTATTGAGATAGCGTTAGGGTGACGAGTTTTCCACAGTTTGGAGAGGACACACGGAAACTTGTGACCCACATCGAACATTTTCCGATTGAAGGAGGGTCAGTAGGGGGCTGCTACACAGGTGGGGTTCTGCCCCTCCTCCTCCCATCCTATTTTTTACCCAAAAAAAATAATTGTAATGGCGGCACCACTAATGGATTTGAAAGAACAGCAAGTTGGCTTGGCCTTCCAGCATAAAATATGAGATGCTGCAATCCAAAATAGTAAGGAGACGGGCGTTGTTTATGTTGGATGAAGGAGGATGTGAAGTATCAAATCAAACAACTGCATATGTGGGGAAGAAAGGTTTGGTGGAATTTCAAATCAAATAACTACTGAAATTAATATGAGATTCCTGAAAAATGATTGCTTCTTATCATACAGAAATCATTCTCTCATTTGATGCATCTAATATTTTTAAAAATTTTTATATATTTATTCTTTAATTCATACGGATATATATTTTTATTAGATTGTTTTAATAAATTCTGTTTTGGAGGGAAAAAAAGTGCAGAGAAATTGAAAAGAAGAAGAAAAAAACAACTAATAGTTAAAACGCTCCTGGTACGTTCATACTTTTTTTTTTTCTTTTCCAACTTGACGACGTACGCCAAAGCCGTTACGGAGGAGGTCAAATGTTGACGTGTTCCTTCTATTTTTATTTTAAAGAGCCGGTGGATGGGAGAATCTTTCTTCTAAAATAATCTAAACGCGCCTTTTCTTTGGGGTTTGTGCGCCTACGCAGCGCTGACTGGTTGTCGGTTCGTATCCATCCGATCCGAGGGAATCTGCCCAAGGATATGATGCAGCGGGTCGTCTTCAGATTAGATTTGTCCGTATCCATATATCCAAATCCTAAAATATAATTTTTTCACATCCAAATAGAGATCCAAAATCAATTAGAACTCTATGTCCAGACTCTAAATCCAAAAATAAAAAAAAAAACCAGACATCAGATCAGGTTATGTGGAAACTGAGTATTTAATAAGATATTTTACTATACTTTTTAATTATCTTTTAAAATTATTCAATATATCCAAATATTATCTCACAAATTGTGGAACACGAAAAAAATAATGACTACAGAAAATAATTATATATATATATATGTGTGTGTGTGTGTGTAATTGGATTGAGTTTCAAGCTTTGAGTATACATATACTTAGAACCAAGCCCATATCCAACCCTAATAATTTATTTAATTTTATATTTAGATTCTATGATTCTCCATTGACACTTTTAATCTTATACTGGAATTTTTTTTTGTTTATTTTCCATTTACATGGTGAAGAAAATTCCATAGATCTCAAAATATCTCAAATTGTCAATTCACTGAGATGCGCCTTGAGATTTAAAACCCAATAATCAATTACACCTTGTAGGTATGATGTAGGCCATATGCCCCGCATGTGGCTGTCCATCTCTATAATACTAAAGGTTGGAGGGCTGCCAAGACTGCAGTGAACGAAATAAAAAATCTGAAGGATGTTGAAGATGTCCTGTTCCTTTTCTGAATTTTTTTTGTGATAAAAGTGACTTCTTAAAAAGAAAAAATAGAGCAATGTTATGATAACTCATAAAAATTACTCAAAAACAAAAATCATGCACCTATCTTTGACCATTCATGTTGCTTCATTTTAAGGCTTCACAATGTAAATACAAAGGGAGCAATGAAAAATTAACACGCTTGCTGTTTTTTTTTTTTTTTTGAGTTACATATCTGAGTTACTAAAATATTTGAAAAGATGTAACCATCAAGTGACTTCACCTCTTTGATGAGCTAGCATCTTTTAGACTTATTTTCCAAGCAATACTTCATTCCTGGACAATTAGGTGCTCAAAGTAGATACAATACATTAATAGATACAAGGTATTCATAGGTACATATCCTTCTTTTCTTGAAATTTAAAATTTATACACTCTTGGCCTAGCTAGAGAAAATTTTAATCTAGGTACATATATGATCATGTATGGATTGGTATCTAAGAATAACTCCACCCCTAGTTGCTATTGCCTATTAAATCTTATGGTTAGTCTATAGTGAATTTCGTAATCTGTCTTTATCTCCAACATGGGTTGGCTTTCTATAAAATAGGATAATTTGTTTTAAAAAATCTAACTGGTATTAGAAAAAAAAATGAAAAACACAAAAAACTGCTAAGATTTTCAAATCGTTGGTCGGCAACTCTTTTATGCTGGAGTATAAAATATTTGGCAAAAACCTACGGTCTCCATATGCAAAATAAAGAATAAAATAAGTCAAAATTGATGAACATACTGGTAATGTATGAAAGAGAAGTCGATAAAAGATTAAAAGTAAATAAAAGTCATAGGAGGCAAAATCTGCATGTAATTCACCTATTCACATGCGTGGTGATGCTTAATGACAAGCTATCTTGGGAGAGATGTTCTCTTAATGCAGTCAGGGCAATCTTCATGTAGAAATATGGTCAAAAGAGGCTTATTCCCATGATTGCATGAAGTGGAGCACCACACCAGGCAACAAGCTATATATCGGAATTAAATTAGTTCCAAAGGATTTAGTTATTATTAAAGCAATATATTAAGAATTTCTAAAGATTTCATCTTTTTTAGAGGATTCTTGTTTCTTCATAGTGGGACTTTAGGGGATGCATATATCAAAGTGGCATATAAAGTGCATTTTGTGGATGGATAATCCTTTCCCTTGGTACATACAAGTTTCCACTTGTCCAATTGCAACTGAACTAGATTCAAAGACACGCCATGAGCTTATCTTCTTGGGGCTTGCCAAGAATCTTTTGGCAAATAAAACAAGAGGACTACATTTTCAACATCCTCGGTATCCAATCTTAAGTGTGGTGAATACAAAACGACGCTTCACAGTGTTAACTTACCGGCTTTCCTAAAAGAAAATCACCGACTTACTCTTCCAACCGACCATATTTTTGAGACTATCGACCGACAAACTTAGCACATGGATTGATGTGTAGTTTTCCCTGGGTCCTCATAAGTGGTCCCCAAGGTTGGAAGGAGCATCCATTGCAATGACATTAGTCTATAGCATTAAACCATTAGAATTGATTGAAAATATATAATTTCTAATTTTTTGGCCATTTGATTTTTACAATTTCTAATATATAGCGCGTCCCAATCCTATGTATGAAGAACATCCGATGCTCAAGATCGTGAGAGCAAGCACGAAAAATATTTGCTTGAAGAGAGAGTAATAAAGAGAATAAAAAAATTATTAAATAAAAGCATTACGAACTCACAAAGTTAATTTTCCATATTCGAGAAAATGATGCTGTTGTTATTGCTCGCCTTGGTTTTCCTTCTTCTTCTTTAATTTTTTTATTTTTATGGTAGGAAATTATTATTTTTTTCTTCTTCATTTAATTAAAATTCATTTGTGGTTGCGTAACTTTGGACATGGGAATTATCTATTTCCATCTAACAAACCATGGCATCTAAAAAATACTAAAATTCATTTGTGGTTGCGTGACATGGGAATTATCTATTTTCATCCATGAAACCATGGCATCCAAAAGCTAAGCATTTAAAGATGGTCGTTGCATCTTAAATGCATTGTCCGTATTCCTTGCCCACATAAAACACTCATGAATCCGTGGCCCAGAAACTCTCAAACGACAAGTTCGTAGATACGCTCCCCTGTCGGTGAATCCATCTCGAGAACAGTTGTTTCTAGGGAAAATGTAGCTCGAAAAAGATAGTCACGTTCGAGTTATATGATATAAGTAGCTGTTTTTATCAAAATAAAAAATAAAAAAAAATAATTGTAGCTCAAAAAGGTTAAAATGCTCAAATATTTAGCGCCAATCCGCACACATGAACACTCGCGTTACATTGACAAAGACACCCCTCTTTTCAGAAAATGCTCTTTTTCTATCCTTCTTTTCACCAGACTCACTGCATAAAACCAATATTGCTGAAACATAATTTTCTTGTTACATCGTGTTCCTAATTCACACACTTTATTTTCTGATGTTGGTGATGTGTTTCCACAATATAACCATGCGGGCTGTAATTAGTTTCACATTGGTTACTTGCTTAAGAGATTTTGGGTACTTATATAGGACTAAATAATAAAAAAAACTTTTCGATTAATTTTTTTGAGTGAAATTTTGAGTTATTACAAATAGTATCAGAGCAGATCCATTCTATAACTTATATAAACTAAAGAACACTATATTGATTCATTGAGACTGACCACGGACCGATCGTAGTACTTCTGATGAGATTTAAATAGATTTGGACTCTTAGCTTGACGAGTACATAAGTGCTTAAACAAAAAGAGTATGTGAGAATTCATGCAATTATCGTATGACACTTAAAAATTTTAGTTTTCTACTCTTGCTTCTAAGATAGCCTACCGAATAAGTACCATAAGTAGAACATTAGAAAGCTAGGAAGAGCGTATCAGAAAGAATTTGAATGAATGTAGTTGTATTATATATATACTAAAAAATATCTAACTTTTAGCCAAGCTTTCAGAAAGTTCAGCTCGTTCATAAAAAGCATTTATATGGTATTTAGGACTTGTTTGGTTCGCAGGAAGCATTTTTTCTTATAGAAATATAATTTTTAAAAAGCAAATTTTTGGAAAGAGGATGCCTGGAAAAGTACTTTTAGCATGTTTGGTTGACCATGGAAAAGTGACAGATTTTTAGAGTGTTTATATTTGATTGACCATCCACTTTTCTGAAAAAGTTATGTGTAATTTCTATTATACCCTTAATCAAAATTCGGTCTTTAACGTTTTGGATCAAATAAGGATCATTGATTTAATGCTGTAAAGCCTTTTTGGGAAGAAATAAAAATGTTTCGATTTCCGGCTAACGGAAAAGTAACTTTTCCATATTTCTTATTGAAAAGACTTTTCTATGAAACGTAGAAATCATATTTTCATGAAAATACAACTTTTCCATCTCTCTATTTTAAAAACTCTAGCTAAATAAGAGGCATTTTTTTACTTTTCCGTTGACCATACTTTTCTCCATTCTTTTTTCGTGAACCAAACGAGTTTTTAAAAATTTTACTTTTATATACTTGCTTCTAAACAGCCTACCAAATAAATAGTTGAATATTAGAAAACTAGGTAGAGCATACAAGAAAAAATTTAAATAAATATATTGTATATATATTAAAAATTATCTAATTTTAGCCAAGCTTCCACGAAACTCAGCTCGTTCATAAAAAAAAAAAAAAAAAATCCATTGCACTCGGCAGGCGTGGAATTGTAAAAAAGTCATGATAAGCAACTCGCGAAAAAAAAAAATCATAATAAGCAACTCGCATTAAAATAGTCATAATAAGCAAGTTCCCCGTGGTTAAATTAAAACCGGTTGGCCTATAAATACGAAGGAGAAGGGTCTCCGCTGCTCCGCCCATCGCTCGCTCTTCGCCGTCGCCGGAGCTATTCGCGCCGCCTTCTTCCGGACGCCCATAAGAGCTATCCATTGAAGAACAGAGAGGGAGAGAGAAAGAGAGAGATTAGCTGTTGCCAAATCGGTATGTTAATTGTTATTCGAAGTCTGTGTTTCTCTTTTTTTCGTTCTTTGAGCTTTAATGGGAAACCCGTTCCGATAGTCAGGAAGTTTGGGATTTTGATCCCAAAATGGATTAATGTTTGTAGTTTTGAATGGCTCATTGGGTCAATCGCCAGAAATAGAAGAGAGCACAGAGAATCAAAAGATGGAACTTTCATTGAATCGTTTTGAGATTTGATTCTCGAGTGCTAGGTTGCTTTTCTTCGAGTCACTCGTAAATTAGTAACTAGGATTTGGTTTGAAAGGATTCATTCCCTGTTCCATAGCTCGTCCATGATATTTGCGTTAGATCTAGGGATTTTGATTGCAGCAATCGAGATTTAGCCGGCAAGGACAGACGGGAAGATAAGATAGAAGTTTTAATTAATACTTCCATCCAAAAAAAATGTTTTTTGTTTATTTTATTTCTCTTTTCACTTGATCTCTTGAAACTGTCGGTCATTCGTGTCTTCTTTCCCTCTTCCACAAAATCTTTGCGACCATGTCACCCTCACCTATCCCTGGATTTTTTTTTTTTGATTTTTTCACCCTTTTTGGAATTAGTTGAGTTTTTCTCCCCCATTTTGGTCTGGTTATCACTTTGACTGTTCTATATCTGCTTTCCTTTTTCGCCCTGTTACAGTTTATTTCTCTGGATAACTGGCCAAGAACCTACCAATTTTTACTCGCAACATGCTCAAAACCGGAGATTTTCATCTTTTCGGATATGCCTGGGTCCTTTTTTCCCCCCATATATGGATGGATTCTATACACTCTTCTTCTTTTTCACAGAAGAACAACATTTTTGGCATTGAATGCTATATAAATTGAATTAGCTTGATCTTTTAGATATGGATGTGTGATCGTCTGAAGGACATTTCAAGTCCTTTTTATAGAATATATCCTCTGAATACTAGTAATTCTTTTTAATATCTTTTGCTTCTCTTTTTTTTAATTTTTAAATATAGTAGAGGGTCAGCTACTAGCCACCCATTTTGTTGTGCTCGGTATACCAACCCAGAATCTTATAAATCCACCTTCTACATTTGTCTGACCAACTATTGAGCCTTATCCAAGTTAAATTGGGGTTTGACTTTATTAGCCATTCTTCTGCCATCTGTTCTTCATGCCGTTCGTTCGGTACGGCTTGAACTTATCTTAAATAGTTTTAAAATATTAATAAATGCATATTAGTTATGTGGTTTCAAATCTTACGATGAAGGAATGTAAAATTATCAACTTCAATCAGGCAATGAATCATCAGGTGAATTATTCTTATGTTTGTCTTTTTTTCAATCAAGTTCTTGTTGCTTGTTACCCTCAAAATTAAAAAAAAAAAAGTTCTTGTTGCTTGTCTCCATTATACATAGCGCGCTGTCAATGCTCCATCCTATTGGAAAAAGAAAGAGTAATTGAAAAGGAAGAGTTTGTTCTTCTTGTGGCCCCCAGTGGCATATACAGACTTCCTAATGTTGCCATCAGGCACCTCTCTATCTTAGTCTATTATTGATCCATTCACTTGATATTGGACATGAGAGGAGATGCCTCTGAACTCATATCACGTATGCTAATGCTAATCTCTGCTTCTTGTTTGATGAAAGTAGTACAATCCTCACAATTAGGATTAAAGTAGTAGCTGTATTCGAAAACTTATGCTCATTCGTTGTTATTTTTACTGAAAGGCATATCTGGATGTATTCAATATTTTGAATTCTTTCTTACTCTAGCTCACTTGTCTGCTTGATAAGAACTCTACATTTTCAACCAGCAATACATTAAAAAAAGAAAAATATAAAGACACATGAAAAGAGAGTCTATAGAAAATAAGGTTTTATTTTAGGCAAAAGGATGCCTAGATCTCTATATCAAAAAAGTTGCTTTTCATGAAGTTCAAGATGTTAGATTGGTAAGTTCCCTTTCAGCTACGGCAACAATGAAGTCTTGAAAGGAACAACACAGTGATAAATCTCTAGGAAGACTCAGATTTAATCATTTCCTGTGAAATTCTATTGTAGCGTTGATTATTCAAAACGACGATGAGAGACCACTTTATCCTTACCCTTTCATTATCTCATGGAATATATATATATTTGTTCACTGAATTGAGCAAACAATTCTCAATTAGTAGTGCACTCCACCTTTGGTTGAACTGAGCTTGCCTCTCATTCTTTTCTTGCCATGGCTGTGCTTTTAATAGTTTGTTCGAGGGGGAATTGATTATCTATACTCTTTGGGATTATACATAGTTTTGCGGAGCAGGAGACATGGAAACTTATCTATATTACACCAATCTTTTTGTTTGGCACTGGCATGCAAAAAAACACAGCTTTCTTCTTCACGCTAAACCCTTAGTTTGGCAAAATTTGGCTCCATTCTTATGAACTCGTCTTTTTCTACTAGCAGTCTTAAGCCAAACCTTCCATCTGTAAGACAATGTCATCCCCTGAACCTACGCATAGAAATTAGAAAATCTACCACCTTATGTGGTCCTTGTTTGAATTTTATCCTTATGGTCATGGGCACCTTGTAAGGTGTGCCAATCTTTGGCCATATTTATATCGCCCTGTTTGAAAACATAACTCGAATGACACACTGCTTTAGAAAAACTGTCGCAGTACTTGAAAGACTCAAGTTTCCCTGCTACCTTTCATTTGACAGGCTGCTCTCAATTGCCAAATACTAGAGTGTGCTCAAGAGTACATGGAGGTAGAAGGGACTGTGCAGGGATATATTGAGGAATCTGAGGTTGAGAAAGGGCCATCAAAGAAGTGCAGCATGGATGCTCATTCACCTTCTGCGAATGGCTGCTTCGATTGCAACATTTGTCTGGACTCTGCAGCTGAACCAGTTGTCACCCTTTGTGGCCACCTCTACTGCTGGCCCTGCATCTACAAGTGGCTGCTGGTCCAGATTACTTCCCTTCAGCAGTGCCCTGTCTGCAAGGCCCCGCTTTCGGAGGATACCCTTGTCCCACTCTATGGCCGGGGTCTCAGTACCAAAGAAGGATCTCAGCAGAGCCTCAACATCCCCCATCGGCGCTCCATTTACCGGGGTCATGCTCTGACTGCTTCAGTAATTGATCCCCAGTCCCCTCGTGATCATGAGGAGGAATATTTTGATATCCATCCACTGATGCCCCAGCCACAACTTCCGCATCACCATCGCCACCAACGATACCATCCTTACTATAGTGGTCTTGGTAACAGTTTCATGTCAGCACCTTCATCGCTGCTGGCAGCACCAGTCTTCCATTCGACTGCAGGTGGTGTGCTCTTGGAGTTAGCTGCTGCTGTCTTTCCATGGATGTTTAGGAATCATGAGGCTGGACTGTATCACGGGAGCTGCCCGTATGATTTAACAGCAAGCACGAACAGTCCTAGGCTGAGGAGGCAGCAGATGCAGGTGGAGAGCTCGCTGCACGAGTTATGGCTCTTCCTGTTCTGCTGTGCAGCTCTATTCCTGTTCTTGTTATGAAGGACTACAAGCCCCCATACTTCATCTATGGGGATAAAGACTGGCATCTAAAAGTTGGGCCAAAGCATTTCTGGAGAAGGTAATAATTAGTTGTTGCAAGAGGAGGCACATTGGTAGTGAGACGTTGGAGCCGGAGTCAACTTCATGTCCCCTTGACAAATCACAGTTTGTATTGCCAGAATATGTAAATATACAACCCAATCCTTGTTACCTGTATCGTTGTGAAATATCGATGTAAAGGTTTCGCTCACTCGCAGTCCGCAGTTTGTATTCTAAGCCAGAATATGTAAATATACAATCCAGTCCTTGTTACTAAAGGTTTTGCTCACTCCTAAGTCTCTGGGAACTTTGTTGTCAACATTGCATTTACTGTTGGAAATTGGTTTAGGATTTGATGAGGAATCTGATGGCCTCCTTTTCTCTGTGTTTCACTTGCTATGCGAGTTCCTTCAACTGTTGGCTGAATGTTGCGACGAGGGCTGCATCAGATGTGAAAATGACTGTAGGTTCCAATCCAATGATGAGACTCAATCAATTATCATGTTAACATTTTGAAAGGACCATTGAAAGATCAGTTAATCTGGTCTGAACTTTTTTTTAATTTCTTTTTCCCCAGAATCATCTGTAACTTTTTTTGATCTCATGGCAAGTAAACAAACTATCAGCAAGGAATTCTTGGAGATCTAATTGGCAGTGTAGAGTTGACAGTATAGGAGCCAGCAAAGAACACGGGTGGGCAAAGAGGAGCATCTGTGTTATGTGATTACACTAGCTTCGATCCTTTCAGAATAATAATCAGTATAAAATCAAGTGATGACACTTAGTTTGTAGAGTTATAACATTTTGCTGTCTCTATGAAATGGGTTATCTGCTTCTAATTGGGAGGCGTTCTTGCAGATCAAGTAGCAGGGGTTGCTGGATAGAATTGTGAAGGCCTCAAAATCATGTTTGAGCAGTATATCGCCATGATTTTTTTTTTCAGAGCAGATCCAGTCTGTACAAATGATAAGTGGAATCAAGCAAGCTAAGCAGACAGAAGAATATACAAATTATTATGTGTTCATAAATTAGAAGAAAATTTTCCAGTTGTTGCTCGGTAGTTAATGGTGAAAAACTAGCAGTGGACCTATTGAATTAATTAGGCTCTACCGAACCCGAAAAATATCAATCCACTTGATGCGCTCATGAGGAGTTAAATTCACTTTTTGAGCTAGCTCATAATCAGTTCCTACCACGGTTTCAGCATGCTGAATGTCATCTTTTAAGCAAGATGGGAAGATAAAAATTTAAGAACAGGAAGACAGGCCAGACATTCTTCTCTAAGGGGAACTTTTGTTCTTTCTAACCTAAGCCACCACAATTCAATCAAGGATGAGGTTGTGGTGTGGCTACAACATAGTGCTAAACTGGTGAATTGCATCCTGTGTCTGTTCCTTGGTTAAGATCATCAGCAATTATCTCTGGAAATTCCAAGGTTAGCTGCTATATTTTTTCCTGGATTATAAGAGACTTTTTAACAATCCATGTCAATAGAGGAATCAATAACTACAACTTGTGGATGGATAGTAGCATGCTGTACTACATGGGTACATGGAACATCCTCTCATTGATCGTCGCCTTCGTGCTCACACCTAGTTTCTGCATCTGAATTAATTGATATTGGACAAGATAAAGTCGATTTAAGTTTTTTTTTTTTTGTAAAAAATACAAAATATCTCTCTTATTAAATTTTATTTATTTATATGTTTGCATATTCATACTTCCTGCTCCTAATAAGTGCACTGATGGTTATGACTTAGGTTAAACATTCATGGCAGTGGTTTAAGCACTTTATTATTATTATTATTTTGGAAGGTAAGAAAAAATTAATAAACAATAATAACAAAACAACAACAACAACAACAAGGCAGGATAAATATGCAAGTCTTAGAAGATTGGGATGGTTCCTTTGTGTTCAGACTTCAGACATTCCAACGCTGGTGTCACGGGTAAGCCCAACGGACGTAAGTTTGAAAGCCGCATGGATTTGGCGTTAACAGCACTGTGGGATCATTTTATTTCTCACTGAATCACTGATAAAAAAAAGCCATGCTAAGCTTATATCAAGCAGTTGGCCATCCACTATTAACAACCTTTGGAGACCTTAAAACCAACTTTAGCGAGTTGATTCCACCTGTAGGATTCATATAATCATTGTTGCTTCCATAAGATCATATTAGCTATTACTTTAAGGTAAGACCTCATCCACTCACATAATAAACATTAAGATCTCCTAATCTATCAAAGTATAAATAGAAATTCATCATTGTCTGCTATCTTTTCAGCTACGCAATCTTCGAAAGGTTGGAAAGTTGGCTAATAACTAACCAATTTGCCCCCAAACAAAACAATCACACCAACCAGTGATCCATAGCACATGAAAGTCATATGTTTTTCTGTTTCTTTTGATTTTTATACTTTTTTCTGACTTAAAAAACCAAGGAGCTAGCGAGGCTAGGATCGGAGAAATCATGAGTGCATAGAATGTGCAACATGCACTGGCCTAGGGCATCTTCAGTACCACATGACTGGTGGATTATAATGGATGATCAAATGCCTAGAGAGCATCGAACTTGGAATAAACCCAAATCTTGGCCATCAGCATATGAAAATTCATCGAACATCGATTAAGGATCGATATGATCTCAACTATTTAATTATATCGACTTAAGATAATTTAATGAGTCTCGAAATCATATGCATTGCATGAATATGCGAACATGGACACCTCAATATCACCTAGGGATTCAATTATGTCAATATCATTCGAAATGGGTTCCCTCAAAACTTGTTATTCACCATTTATAGTAGAAAAGTTAGTCATTATTTACCTAGTAAAGCTTTAGTTTTTGTCCCAAATAACAATTATAGGATGACAAATAACAATTGTAGTAGTTAGTCGAATGTTCATTCTCTGACTTATGTTGTGAGTCACACGACCGAGTTTTCTCACCTCGATCATGATCCCGAGTCAAAGAGCAGGACCAAATTCTGTCCCGAGTAAAGCAAGACGACACGGATTCTTAAAAGCGATCTAATAGAAGATTTAGAATTACTTAGTGAATACCTTGCTTTTTTTTTGGAGCAAAAAAAAAAAAATACCTTGCTTTCCAAAGCCCCTGTCTCAACTTTTCGCAAGAGCCCATACTTTTTCCTTATATTATACCTTTCGCACAATATAACTAACCACTTCTACGTAACAAGACAAGAAATAATAAAAAGGGACATTTAGGAGCACATCCATAAAAAAAAGGGACATTTAGAAGCAAAGGCCTTCGTCTTTTCCAAAATAAAACTATTCTTCACGAACACCAGACGAAGCTGCTCTCCCTTCTCCCCACCAATCCCAGCTCCCCACTCTCACTCTCGCTTTCAGTTTACACACTCTCTCTTTCTCGTGCTTTAGAGGAAGAGAAAGCGGGGAAATGGGGGGGCCGCTGGGGGCGATCATAGGGAAGTGCCCGACGGCGGGAGGCGGCGGCGGCGGAAGCGACGGCGAGATGGGAGGCGGGATCATAAGGAAGAACAGGAAGTGCAGGGATTTGGTGTTCCTCGCCATCTTCATCGCCTTCTGGGTGGCCATGATCGTCAACTCCAGCTTCGGATTCAACCAAGGAAACCCACTTCGGTACTAATATTAGTCGTGCTTATCCCTTCCCCCTTTCATCTTTTCAATCCAAACCCAAAGCCCTCGAATGGGTCTTCCTTGTATGGTCAAATTGCTGCTTTTGGATGCTCGGATGTTTCCTTTTTGAGAGTGTCAACTTATATACGACCAAGGTACTGCATTCTTTGGAAGAATTTTTCTAACTCGAGGAGAATATAGCCTAAGATGGGAGGAAAAGGGTTCTGTTTGTCGCGTTTAGTGTTTGTAACGAGCTTATGGGAGGGTGTTTTCTTACTGGGGTTGTTCTTAGATGGCTTGTCTGCACGATTATGTTAGAAAGATTGAAACATGTGAGTATTTAGTACCGGTCTTACTTGATTTATTAGGGATTCAAGTGGATTTTTGCCTGTTCTGGTCCTGAGGTAATGACTTTTGTTTGGTTATGTAACGAGTAAATCTGAGTGCCAAAACGATGTGAGCTTCTGGAATAATGACTTGGTGAAACCCTTTAATCTATTCCCACTGTTTGGATTTCGAACTATGGCACGAGGCTACATACATATGGAGCAATCACACAATTTTTATAAAGACTGTGTTTATTTGGTGCCATAGCCTTCTTGGTTTATATTTGTCCTACATTTGTGACCCCATTTTCATGGTAGATGCTTGGATTATGGTGCAGACGCATTTTATTAGTGTTGATTAGGATAATTGCTGCTTCGTTTCCTCTTCTCAAGGTTTTGGCTTATTTTGACCATTGAGCACTACAGAACTTCTTTTTTTTTTTTTTTTCAAATTTTGCTGCAGCAGTCGAGAAAATCCGGTATTGATCAACAAGATTTATTTTTCATAGTTTATGCCCTTAAGATTTTCCTTTAGTTCTTTTGCACCTTTCAATTGGTCAAATCATGGGAAGAGAATTTTCTCTTTTTTCTCATTTCTGTGACTATTTCTTTATCACTAATCAAAAAAGGAAAGAATAAAATAAATTTGTTGTTTAAAATGTGTACATGATTTTTCTTAAGCTTGTTCTTTGTTTTTAGACTGTAAGTCTTTCTGACAGTCGCTTTTTGTTGTTGATTGGTTGATTAATCAAAGGCAAACATCTTGTGCAGGCTCACATATGGACTGGACTACAAAGGAAATGTTTGTGGCAACAAACATGCTGACCCAGATTTACGTGAACTGGAGGTTAGGTATTGGCTGAATCCCAACCAGGTCTACCAAAGTGGTTTGAAGAGTAGCCAGTTCAGTCTGGCTGATGCTAAGAGTATCTGCTTGATGGAATGTCCCATTCCTTCCGAAGATGGCCTCAACTACATTTGTGATTATCCAGAGGGTGACATTCACCTCTCAGTGGATGACTGGATTGACAGGAACTATGATTATTTTGAGTTTCTCACGCCGGAGATGAGGAATAGTTCTCTCCAACTCCAAGGTCCATGTTACCCTATAATATTTCCGAGTGTAAATGGTAAGTGACCAAGTATTATATAACCTGAAGCAGAACTAAAAAATGGTTCTGCATTCTGAAAATCTAAGATTTAGAAGGGACATGACTAAAGAAATGCATTGATCAACTTGTTTCCTCTCAGAATTGCTTCCCATAGAACTGGCTAGTTCCTTTTGGTTCTGTGATTTTTTTTTTAAAATGCAAACATGTGCTTCATGGAAAAGAATCCTAGAAAAAAGATCTACCTTTTTGTAGTGGTATTTGTCGAGTTAAGAACAGCACGGTTCATCCAAGACTATATGCAATATTATGCATTGTAGAAAAATGATTTTGAAATATCTGCATGGTTTTCTTCCATCTGGCATTCAATGGGAAATATCAGTTATCCTCATTTTTCTAACATAATGTAAAATGAGTGAAATGAAGGTCATATATTTTTCTTTCCATTTGTATGCACCAACTGAAGATGCATGAAGTCCTACCTCTCACGCATCCATTTCAAATTCTGATCTTCATCTCAGTTTTCTGCGGAATACTTGATTAATGTTCTGTTCTTTGTATCTTTTCAGTTTACTGGAGCTGCCAATTCATAGCACGTGCATCCAACATTTCTTTGAAGCATTGGCTGCAGATGGGTGGTGCTACCATTGAGGAGAACATGCTAATAGATAAGACTATTCACAGAGCAATCAATTCTCCATCTGCTGTCTTAAAGGTTTGCTACCTGTTTAGGGAATTATAACCAAAATATATATTGTGTTCAAGCAGTACCTATTTTTGTGCTTTTGCTCTCTCATCTGTCAGTTTCAATAAATAACTTGGTTAAATGTCCTTGCTAAGTCAGTTTCAATTGAAATCCGGCAAGTCATTTGAGATAAACAGAAATAACTTTGTAGCCATTTTTTCTTTAAAAAGAATACTCATGGAATGCTGTCAAAAGCTCATTCTAGAATCTAAGTCAAAGCTGATTCTTGCAAACTGCATGATAGACATTTCATGGTGTCTCACAAGCCTTTGTAAGGTGAACCTGACATGACTTTTCTGAACATATAAATTGCATGCTTATCTTCATTCACTTTGAACGTTATCATTAAAAAAAAAAAAAAACACTTCACTCATGCACTTTTGCATGATCTGCAGAGATACGTGGCAGATATTGGAAAGGCATGGCCTGTGTTGATTGTTTGTGGAGGAATCTTGCCACTATTTTTATCCGTGATCTGGCTATTAATGATTCGCCACTTTGTTGCTGGAATGACATGGATAACAGTGATTCTCTTCAATGCCCTTATAGTATCTGTTACAATGTTTTACTACACAAAAGGTCAGATATGCTTGTTCCAAATTCTTTTTTCTTTTATAATTATTTTTTTTACAGAGTGAATGGCTACTTTACATCTGATATGTATCTAATATCTTTGGTGCAAATGCCAGTAATGTTCCAATAAGTGACAATCAGGTCCTATAATTTATCTTGAAAAATCAAAAATACATCTGTTCATCTATTTGATGATGTTAGACAGTTTTCGCATTCTATGAGAAGTCATAGAATTTTTTTTTTTTCTATAGATCATGTAGTATACATGCAAGGCACACATAATCATCAAATAATATGTTCATTATTAACTACAGAATACCTTGTCAGTAGAATAACTCCTAGAACAAAAATAAAGCTGTTTGAAAACTTGAGTCACTAAATAAACTGTTTTATAAAGTTTCTCTAGGCCCCAGGCATGTACATTGGGGGGTTCGACTTACACTAGGTTTCTTAGAAGCTGAGGAAATTGGCAGGGAAGAGCCTTGGAAATGTCATTTGATCATCCTACCTAATCGTATCATTTTGTCGGACTCGATGTTGTAAATCACACACCAAGCTGAATAACATCTCTCCCACAGTCATTGTCTCCAGCAAATGCTTTTTATACAATCAACGAATCAATCTTTTCATCCTTCCTTGATGTGGTGCAAAGTAATGGTGTTTGTTAAATAAGTTGGTTGTCATCCCTCCTCTTAAATTTAGACTTTGAGGCCAAGTATGCTGATCATGCTCCAAGCACAAATGTTGAGATAAGAGATCTTCATCATCAACTTTGAGGGACACAATGTAAAGTAGAATGAATATGTAAATTTTGCCTTTCCAAGTATCAAGCATCATGAAACATCACCGAGTGCAAGACTATCTAAAGTTGAATCTAGATTTATCATGTTGCAAATAGTTTGACAATACGACTTATTAATTGGCCTAACTATTCTGTTTGCTTAGCCCATAGATAGTTCAGTTTGGTCTCGACCACATGCATTTTCTGCTTCCTAGACCAGTAATTGTTATCAAGCTAAGATACCTTATGAGCAAATGATCAATGAAGCAGCAATACACTAGGCCATAGTGAAAATTTAACTGCTTTTACTCATCACCCATAGTAAGATATTTTGGCATAATTTCATTTTGAATGATAGTTTCCTGATTGAGTATTTATTTTAAGAGATGCATGTTATATGAATTAATAGTTGCTTCTTATTAACCATTTCATGTTTTCATATTATATGAATTAATAGCTGGATGGATTGGACATGATCCCATATCAGTTGTCATTGGTGTAAGTGATCCATATGTCAACATAAGTGGGAGGGTAAGTTTTTATTGTTAAGCACAATTCCTAAGCAAAATCTTGCTTTCATTTGGCTTACTACCTGAATTTACTCCAGGAAATAAATCACATTCGTGCTGTAGCTGTTCTTATGACGATTGTAATGATTGTCACATTCCTCTCTTCAATAGCCATCATCCGCCGTATTCTCATAGCAACATCTGTTCTGAAGGTAAGCATGCATGTAAACCAGGTGGTAAATGTGATACCACTTACCACAGGAGCACATATACAGCCTTATTATGTTTACTAAAATTGGCACAAATATATGTAGCTGAAAACATGAATGCTCTCTGTGGGAATTCAGTTATTTTTTTTCCAAATTTGTAAATCAAGAAATTGTGAAACATGGATACCTAGTTGACTTGATAATTTCTGTCAAAGAACTGCATTATTTGTCAGTAGCTTCTCCATGTCTGTCAAAGAAGTTTAGTCCGGTTTTGTGACTTAATGGCTAACATAATCTGTATGCAGGTTGCTGCAAAGGTTATAGGCGAAGTTCAGGCTCTGATAATTTTCCCAATTTTGCCATATTTTATCCTTGCAATCTTCTATATGTTCTGGCTTTCTGCTGCACTCCATCTTTTCAGTTCTGGTCAGATACTCAGAAATGATTGTAATGCCAATTGCTGTTCATATGACCTGAAGTCCAACAGAGTGAATTGTGACAGTTGTTGTGGCTACAGCATCCATTACACCCCTCATATTGGTATCTCCATCCTTTTTCACCTAGTTGGATGTTACTGGGCAACGCAGTTCATCATTGCATGCTCTTCAACTGTTATTGCTGGATCAGTTGCATCTTACTACTGGGCTCATAGTGAAATTTCAGTAAGCAAATTATGTACCTGAAAGCTGTACGAATCTAAAGTCTCACATAGATATATATAGACTCACTGGTGCATCATGTGAAGTTGGAAAATTTTACAGACTTAAAAAACTCGATTGGATGTGTTTTTGCCAAAACTGCTACTGAACTTTGTATGCACACTGGAGGTTTCTCCAAACTGAAAGTATTAAACAAGTCACTTTGATTTCTTCAATCAGTATTTGAGAATTTAGTAAACATGGCTTTGGCTTTTGAAACTTGATTATGTGAGTACTTTCCTGATATCTGAGATTGAAATCAGTTCACATATGAGCTTCTTAATGGTTGGTTAATTATTTTGACTTTGTTACATGGGCAAAGAGTTTCAGGACGCCTTTGATTTTCTTGATATTGTAGGTTTTCTTAATTTACAGGATGTAACTCAATTGTAGGTGGGGAAGTCTTACCTTCATTAATAATATCTACTTATAAGGATTGCTACACAATTTATATCCCTAAGTCTAGACCATATGTTGATGCTTAATTCTATCATTGTTCATTAAACAAGCGGACATGATGATGATAACTAGCCTAATATCAAAACCATGCCTATTTGGTAGGGGTGGCAATCGGGTCGGGTCGGGTCGGATCAGATACAAGTCGAGTTGGATGTGGGTCGAGTCAAAACTTCATCAACCCAAACCCAACATGTTTATTAAACATATCAAAATTTCAAATATGCATCCGACCTGTTTATTAAACAGGTAACCCGAGCCGACCCACATAACCCATTTATTAAATAGGTTAAACGAATTAAACAGGTTAGATGTCCCATTAAATAGATTTAAACAGGTTAAATGGGTCGAGTTAAATAGGTCGGAAATTGGTTAAGCAAGTTTCAAATAGGTCAAACAAGTTTTTCAAATAGGTTAAACGGGTCAAGTTATGACCCAACTCAATTATTAAACGGGTCAAAACAGGTTAAACGGGTCAAAGGTGTAAACCCGAACCCATCTCATTTAATAAATAGGTTTAGACAGGTTAACCTATTTACGATCCAATCCGTTTATGTCAAACCCAAACCTGCTTAAAGCGGTCATTCACGGGCGGAGTTGATGGGCCGGGTCATAAATTACCACCTTTACAATCTGGATGGCCAAAATTATTTCTAGAGGGTTTTTCTGCTTCCTATTCGTGAAGGACATGGACATCCGATGTATCTTCAAAATATTATGATTCATTTTATTTCCAAACATTGGATATATGGTAAGGAAGACAACATGGAAAAGAAATGTCTGGTGCATTCTGTAAATCTTAGAATCTTAACTTTTCCTTTAGACTTTTTAAGAGGAAATTCTCTTGTTTTCCTTTTTGACTGAATGGCTGGTATTATGTTGAATGCAGCAGGAGATTCCATTTCTCCCTGTATTTTCTTCTCTGAAGCGGCTCTTGCGTTATAGTCTTGGATCTGTGGCTCTTGGTTCACTGATTGTATCCATTGTTGAATGGATTCGGTTTATACTAGAGTCACTCCGCCGCAGGTTAAAACTTGCTGACAGTTCTCCTGTGAGCCTAATGGGAAAAATGATGTCCTCTTCTTCTCAGTGCTGCCTAGGGTGCATTGATTGGACCATCAAGTCTGCTAATCGGAATGCATATATCATGGTAAGTGTCTGATTAAACTTGCAATTTACATCTGATGCATAGATACAAATTTGCTCATCTTCTTTCCCGAAGATCTGTCATCTTCTTTTCAAAAGAAAACCTGAAATCTTCTCTCTCTCTCTCTCTCTCTCTCTCTCTCTCTCTCTCTCCCTCCCCCCTCATCTCGTTAATATATGCTGAGGTTTTGCTGGGTGCAAAACATGTGAATGATTAGAGCTTTGGATAAGTATTGTTGCATTTGATTTTCCTATGCATGTTCTGTAAGTATCAACTGACTTTTCAGGTCCATTGTTAACACTGTATTTTAGGATTGCACAACCTCTTGTCCCAAAAGCAATGGTCAGTCTTTAGTTATGTAATGTAGAGAAGAAAAAAAGAACACATAAGTTTAATTGGATAATGCAACTTGGAGGCAATAATATCTCCATGCCTGAATAACACATTACATATATAATGCAACAATGGCGAGCCTTCGGCCAATCTAAGAAACTCTTAAAGACCTACCATATTGAATGAGTTCAAGTATTAGTGAAGGGTGTGTTATATGTTGAATTAAGCTGGCAGACCTGTTTGTAATGATAGAGTAACTAGAAAACAGTATAATCCTGGATGGTAAACCTTTTGATGTTTGAAGCTTCTTAGTTAATTATGATTGTTGATCCAGTAACATGTTAACAATTTTTTTTGATATGGAATATTGAGTATAATGAAGACAATCTATACCAGGTTTGCTATTTTACTGAGTTCCAAAAAATATGTTTCTCTCAGCTTACTGAGACTCTGCTGAAGAAAAAAATCACACTGCTTGATTTTGCTAAGAGTTCTATTTAAGAGAATTTTTCAGTTAAAACATAATTAAAATTTTTCAATGGTTTTTCTCATTCAATTCATCAAGTTGTGGCCATAAGCTTTACCTGTGCCTCTAGAGTTGCAGAACGTTTAGTGGATAAGTTTGAAAGGCTGGAATGAGGCAAGAAGATATTCTTTAGCAACACTCAACCATGTCATTTCCGATAATTGTAAATGTCCTTTTGCTTTTTAAAAATTGTAAACCTTACCCATCAAAAAAAGATGAAAGATTAAGGAAGATTTGATTGGTGGATTATCAGAAGTTAATTTGCGTAGATACTGAAATTTATGTGATGACAATAATAATATATTCATATCAAGAAGAATAAATGTGAGTTTATGCATTAGTGACTCTTTGCATGCACTGTGACTGACAATTTTGCTTGTTTCACACAGATTGCTATAACCGGCAAAGGGTTCTGCAAAGCGTCTGCAATTGCTACAGGTCTAATTATGAATAATATATTGCGCATAGGAAAAGTAAATGTCATTGGAGATGTTATTCTTTTTCTTGGGAAGTTGTGTGTCAGCCTCTTCTGTGCACTATTTGCATTCCTCATGTTGGACACTCACAAATACAAATCTGCCCACAACAAGATTTCATCTCCTTTGTTCCCTGTTCTGGTAATGCTCTCAAATTCCATTTATAGCAATTCGTCTTTCCTTCTCCATCTTTTGATCTGAATCTAAAAGGTGTCGCTGTTTCTTTTGAAATTTATATCTGCAGACAGTAGAGATTGACTTTAGAATCTTCTGAGTGCAATAAGTTGATGCTCTAAAACTAGGCTAGATTAAAATACTTCACTTGTGTAAAAACTAACAGAGGTTTGCTGGGGGTCTCTATGTGAAGGTAAGATTTATTATTTAAGGAATGGATGACTGGACATGGAATTGGATAAAAATTTTGGGAAGCAAGTTCTACAATTGAAGCACTAACATATGTGACAGATTCTTTTACATCTTAACTTGGATGTCCTCTTGGAAAGCATGTTAACTTACTTGTACCTCATAATACATAACAGACAAAAAAGTAGGAATGCAAGATAAAAACAATGAAGAGGGAAGTCAATCAAGCAAGCTGGTGGAGCTAAAAAGCTATTTTTTGGGCATTGTTTGCTCGTCATTAAAATAAGTTTGGCAAGGATGAACGCTAGTTTGTAGCCAAAAAATGGATGAGGCATTTATGACTTTTCAGAGATTGATAAAATCAAGGAGACTTTTTGTAATGAACACCTTTTCTCATGGCGGATTCTAGATCAAATCCTTCAAAACGTATTAAAATAGAGAAGTTGAAATGGAAGAAATTAAAGTGGACAAGACTTCTAATGACATGATGTTCGGTTCTTTTAGAATCTGACGTGGAGATACTGAACAATTTCCACTAGGAACAAGTTATCTCCTAGGTAATTATCAGTGGCTTGGATTGCGACTTAGGCGAGTTGAATTCATGCAGCAAAGACAGGCCAATTAACAATACTTATACCCATTGTCATGAGTTCTGTTATTGAGGAGGGGACGTTCAAATGACTCTTGCACCTTCTGCAATTACTCTGGTGGCCAAAACATCCACATGGATTACATTCTGCCGGCTTTTATGACAGTTTGCAATAAATATGCTCTCTCTTTTAATGTGTTTTACTATACAGAAGGCCTAAACAAAATGTCTATGCTGCTCTTGTAGGTGTGCTGGGGCCTTGGTTACGTAGTTGCAACCCTCTTCTTTGCAGTTGTGGAGATGTCGATCGACACTATCATCCTCTCCTTTTGCCAAGATGCAGAAGAGCATCAAGGGGCCGCACAATATGCACCTCCACTTCTCATGGAAACGCTGGATGGCCAAGGCGAAATGCAGAGGCTAACCCAGGGACCTTGAGCACATGTATGTTTTTCTTGTTATGTTTCTCAGATCAGCAATTTAAAAGTGAATGCATCATCCCTCTTCCTGGTGTCTTCCGCTCATTTTTCTGTTTTGCTGGTTGTTGTGGAAGTTCACCTTCTTATGCTAAATTCCATGCTTGTCTATTAATTTCATGCATTGAAATCAGTGATGCAGAAGTAAAGATGATTCCTCGACAATTTGTTTACCTGTTACAATCACTTTTTGTTCCTAAGGAAGCTTTTTAGTGAGATTCCTCCTTATGCAACATTAAGAAATCTAAATAATATCTTTCAACGAGCTTTTTTGAATGAGATTTTGAGCCGTGACAAATGGTATGAGAGTAGATCCGGCCTATACTGTATACAGCTTAGGGGATATTACAGTATCGGTTTATTTGAGTTGATCATGAGCTGATCGTCGTGTATGTGATTGAATTTGAATGGATTTAGATCTCTTGTCTAACGAGGACGTCAGAGTTCAAATAAGGAGAGTATATGAGGACCGTATTGGTGTGTGTTTAGTTTGACACTGGTTATTTGTTAAAAGGTATTGGGTATTTGTATAGGATTAAGGAATTCAAATAATATCTTTCTATTAGTTTTCTAGTGTATATAGATTATACTAGGGATGATACTAGGGATAAAGTTACGGCATAAAGTTTAGGAATGTTATACTAGGGATGATACGTGGGTTATAGCTGTGACCTACCAGGTTGTTGCATGAAACTGAAGCTATAATTATTCAGTTTTTATTACGTATCGAAATATGAAAAGACTCAATTATTTATTGCACCGTATCAGTGCGGGAAACATGATGGCGGATGTATGAATTAGAGGGATGGATATGTGTACTGCGTAAGTATGAATGTATGTATGTGCATACATAGTATGGACATGGATTCATTCTTAAAACTAATATATGCATAAATATATGTGTTGTGTACATATGCATGTATGTGTGTATATTTGTTGTTAAAACTAATACTATTATTTTAATGGAATCAGACCCTTGAAAGTCGGTGATATATCTGAAAAGCAGAGCCGATTGAAGGAGAAACAATTGATCCAACCAAATAAATAAATAAATAAAATGAAATAATGGAGGCTTACATTAGTTGAATCAATCGAGTGATTGTTTGCATGAAAAGAATCTTCCGAAGGAAAGTACGGTAAAAATTAATGAGCTCTAGCGAGGAAAGAAGGCCGTCGCTCCGCAAGCTTTTGGACCTGTTTCCAGCCCCGCTTGCGTGTTCTCCCCACCACCTTCTTTGCCTTCTTCAAGAAACGCTTGAACTCCTTGACTTGAGATCCTTGGTCTCGTTGTCGTGTGAGATCTCAAGTATTTTATTATTACAAGAGATTCGTTTGGCTCGTTAAAAAAAATAATATTATTTTTTTTTTGAAAAGTTGATGTTTGGGTTGATGGTTAGGAAAGTAGTTGATTCTAAAAAAGGTGGTACATTTCAAAATTCTCTATATTTAGGTGAGCATATATTTTTTAAAAAAATTATATAAAATATCTATGATGCCTTTAATAAAAAGAAATATTTTATTCCATTATTTTTAAAAACTAAAGAATATTTTTTAAAAAAATGTTTTAATTTCGAGCCGGAAGTCATTTTTTCATCTATTTTGTGAAAATTCCAATCAAACATGAAACATTTCTTCATTTTTCTGTTGGTCATATTTTTTCTTCTCTCTACGAACCAAATAAGTCATATATATATATATATATATATATATATATATATATATATATATATATATATATATATATATATATATATATATATATATATAGAGAGAGAGAGAGAGAGAGAGAGAGAGAGAGAGAGAGAGAGAGAGAGAGGATGTCATAATTTTAGGATTGTTTTCGGGCTTTTTAGACACTGTAACGGTTGGAGGAGTTGGATTGATTCCGAGCACGGTGTAGACCGTGGAATGGAAGTCAATATGACAGCCAAGGTTCCAAACCACCAACCTATCAAGCAAAGCCGCCAACCTGGAAAAAAAGAAAAATTGCCTGTCGCAGATACTTCAAAAAACTAGGCTGTGGCTCATGCATCGAGATGCGTAAAATATTATGGCTCTATTGAACTTGGCTACGTGTATCTTGGGAATCTCAATGTTACGGTCGATGGCCGGTGCTGCATCGGAGCATGAAACGGTGAGTGCTGAAACCATGGCCGGCGCTGCAGCTCTCAGGATCAAGTTTTTTAATGATTTTGAATAATAAAATTGAATCATGCCCTATTGATTTGTGGTCCCTCTTGCAAGTGTCGTTGTTTAAAAATCTCAGATTTTTCGGGGCTAAGAGACTTCCTTACATGGCTGGGCTTCCTTGCATGGCTGGGCCATGCCTGGCTCGTCCTGAGGGCTAGAGCAGTCTTTTTCGAGAAAAACTTGGCTACAGTGATTAACTGGATTATAGAGAGCAAAACTCGACTACAGTGATTAATTAGATTATAGAGAGCATCGACAGTGTGCATAGGTGCCATCCCTTGTTATGCGACATATGGGACATGATTATGGTGTGGAGTTCTAGGCCAAACATGTTTTTAGAGAAGCTAATGGGACGGCGAATTGGATGGCCTTATAAGTAGCCGATCACTCCGAGTGCCCCCTATGACATGGGGAGAGAGAGCTGTCTATGGCACTTCGCGATTTGTTGTTTTTTGATTTTATTGGATGCCTTCGTACTATATTTGTACGAATCATCTAATTAAGCAGCAACAGCAAAAAAAAAAAAAAAAAAAGAAAAAAAAGAAAAAAAAAAGAAAGAAAGAAGAAAGAAAGAAAGAAAAGAAAGAAGAAGAAGAAGAAGACTTCCTTGCATAAAAAAAAAAACATATCTATCCTTCGCCTCTGAGGTGATCCAAACATCAAACTGGTCACCATGACCTATAAATTCAAGCAATAGTTAGTCTGCTGCATCTGCCCCCACCATCCCCACTTTTGATCAGAATTATCCTTTCCTGTTGCTGAAACAAGTATTGCATCTATGTATCTCTTGTACATCTCACTGAACATGCCACTCCTTACAGATAGTCATCACAGCTCACCCTAATCAATAGGAGCATACTCCACCATCATAGATCACTAACAAGTCCTTGTTCTTAAGAATAGTACCAACTATACATCTCATGGTTCTTAATTTCAAGTGCAATGAGGTTTACTGCTCCTGTGCTCCACAACTAAGCCTAAATTGATGGTAAAAGGCTGCAATAATGATGATGTTTATGACAAGAAAAATCCAGCTCGAGCTCACAGATGTCCAAGAAGAATTAAAGGTGAGAGGTTGTTCATGTTCTGTTTCCTTTTTTCCTTTATAAGGATTCATTTTTGGTTTTTAATTTAATTTATACATGTACCTTGAGAAATGACAAGGGAAAAAAAGAACTCAGGATTCAGAACTATTGAAGGATTCCTGTACCCCTATCATCTCTTCAGAACTCGCTCTATATGCAGAACCGAGCATTAAAGTTTAACAGAGTGTTACAAGTAATCCTATCTAATATATAAACACATACATCTCTGAATTCTACTCATCCCCTCCATATTGGCATAGAAGCTGACCGTGAAATCCCATTTCCTCTAAGGCCTGAAAAAGCTGGAGACGAGGGAACAGAAACCGAGGACTGGAGAAGAGGTGTTTCATCACCACTATAGTTGGAATGTCCATCACCAATTGGAGAGTGATTGCTATCGATGACAGTAGTAGCTGTAGTAGATGTTGGTTGCAATTCAATACATACATAAGAGTTGTCAGAGGGATCGTAAAGCAGCTCCTCATCTTCTTCAATAGAGCACACTGTACTCGTTTCTGTATGAATTGTTGAATCATCAATGCCACGCCGGTGCTTCCTCCTTTTCCTTGCTGCCTTTCCCCATCCATGGATAGTCTCCCTGATTCTTTGCGGAATAAGGGCAGCTTTGTAGTTTGAACCCATCTGGTTTGCGAAATTAAACTAGTCAGTAAAAAGAACTCGGACAGGGACAGCAGCAAAGGGATTAGAAACTCAATTGCTGCGAAAATGAAATATATCAAACATCTGAGAGGATTCAACAGACATCACACACTGAAAATATCAACAAAGTAAAGGTAAGAAGAAATGCATACGTGTGCAATAGCTATCCCTTAAATAAGTATATCTACCCATTGTTCATGACTTACATTTAACCTTGCATGCATGCACATAAACTGGTTATAAACTTTGGACGCATAAAGCAGATCTACAGGGTATAAAGTTTCATATATGCACATATATAACTTTGTCAGGACTAATTTATTTTATAGGCAGTTCCTTTTAGAGACACGATAGGCAGTTCATCGGCTGCTCATAGCACCTAAAATGGAGAAGAATTGTCTAATCTGTCATTTAATATGGCTACCCTCTTGCCATTTCATGCAAAGCCAAACCAGATAAACTGTTCAAATATTATCATGACATTCTCATCATACCATAATTACTATGATTTTCCATAATATCCATGCATTTTTGCATTGCAATTCACACCTCTTCATTTATTACTAGAATGCTCTAATTGGAGAAATTACAATCTATGTGCCCATATGGATTCAGCCATCGAGGCTCATACAAAAATTCGTTTAATAGCTGAAGCAAATAATGACCAGAACTGAAAAATTAACAAACACTCTATGGTTTAATACCTGTGTGACCAATGCATAGAGGGGCAGTGTACTGTAACTGCAGAGGAACTGCCCGGCAAACCTGAACACAGATTTAGCCAGTCACAAAATCAATTGTCAGAGACCTTTGCATTAATATTTGAAGATTTCACAGCAAACCAATTTCAACTAATATAAAATATAAATGTTACTGCTTTCAGCAATAGCATACCCCAAGATAAGGCGTGCATATAGCAGCGAATGGTTCCTGATAAAGCATGAATCGTATCCGAATTGCCACTGTCAGTAAATAAGATAACACGATCAGCTTCATGCAGAAGCTTAAATTTAGTTACTGTGCAAAGTCATGCACGTTCTGTAATCTGTCCCAGTGGGAGTTCTACAACCAGCTGTTGATATGGAGTAATCAATGAGATATAACATGTTCCAAGTGGAGCATCTCATATATTGGAAGAGAAACGAAGTGAGGGACAAGAAATGTACCCAAAACCAGAAGAATGAAGCCAACTCAAATGCATTCTGCAGACGAGCAATTCAAATGCAAACCTTTTAAGTAAAGCCATCTTCTTTGAATTTGCAAGTTGAGACTGGAAAGATGACTTCCGCATATAATAACTTTTTCCATCTTAAAGAAATACTAACCTGGAAAAGAATGAAATGGATTAAAAACAGTAAGAGTTCTGGCTTCTTAAACCAGAAGAGATCATCTCGAAGTTTTAATCTAGCCCCAAATCCACTCAAGCTAGAACTCTCCCATGCCAAGGTTGCAATCACATGCTGTAACTTGGCACCAACCAGAAGCACAAGCTACATAAGCAGAGAGGTAAGTCTCAGAATCATGCATTAAATTTGAAATTTTTCTTAATCAATAGATGGATAAGGATGCAATCTAATACTTACAGCAACAGGAATGATAGCTATCCAGAAATAAAGCTGAGAACCTGCAATGTGGGTGGTTTTTTTCTAACAATAAGCAACTACAAAACTAATGTGTGCACCAAAACGAATTGATTTCCAAAATAAAAAATTTGAGAAAAAAAAATGATCTTTGTCTTTGGAGCTTATGAACCTCACGGCACCACAGAAGGAAAAGAAGTTTAGTCACGTGGGTCATAAGTAGAACACAACTAACCATTTACATTGAATAACATGAAAGCAACAACAAAACCCCAAAGTGGTGCACTGCAAGAGCAAAAGAAAAGGAAAAAAAATGCAGAATATTAGTCGGCATTTGGCAGTTTATAAAAAGCAAGCTGATAATTCAATACAATACTGAAACAACGTATTTGTCCTCCACATGATTCCATGTTTTGTTAGAGATGATCAATTAAAAAAGGATTGATAAAGAATGTACTGATTGAAAAACAAAAATATATACAACTATTCAGGAAAGAATATGTGCAGAATTTAATGGATTCAGGCCCCAAATCCATGTTAACAATAGAGAAATATGTCCAAAATTTTAACGATCCAAGTCCAAAGTCGGCTAAATCAACAGTTAATCAGGGTATGAAATGTGGTAACATATTTTTCCTACCACATTTTTCCTTTTACAAAAGTATGAAGTGGCTGGCAGAATATTCAGATCATTCTCAGTCTAATGATGTCAGAGATACTACTCTTAAGAATACCTCAGACTGAAAATAGTAAAGTGCTATTTTTTTAAATTTACATTTTATAATTCATGGGAAAAAAACAATAACTAATCTCTAACTTTGCTGTGGCTCTAATGCCAATGTTGGACAATTTTCAGATGTAAACATAAAAAAAGTAAAGAAATTACAGATCCAATAATATGCAAATTTGTTTTACTTAAACGTCAATAGATGTGCAATGAAAGGTATTTAAGCCAATTTAGTGTGAAATTATCATATCTCAATAATTCATGACTTACCTCACACCAACGATCCTCTTAAACTCTTCTTCCATGGAGCGTATCATATAGCCATGAAAATCATATCTTGGTGTAAGATGGTGGTTCTGCCATAAATAAAAAGAATATTGAATGTAGAAGATTAAACTTCAAAAACCTAAGCTCATCTTTATCAGAAATGACGAAAGCTTCCTTTTTCAGGATACGTGACACAAAGCTGACTAGACCAACCAACCAGGCAACATGCTAAAGCATCATAGTCTTGAAACTTATCTTTTCCTCGTTCTATTCCTTCTTGGGCTTGTCATAGATATAGTCCAATAAATGAAGGTGGGAGAGATTTTCTATTACCTTTGCCAGAACAGTGAATGTTTAAAAGCAATTACATCACCGAAAGTAACACCAAAGATTTCTAATTGAGCACATATTACCAAAAGATATGCTTAATTGGAAAGTTGCAGGTAGATACAAATTCATGGGGGGAAAAAAAAGAAATGAATAAAATATGCTTTACTCCTATTCTAGAATTGGTGCAATCTCATGGAAAATAATTAAGGGCTCGTTTGGTTCGCGGGAAAAGAAGGGGGGAAAGTGTGGTCAACGGGAAAGTAATGAGATGCCTCTTGTTTGGTTGGAGTTTTCAAAGGAGAGAGAAGGGAAAGTTGTATTCCCATGGGAATGTGATTCCCACATTTCATGGGAAAGTCTTTCCCATGAGAAACATGGGAAAGTTACTTTCCCATGAGGCGGGAATCACTTCATTTTTACTTTTTCCCAAAAAGTCCCTTCAGCATTAAAGAAGCATTAAAGAGGTATTAAAAATCTAATTTTTATTAAGGGCATAATAGGAATTATATATAACTTTCCTAGGAAAGTGGATGGCCAACCAAACATAAGCACCTTGGAAATTTGTCACTTTCCCATGGTCAACCAAACATGCCAAAAGTACTTTCCTGGGCATCCTCTTTCTAGGAATTTGTTTCCCAGGAATCATATTCCTAGGAAGGAAAATGCTTTCCGCGAACCAAACGAGCCCTAAGGGAACAATGGTGACCAGTTTGCGTTAGAAGCTTCTCTTTACTGTTAGAACAAAAGGAGACACAACCGTAAATGAAGTATTGAAAATTTCACACAAATATTTCCTTCCTAAATGTAAAGAATATACAACTGCCTCCAAGAAACTTCACTGGTAAGAAGATGGTACCAAGATAAAACCCCTGCGAAGGGTAAGGTAGTCAGCTCGTACAACAGATCGTCCAAACTGACGGAGAAAACAGGTCTGCGCAAAAAATAATAAATCAAACTATCATTACCACTGCTATTTGCAAACAGTAAATTTGAAAAAACAAATGCAAAGCAATATTATGTGCCGAATATTTCTAAAATTGATTGTTTACTTCTGATTGATCTCTTATAAACTGATCCACTACATCACAGGATATTGTTCTATGCCTTCTGAATACATTAACACTTCAGAGTATCGCATGAACATAACTAAACCTACCATCCAAACAACAAAGTTATTTCTGCTCCAAGAACTTGATGTATGAAACTTTACAAATGATGACTGCCTTCTCATTGTCAATGTTCTGGTGATTTCTGTCAATGCATAAACCAGGAGTTATGGATGATTGAAGGAACTAACAGAGGATAACATAAATTGCTGCAAATGACCCTTAAAGTAATTGTTTTTGTCTTTCAGATGAAAGATAATATTTCAATCTAGCACCCTCATGATATCAACGAGGCAAACAGCTCAAACAATGCCTCGAATGCAAGAAAAGTTCATTCAAATACAAACTCCAGGTGATCACCGCTTGACCACAGAAGCATTATATTACAGGGGACTTTCAAAAGCAAGTGAAAAAAGTGGTGGTTGAACTGAACAACTGGCACAATATTCTATAATGCAACCTTCCTACAACTCTAAGGCAGCTAAACAATACTATGTATGCCATACATATCAAAAGACAATATAGAAAACACTCTTATGAGAATGATAACCTGGTTTGCAGGCAGTTTCAACTGCCCTTTAAGGTACATATGGAATCTTGCCTTTAAAAAAAAGAACTCAACACGTCATAAAATAAATATGCATTACATGATAATAAATTACAATGTGATGCAAAAGCACCACAATTCAATTCTGTGGTCTCTACATTCTGTAACATGAGGATCCAAGTCAGAGGTGGGCTTATTGTTGTAGATGTTGCTTCCATAAGATCGGGCCATTTCCTAAAATGAGATAAAGATAGTCATTCTTAACCCCAACAAAGAATGCTTGACGTGATTGCTACCACCAATCAGCAAAAGGACAAACTTCAAAGAGTTTGATGGCTATTGCATCCACAAGAATTTTATCTACTGAAATAAGAAAAATTCAAGGACAGCAATTTCATATGGAAAGGTCCAGTCAAGCTAAGGTGGTGAACAGGGAAATCTTCTTCAACGTTTGCAATCTTCAGAGATATTTCAACCAAACAAAATAATCTTAGATTTAGTGCCATGATGGAAGGTTTTTACAAAGAAATCAAAATTACTGTAGCAAACAAATATGGTAGAGAAGACACAGGTGGTGCCATTTGAATCCATATTTTCTGACATGTAACCATGAAACATTTGAAATGGTTTTTCTTGACCAGAAACAGACTGGCAGATGAAACGCACATTTGTCAACCTACTTGCTGGAATGAGCATAAGGCTGAAGAGAAATGTTAACACTGAATTAAATTTACATAATTAAATTTTGTCCTCTAGAATCAGCAACAAACTCATATATGAGAAAAACAAGAAGACAAGTAATGATGGATGTTGTATCTATAGTTAATGCTTCATCTGTTTCAAAGGTGTTTGATAGTTTAGCAACTATATGAAGGAAAAAATAGCAAAGTAACTTATGCTGCTCCTTCGTTTTAGATATGCTGTCTAGAATTAAACTAACAGTAAGGATAAAGATACTGCTAACAAAAAATCTTGCCCACTAATGTAAATTATTAGAAGGTGATGGCCATGCTTTTGTGCTTGTTACACCAACTAACCATAAACTGTTAGTTTTAACTGATTTATTCTTAGTCTCATAACTTACATTTTGGATACTGCGACTGTTTTTCATTTTGTTAGAAGGATTTATCACCAGTATCTTGGGCAGCATTAAAATTACATACCAGAATCATGTTGTTCTCGATAAGCCTCTTCTTCCCATTTTCTCCAAGTATGTATCTGAGAATAACATAGAACGTATGGCATTAGGCCCCTATACAAGTATCAATCTAAAATTGTAAAAATGGTTGCAACTCTGAAAATTTTTTCCTTAGAAGGAGATACCTAGTGCACTTTACTATTGCTCAATAAAATGATGATAATAACATGATTTCAGAATCAAAAGCTTGGCAAGGATCCTACACTTAGTCACGCATGCATCCTGGTGAATGATAAAAGTAGCATCCATTGAATATCAAGCAAGAAAGAATTGAAGTAGCATTCATTGAATCTCAAGCAAGAAAGAATTGAAAATTTGGCAGACATATAATGAACAGTATGCATGCAGTTAGTAACTCCTTTATATGTCTTTACACGCCATAGCTCAAACCAACCAAAGTTCGGAACAAAATAGTTTCTATTAAAATAGTGATGAAAGGAAGCCGCAGCACTGGTTGCAGTGCTGCAAATTCAGTTGGGAATAACTGTAACTGCAAAGCAGTAATGCTTTCTGGCTTGCACCACACTCATTCCTTATGTAAAACCAGAATACATGAATAGGGAACATGAGCTGCCAACCTTTCCAGTACTACAAAATATGCATAAACTAACAGATCGGTGAATGTCGCAAGACTACAAGTGACAATTAAAAAAAGAAGAAAAAATATTTGTTCACTGCCCAGAAGTTGTTTGTGAAGATTGATACACGTGTAACCAAACTGTAATATCAAAAATATAAGTTCATTTTTGTGGAACATGAATGCAGGTGTGGGCATCTTTGTTTCTGTACAGACATGGGTAGGGAGATGGAACCATGATGCATGCACCAAATCTTGTTGAATGTAACAATCAAAAAGACATTTTAATTGCAAACCTTTACAATAGCCAGCAACATTGTTAAGCAGCTGTAGGATACATGAGTTATGGCCATAACAAAAATAAACCGGTGAAGCTGTTCCAGACCCTCATATGAAACAAATGGTTCATGACCCTGCAGTGGATAAATTTTTTTATTTTGATATGTTATAAAGATGGTCCAAAAGTATGACTAACAGAAATAATTGAAGACTAATGCTGCAAGCTTCTGAATGGAACAAATTCAAACTGTAACTATGAATGGTGACAATTTCATTGACATAAGGAAAAAATAAGTCGTAGAATTTAATCTGCAATTGATAAGATTTTGATAATTTAATGGGCTTAATCACTTGCCTCTGTACACGTCTCCTGATTGAGTTCAGACAGTGCCCTCTTAATTGAATGGTGAAGAACAAAGGCCATTAGTCTCTTGCGATCTTGGGGACTGTCACTCTCAGCATCTGTGCTATCCTCAACCTCATCTCTGGTGCATGGAGAAAAATGACCATTGTAGAACTTTGAGTCGATGCAAATATTTGAAATTGTTCTTGAGGTGGCCGTCAAAAGCAGTGATATAAAGCCTAGTAGCATCAGTTCTGCAGCATAAGAGATGAGTGTATCAAACAATAGAGCTTCGTGATAATCAAAGGAGCATGCATTATCTGGCAAATATGTGAGGGCGGGGAGAATTGCAGCTTTATCTCTTTGAAATTGTTTCTCATTGATTAATCAAAGTGACTAAAATTCATTTGTCAAAAACCCTAAAGGATCTTTTGCTGAATAAAAACTGCATACCTTCTTTCATTTTCTCCAATGCTTCAACAAGCGGGTTTCTATGGGTTTTCCTCAACCACTATGAAAAAAATGAAACACCATTAGCTTTTCCTCGAACAAAATTAAGTATGCTTAATAGGCCAAAAGAACATCGTGATTTAAGCCCCTGTTACTTGAAGCGCACTGCACTATTAATCAGACTTATAATTCAAATTAGAGGCCAGGAATGAACAAATTGATTGGTAGAACAAGCTGATTATTTTCATCATAATTCAAACAAGCTAGCATGCCCATGTTGTATTGCAGCAGTTTTGGATTCTTCTAAATGCATAGATCCTTAGGCTATAAGAAAACAAATCTCGAAATCCAACATACCAAATATAAAACAATCCAATATATCGCTGCAGCATTTCCTACCTCCAACACACTACAGTAAAGTAAATTTAAGAAGCATAAACAATGATTAAGAAATTATAAAACGCAATTATGAGATATTTAATGTATTATATACAACATAAAAAGGGGTGGATGTATTGTATCATGTAGAAACAAAAAAAAAAAATGCTTGAGCTATTCCTTGAATTTTTCAAAAAAAAAATTGATAAAAGAAAAAAAACCCTCTATTGGGATAAATGAAAAAAATTATAGCATCCCAAGTTTGGACCTAGCAAAACAGAACATTAGAAATTCTCTTCAAGGGAAATGTAATTAGAACCAACATAACCAGGACAAAGAATTGCTTATACCATCATTTACTATGCCAGAACCAACAAATCCTGATTTGCATTTGAAGATAAAAAATTTCAAAAATCTCTGGAAGAAAGATATATTCATAGATAGTAGAACAGATGAGGGGAAGAAATTCAAACCTGAGACACAAAAGGGCTCATCAGATCTTTGTTGTTTGTTTGGGTAAGCAAGAAGAAGACAGGTTATTCCAATACTTCAATAGCAAAGAGGAAAGAACTATAGCAAAAATCGAGCAACCAGCTTTTTTTTTCTGAAAGGAAGACTATGAAGCAAAAAGCATCTCTTCAAATTCCAGATCAGCAGAAGCTATGTAACTTTTGGGTGTGACAAAACTTACATTCGTTCTATAACTTCGCTAATAAAGACATCTGGTATTGGCCTATCCCATGCCTATTCACACCCTGTCATGTTCTTGGCCAGTCCAAAGGCATGTCACCAATCATCAGGAGCACCAATAAAATTGAAGGCCATCCCAAAATTTCAAGTGCCCTAGATAAAAGCAAACCTCAAGGAACTAAAGTCGACCCTTCCATTCAGATCAAACCTACCAAATGTCCAAATTCCCCTACCATCTCATGAAGAACGAACGCTATTAAAAAATTTCATGCCACAAAAGTAACATGTAAAGAAATTTCTTCTGTTCTTATTGCAATAACACAGGTAAATCACAGATAAGACATTAAAATTGCTGGAAAAACCATTAACCAAGCATTCAAGAAAGACAGAGTATCCAATCTGACACAAATCCAGGCAATGAAATAATACCCAAAGAAAGACTGGTGAACCACTTACATTGCTTAGTCGATGTATGGATCTTTCCACCAGCAAAGAAACAGCGACAAAGATCGTCAGCACGGTGGCCACCGACCACGTAGGGGTCAGTGCCAGCGACCGCATTTCCTCCAATTGCACCGTCATTTAAATTTCTAATTCTTGTAGAGCTTCTTAGACATTAAACCACAGCTCTACGACACCAAACAAGACTCGTATCCCTCTTTCTCCTCTCTCCTCACTAGCCTCAACTAGCTCGAGAAGGCCCTCTACCTTCTGATATCTCAAATCCTAAACCGTAGCTCAGAGAAAGAGAAGTACTACATCCAAAATCTCGACTTTCTTCTATTTTTTCCCCAAAATCACAAGACTACTAGACTCCGCAGCTAAACCCACATAAAAAATCGCAACTTTCTTTTGTTCTCCCCCAAAACCACAAGATTAACAAACTCACAAGCCATAAATCCCGCTCCCAAAGAACACCCCTCCTACGGGAGATCCATAGGACGAAAAAAAAGATGCCAAAAACTCTTCTTTGAGACCGCCATTGCCCAGAAGAGCTCAATCCGTATGTCTCGGCGAAGGACCGCTAAAACACTGCAGCAAAGAAAAAGGAGACCTTGAATGCTTTACTTTCCAAAAGCCGCATAAGACCTCTCCGAGCTTGCAGACAAAACGAAAAAGATTTACATCCCAACAAATACGAAAATAAAGAAGATTCCGAGTTCCACCTCCACCCGAGACTTCGTAGAGAGAGAAAGAACAGAAGCAGGAGAGCGTGACCTTTGAAGAGTCCTGGTATCGTTGGAGACCGTCAGCTCAAGCCGTCAACTTAAGCTTGACACCTGCTCCCTCTCTATCAATACAAAGAGACAAGGACGGAAAAAAAAATATATTTTTTTTTCTTTAGTATTCACCAAACGTGCCGCTTGGATCCACGCGCCAGTTGTTTAGCTTTTAAATTGTGCAGTGCTCCTTTGGAAAAAGCTCAGCCGACCCAAATCGTTTCGAGGTCTATAAGATCACATCATGTCACAAGTCAGATATGATATAAATTTTGTTCGCAGGCTCGACAATCTTGGAAAGTCAATTACATAGTATTTGTGATGGATCTGCTTTTGCAAGATCAAGTTTGGAAGTTTGGAAACATGAGCGAAAGATACAAATTTTAAAGGTGCACGTATCTCAAAACTTGGATCGTTGGGGTGCAGTTGCACCACATGTTAATAAGCATTGCACAGCATAAAATGTCTTAATAATGCCACTATCTTTCTTCCTCTCCTACTCTCCTTTTTTTTTTTCTTTTTTAACTTAGATGGATAACTCATGTCTGACGAGTACAAATACATCCAATAAAATCAGAAAATAGAATATTTTGGAATGCCCGAAGCAACTTCCTATTTCTAGCCCACTGGATACCACCCGCATGGCTGGCCACATAGATGGCCACCAATCCGAATAATGCCACTATCTTTCACATGAACAAGTTAGTCTAAATGAATATCAGGCAAGTTAGTTCATTCATCCTAAAATAAAATCTTCACCTCTCCGGAAAATTGGTAATCAAAACGGAATCAAGCGTGTTTAATGCATGTCATACCATCTAACCTAGATATGATCCTCGTGCTGTAGGAGAAATCGCTAATCAAAATGGAATCAAACTTGTTCAATGCATGTTGCAACCAAACATACCATGATCATGACTTCACTTGTTGTTTGGTCCATATCTATTTTTTTCTCATGCAATTAACGTAAACGCGTTCATGTCTCTTTCATGTGTGATCACATCCGTAGCTTTTCCTCTCCATGGTGGTCTCAATTGCTCCTTTTGTTGAAGCTACAGCTTTGTACTTCTCATGTGTGGTCCGTTGCACTGCTACTAATGGAAGCCTAGCATATGGACAGTAGAAAGATAGCTGTGATCCAAGATGGGGAGTTGAGCCGGGCCGGTGCGCATGGGTTTGAAGGAATTAAGATATATCTTCGCTTTGGTCGTTGTTGAAGGCCAGCTGGAAGTCGGCTGGCGGTCGGTGTAGAGTCCTAAAACCCGTTATAAAAAAAAAACCCGCCGTTTTGCCGGCAGCTCACACTATCCTAACATGACCACTGCCAGCTACATCAGCATCAAGTAAATAACGTAAAGCAAAAGAAACAGAAGACTGCTGAATCTAGAGAAATTCTTCGGAGTGATGTGCAGCGAAGGAGGCGACCCAGTCAGCCGTCTGGTTCGCCTTCCGAAAGACATGCCCAACCTGAAGAACCCAGCACTCCTGTAACATCCGGCAAATATCACTCAGAAGCTGGTGCTCCACCTTCTCCCGCCCCATCTCCTTGAAGCATGCTATCAGGGAAGCTAAATCTCCCTCCAGAATGATACAGCATGCCTGCAAAACATATCTCGCATAAGAAAGTCCCTCCCGGGCTGCCCTGAGTCGCTATCATGTTTATTTTCTCGAATCATGTGAGCTCCAAATAGATCCCACATTTTTCATTGCTGAGGATAGTATGAAATAAGTTGTATGAGAGAAGGATTGATATAAATGATTAGATCTAAAACCTAATAGCTTAGGTTCCTAGGTTAAATTGGATTTCAGCATATATATAGATATACCTTGCTCTTCTAGTATTAGGACTCCCATTCTTTCCAACAAATAGTAATGGAGCTGATGGTTGATGTCCTAAAGCTATAAAAGTGTCGAAATTGGTGGCAGCAACATTCTACAGTGGTTGTAGCGGCCTTAATGGAGTAAGATGCTGGGAAGAGAGATTGATTCTTATGCTATAGTGAATCTAGGGTATGTTTGGAGATGCTGTAGCTTTTGGCTTAAAATTGTAGTAAGTATCTGCTGTGGGATTAGTTGGCAAACTCAAAAGCAAATGATCCTAATATTATTTACATATAAGGCAAATGAGGGCTATGATGTAAATAAATTTAATAAAAATCATATAATACATTCGTTTTATATAGCTCATGTAAATAAAATAAAATAAAATAAATAATTGTTAACCATGTTTACATTAACATACTCCGGTATCATCTATACATTAACGCATCATATTCAGATATCCCATATTAATAATATAATATTTATCTATTTCAAAACATAAATAATAACATGCCAAATAGAAGAATTATTTATTCTACTTATGTTTTTATATGTGTTTTGCCACATAGCACATAAACGTTATATTTGCTTAAAGGGGCTATCTTTGTTATCTGTGTTTATTCAATGATATTTTAAAAAATCTTTTGTGTTTTTATTAGTTAGAAGTGTGATAAAATAGTGGCTTGACAGCAATGCTAAAATAATCATGTTGATCTTGTGATCATGATAACATAAAAAGGACAGTAATAACAACATTATGAGGATGTTAAATATTCTATTATGATAATGTTAATATATCAATCCCAATAACCTTCAACAAAAACTTATGACACATTTTTTTGAATGAGAAAAAAAAAGGATGACACATCAACGGAAAATAGCAATGGATCTACTTTTCATAAAACTAATTTGTCAGATTAATGATTTATCAGTTTTTGACCAAATGGATTTTACGGAGAAAGACCAAATAACCATTTTTGTAAAATTTATTCATTTTAAACTATAAACTTGTTTTAGTAAAACCGTCTTTCTATTTATTTTTAATAATTACCAATTTTTTTATTAGATATAAAAGTTAATTGTCACGCCTAAGGAAATCAAAATCCATACATGTGTGAACCTCAAGACTTTCTTGAGATGAGTCCACTTCTTTTGGGAAAATGATCACCCGGTGGAGAGGAAGAAAGAAGTGTTTTTCTGACTTAAAGCCGTCCTTCCGGAAAAATGTTCTTCTGACTTGGTTTGGCTCTTTAATCCCTTTGAAAGAGCGTGGAGATGGAGCCTCCCCAAGATTTACCTAAGTACTTAGGAACTTGAAATTCAAACTAAACTTGTCTAAGAAAAGGAGAGAGAGGTGTGACAGAGTTGGGATCCTTTTTTTTTCTTTTTCTTTTTTTTTGGCGGGTTCGCTTATATGAATACACTCAATAAAATTAAAAAATACAAGCTCACAAAGTGCCTATGGCAGCTCCTCCTCTTCTGACCACAGAATATACTCTGAGTAATGAGCCGCATAGGCAGCCACCCAGTCGGCCGCCCTATTGGCCTCTCTAAATACATACTTAGCTTAGAAAGCCACCCCATTCCTAATCATCATCCCAATATCTCGAATCAAGGGGTGGTCCGTGCATGGGTGTCACATAAAGAGACCGCTCCAGGATCCAACATCCAAGCAGTATAGATAACACGCCCCACGTAATTGAGGCATGGCCAGCCATTTTCCATCACTCATCCATCTAATAGCTTGTCTGCTATTGGTGGGTGCAGCTAAACTGATGAGGCCCACCAAAGTGGCTGGTGTTGAGTCATGGCAAAATCTCATTGGCATGCAAGTCCTAAGACAAACATATGTGCCTGTTCAGATGCATGCTATTTTCTTCAACAGATAACATATTATTTGGCCAAAATAGATCATGAAAAGGCTGGAGCAAACTGAAAACTCAAATATTTAAGTTGTTCCCCATAAATGCATGCATACCCAATTACCAAAACAACCATGCTTGGACATAACTAGGGAATATAGCAGGGACGAGTAAACGTTAGAAACGAACCGATGAAATTTTAGAAGGAAAACTCCAACGAATAGTTTTTTTCTTGTTTCAAGCGGGGGCACCATATCAAAGAATATGAGCATGTTATGCTCTCTACTATGTAATTCCAATTCTACATCCGAGCGCCTCTCTATCATCTGAAGAAGAGAAAGACTTCTTTTGGTGGTGGCTTTTAAGCTCGAGATCCCTAGTGGAACTAGATACAGTTGAAATAGAAGTGTGCAATATCGCCTCTCGTCTCGTTCATTTCTTCGGTGAGCACCGCAAGCAGATCGAATCACAGTGCAGTATTATAGTTAAAAACTGACCCATCCCGAGATAATGAACATAAGCTAAGAAGGATTTCAAAATCTATTACTAACTAAAATGGTAAATCATTGTTGAATCAGGTCAGACTGTGTCAGGTTACATCAAAGTACAATAGTCTATGTATGTGTCAACTCTGCAAACAATAGCTGATACTGATCGAAAAAAGTCACCTGATGCCATAGAGCTTATGAAACGATCCGAGGCATCTGTACGCGAAGGTAACCTGCGCTGGACAAGGTTGATGGTTAATGTATGATGAGTGATAAGTATAATCTCAACACTAAAAGTGACAACGTTCCAGTACACTATATGATCATAAAAATTATTATTTATTCGATCCATTCACCTGCGTAACAGTTTTCCTATTCTCAAACAATCCTGTAACATAATTTAAAAATCATTATAAAAAACATTAAACAAACTGAACTTGATAGAAACAGAAATCTGTGCCTTCCCATCCATGAAATTGACCCAGCGTGGTGGAATAACTGGATTACCTAGTTTCATACGACTTTGCCTCCTTTAACATCTTACTAATCATCAGGGGAAAAATTTGCAAGATACAAGCAAAAAACCTCTCTCTTCCTCTCCTCTGGTGAGTCATTAAGAAAAGAAATCCGATCTCATTCAAGTACTCAAAAATGGCAGAACCTTTCCCAGCTTCCAGATACTTTTAAATGTTCAAAAACCAATTAGCATACATAGATACAGCCCCAGAGAGGAACAAAGAACAGAAGGCCTCTGTTTCTTCTCATTATTCTCCAAAATTCAGGAATGAATTGAGCTGCAGGGAATTTTGACTAGACTTCAGTTGGGTTGGCATCTTCTTGAGGAGGGTGCTCTATCTTTTCAGTCTCTGTTTCGCCACCATTGAACAAGCCCTTATGAGCAGGAACATGCATTAGCTGCTGGAATGATATAATACCAGCAATGGCTTTCATAGCAGCAGCGGTCCGGTCCGTGCTAATTGTTGGTTCTTCACTTGCATCAGGCAAATCAGATTTTTCTGATGGATCACCTTCCTCATGTTGTGGTGGGGGCACAAAGAAAGGTATTTTACCTCTTTGCCAATCGTGGAGGACCATCTTTGCTGCAGTCATTAGATCAGGCTCACCTCCCTGAAAATAATCCACAAAAAGTTTAGCTCTTCATCAACATCCGTCACCTACTACAGTACATACATTGAAATGCAAGATGCTTGAAATGAAACTTGACATCTTTAATATAACACTGGAAAAAACTAAACAATGGATTATTCAACCAGGTTTTGGAGCTGACTACATATTAGATTAGAACAAAAATGAGCAGTAGCTAATAGCTGATAACAATCAGTGATTGCTGCATCAAAATAAAACATTTTAAAAGCAAAAGACAAACTACAACTTATATTTGAACAAGGGATTATTCAACCTGGTTTTGGAGCTGACTACTAAGTAGATTAGAACAAAAATGAGCAGTAGCTAAAAGTTTATAACAATCAGTAACTGCTGCATTAAAATATAAATTAAGAAAACAAAAGACAAACAACAACGTATATTGGCATGGAAGGGCCAAAATATTTATGTACAAGGAGATCGGTGCAAGTCACTGTTTGCATCTATGCAAAATATTTTTTTTATTTATAATTTTAAAAATCAAATCCATTTTGCCTAATCAGAATATCATCTCTTGATCAATTAGAAGAGTTGCTGCTTTAAACAACGAACAGCTTGATTGCCTAATTCTCCAGCATAGCTCATAGTATAAAAGCTCTCGTGTCAAAAGTGGCTGTTAGTGAAATATAGGATCTTGGACCACTGAGTGCTTCCTCGGATAGTCGGATAGTATCACCCGTCGAGCGTGGGGTGGATATAGGGTCAAAGGTGGGGATTAGCCCTTCCTAATCTCCAAAAAAAGAGAGAGGGGGGGGGGGGGGGGGGGGGGGAGGAATTAGGAACTGGTACATAGTAATTGGTCTAAGAAGATAATAATTCAGCACAACTTGAAATTTTGAGTTTCAACGGCTTAATTTTCACCCCTCAGGTTTCACATGCCTAACCAGCATAAAATGCCCCAATCAACTGAAAAGGATGGTAACATGGAAAATCAAAATAAGATATTGGTCAAAATTGATGGTCACAAGATACCACATAATAATGAGATCAGTGCTTCGAGTGTTATCTAACCAATGCATGCTTTGAGAAAAAACAAGACATATTCATGTAAGACTTATAATATTGCAAAATAAGAGGGGTCCAGCAAATAAGCCAACTGCAGCAAAGATGAGATCGTCAAGCTGACATGCTCAGTCTAGGAAGCAAGACATAAGGATTCAGTGTGACACAGAATTGCACCAAACCTCGATAAAATGATGGTGAACCAACCGAGCTGGTGTTGACATAAATGCAGGTTGTATCTGAAGATGCCCTAATGACTACAGGTGCATTAGTTTGGGAAAGAGATGGGAAACAGGGGAAGGCCCAAGCAATACAGACAATTGTCATGGATGATTGCGGGACTGCAGCAGGGTGCAGGGGTCACGAACAAGCAGGACATGATACTGAGCAACAAATGCATATAGAAAGAGAAAACCCGTTAAGGTGCTAGGTGTTCCATCAGGAATTTACTTATACAGTATATCTGTATATTGATGATCATTAAAAAACTAGGTCATACCTTTAATAGTTTTCCTGTTGATCTGCACAGCTGGACAAGAAAATCATTCTCGTCAACCCTGGAATAAGAGCATAAACAATCAGTTCTGGGCTATAAACACAACAAATACACCAAAAAAAATTGTGGCTAAACAAGTTCATTCAAAAATTTGACTGGCTGATGGGGGAAAAGGACATGCAAGGCAGCTGACAACAAGATGGGATACTAGGATGTCATGGCTTAACACAATATTAATGCCTCACAACCATGAAAGGCTAAAACCATTTGGTATGAAGTTTGGCACAGCCTTCTATGTTGCACCTACAGAAAGCAAGGATCCAGGAAATAAGAACACTTTACTGGCTGTTTACAATTACATTGAGAATGTCTTCACAATTTTTGAATTAGAAGCTCCAGGGAACAAGAAGTAAAACTTAATACTGTTTTCAGTCACATTGTGTGGTCATATTCCTGCAATTCATTGCTATTAGGAATGTCTAGAGTTAGAGCGATCACCACTCAGATAAGATTCTTAAAAGATAAAGCTTAATTATAAAATTAATACCATGAATTAATTCTGAAAAGCAATGAAACACAAACTCATTGAGGAAAAGTAAGAATGGCACGATATTGGTACAATCAATAAACTATGCCATAAATGTATAAAACAAAATATATGCATGCATGCATAAAAAACAAGAAGAAAAAAGATGTACCAGTCTTCAATCTTATAAGCTCTTTGCAGATGCTCCTTCTTTACACGCTTCAGGACTTCTCCTATGTGTTCAGATGCATCTTCCAAGTTTGTGACACGCACCTAGTAAAGAATCCCAAATTAGCCTACATTCCGCATTTGGCTTATTTTGAATTGAGATTAGCATCTCTAATGACTAGCCCTCTTATATATGCTTTCTGGGTATTCTGAACACATGTCCTAGTTCATTTCAATACCATATCCAAATTATGAATGATACATTGGGCATATGATGACAGATTGTAAAGAGTGAATACCTGCTCCACCTCCCGTATCTTGTATGGTTTGGCATAATACAAACAACAACAGGGTAGAAAGAAAGGAGTAGAATTCTTAAAAGATGTACAGCAATATGGTTACAAGGCTATCCAATTGATTATCCTCATGAACTAATACTAAGGCCACCAATCGGATCTGATGGGAAGATCCTATTCACCAATAGTTGCCCTACCATTTGGTAATTATGTGCATTTGTTTAGCTTATGTAGGTGCACATACCATAATATGGTCACACTTCTAAGATTTATAAAAAAAAAATCAAAACAAGAAGAGCACTGTCATGAACTGATGCCATATCGATCAGCAGACTCCGATCACTGAGACAACCAGAATTTGGAGCATCGAAGAGGCTTGAGTTTGTCAGTGTAATGCAAGGTGTGTGTGTGTGTGTGTGTATATATATGACGTCAATGCTGATTATTAAATATCCACATATCACTAATATGTAGGTACTGACCAAAGCTGCAGTCTTCCAAACATGTTAGTTAGATATTCATGTCATCAGCAATATTAAGTTACTGAAAATAATTTGTACTATAGAAAGCAATTGAACTCCAGACTGGGGCACCTCACTGGTGAAATTCTGACACATGTTTTTCAACAACGCATGATGACCAAAATAGTAAGACGATTAACTCCTTTAACTTCTAATGGATAGACCGCTTAAAAAGTAGGGGGGAAAAGAGACACCAAATGATAAAAATATTATATTATATGCACATATGTATATTTACAATTATTAAGGCAAAGTAAGATAAACGTACCACACCCTTAAGGACTATATCGGTTTCGGAATCTTTGTTTTGATATACAACTCCAGGACAATCAATTAGAAAGATCCTCTTGGTAAGAGTAATGTACTGCCAAACTTTAGTCTCTCCGGGAATGGGAGCCACTTTGCAGACCTTCAGAAAACCAAAAAGTGAAAAATTCATCCAAATCAGACAAACGGCGTTTAACAGCTCGAGAAAGACATAAGAACATTGTTGAAATTATCATAAAAGCGAGAAAATGCAGAAACAGTTATCTTGTTCAGCTTTCATATGATTCATCAGTACAAGCTGGTACATTAAAATTGATTAATAGCAGTGACAGAGAATCTTAGTCCACAATATCCTTACAAAAGCTGTATCAATATAAAAATATTTCATAATGCAAATTCGTCATCTTTAACTATACTTCAGTATCAGCATACTTCAACCTAAGGTGACAGGAGATGTGAATACATCAATTAAGGCAGTGGATGGCTGTATTATGCTAAAAGTTTGATTTAAGGGGCAACAATTTCCTCAATGCTTAATAAAGTTTGAAAAAAGGAACATGGAAATCATTATACACGATGGTCAAATAAAAATATTAAGCTTGATGCATTGTGTAACTGTATGTCTAATGGGTTGAGTGAAAATGCTATGCTGGCCTAGAAAGCTATAAAAGGAAGCCTTTTAGCCAATGTAAAGGAAAGCAAAAGCTTTTACTAGCTTATTTACTAGGACACAATCTCTTGAAATGACGTCTTTTCTGCACTCCAAATATACTAGGCTTCTGAACTTATTTTTCAAAGTGTGTTGCCATGAAGTTTTATGAATTTACAAAATAGCCGAACTGTTCTCTTTTTTTTCTGTGGCGAAATCAACCAAAAATGTGCCATGTAGCATCACAGAAAGAACTTAAAGTTAGTAAACTAAAAAAAGGATAAAGCAGCATCTTTTGGTATTGAAAGTGACAGTGAAAAATACATTTTTTGTGCGTAATGTATTAATAACTGATGACTTCCCAACATTAGGATATCCAACAAATCCCACTGATATGGCCTGCTTGTCACTCTTCAGACGAGCAAATTGTCTCAATACTGATAGAAGAGAACCCTGTGGCATGCAAAAAGTAACTCAAGAATGATACAATCATAAAAGCCAAAGAATGCGCTACAAGCAAGCAAGTGAAAGAGATAAAATATAAACCTTGCCAAAGGATTTGTTGATGCTTGCATGGAATGCTAGTGTAGGGTATTCTTTTGATAGCAGCCGCAGCCATCCTTTTGTTGCCCATGCAGGAACTAAATCACACTTTATTGGTAGGAAAATAAACCAATCAGATCATTATTAAACTTTTAAAAAGGATTTGTAAGTAAAGCCCATCAAAAATCTAACTCCAAATGTAATACTGCAAACACAAACTTGTTGAGATAGCGAACCTTGTTCAGCAAAAGAATCATGTGCTTGTGCTTGCAGTGCTCCTTCAAATGTTTCTCTAAATGGTGGCACCTTGTTCCCTGTGGATCCCTAGCATCTATTACCTGTAATCAAGGTGAATGATACAAATAAGCAAACAAATAAGATAATTTATGTTAAAAACACAAACATGTTGAACATTTGTGATGGCATCATCTGGACCCTCAGTTAAATATTTCAAGATTAAATTATAGGAACCTCTACAAGTCAGCAATTAAAACGGTACTTAGATATGTCCATGTCACCCTAAGTTCAGTCTAAAAGTAATGTCATGTCTCTTCCAGCAAGGAAGCTGGCATTCAAACATAGATGCATGTACGGTCAGACTCCAAATTACATGCACCAGTTCAATACATCTCCAACCTCCCACAAGATGCTATCACAAATGCTGGATACTTCAAAATTTACTAGCACAATAGGCATTACGATACAGATTGGCAGAAACAAACCTGGACAACTACATCTGAAGAATCAATAACTTTGTAGAGTTCACCCCAGATACGCTTGCTCTGCCCCTTTTCAAACATTGTGTGCCTGACCACGTCTCTTAAGCCACATTCTTCATCCTCCTCCCTAGATTGCCTAGCAGCAGATTTCTGCTCAAAAGCATCTACAAAAAATGAACAACTTGAGGATTACATATAAAATTAGAAGGTTTTAGTCTACTCTTTACTATAAGGTGATATATGAGAACCAGAACTACAAATTGCCAGAAAATCTCAGATTTTATAGAAGGTACAATTTTAAAACAACTCAAAGGCATTCAACAAATAAACGACTTCATAACAAATTATTTTGTACCTTGAGACCCATCTGCTTTCTTAACCAAAGATTCATAATCACATGCCAAAAGCTTTGGGCGTTTTCTTTTCCTCTTCGGTCCAAATGCATCCTCAAAAGGCTCTGTATCAAGAAGATGTGCCTTTGCTTGCTGCGTAGACAATTCATGTAAAAGAACAACTCCACATTAATAGTTTACACTAAATTGTGCCTTCATAGGCATTTTTCATGACATGAAGGAGAAATATAAAACTTCCTTACAGTCCAGAATTAGCACGCAATTTGGAGCATATATGTGAGTACAGTTGATCTTCATGCTTGATCTAGATGAACTACTGACACAAGCAAATTTAGCAAATTTATGGAATGCCTTTTCTTCCAGTCAGGTATAACCTTGTTATTTATTCTATAACTCCCCTTTTAAGCTATTCCTAATTTCACACCGACGTAGTTCTAAAAATATCAATTCGGAATAATAGCATTATAAGTGATCATAAAGCAAATTTGATAAGTTGTGGTATAACTGGAAACACTATTTTTTAAGCATGTCTGAAATAGGGGGAAAAATCAAGATGACAGCAGCAGCGTACAAACCCTATTAGAAACATTTCTTCTTTCAGATAAACTGATCATCAGTAAAAGCAAGAGGTCAACCAAACTTGATAGACAAGGCTGTGGTTTATGTCAAGGTTTAAGCGTATGTATACAATGGCGCTACAAAGAAGTTCTTACCCGTTGGTGGTCATTTAAAAGGGACAGTGGTAATTTCCTCTCTTTTAGTATAACATTGTAGTTATTTGAAAGTCGGTTTTGAAGCTCCTCGCGAAAAAATTCAAGTTCTTTCTGGTTCACGACCCGTGTGTTACCTGAAATTCAAGAAAGTGGTCACATATATCATGAATGAATCTGACGATTAATCGTGAGATATCAAGGAAAAGCTGTCCTAACAAAAACCCAACTAAATGAATTATAAACAAGTAAAAACAATGAAGAAACTTTATAGCAAGAGGTGATCATCTTCAAGATTGAATGCCTAAGTACTAAATTACTCAGCATTGGCAGATCCCTAAGTCAAGACATAATGAAATCCTCCCAATTATTGGCAACATCGTGAGCCAATTTTAAAGAATTAGAACTGAACTTCGCTTGTTATATCTGAAAATCTCATTTTTCTCAAACATTTGCATAACGTTGTGAATTTAAAGATCAAATGCATGTCATTTGGTAGAATTCGTGCAGAAGCTCTTATCTTGAAAACTTTCTGAAATTTTTGTCATGCAAAGTTTTGATAATAAAATTCACAATGACTAAAAACCCCCACCACATCAACCTATATTAAAACAGATTAACTAAAGATGTTTTGACTCTTGTTTATATAGAATTTCAAGAAGATTGAAAAGAGAAAACAAGCGAAAAAGCTTTAAAGAGATTGAAAAGCGGTCTAGGAAGGCTTACCGAACCATCGGCGGTCGGGCTCGATGCGGGAGTTGGGAAGCTCCTTGGACTGGAGTTCGTGTTTCAAGATCTTCCCCTTCGAGTCCCGCCTGGGCCGGGTGTTGTACATCTTAAGCCGCCGCACAGTGGCGGCTGTCCGAGCGCCCTTCGTATCGGCTCCATTGCTGCGGTTGACGTCCAGGGAGTGCTTCGGCTTCCCTGAGACGTTAACCTTCTTCTCCTTCTTCTTCGCCATCTCCGCGGCCTGAAAGCCTCTCCAAATCGAACCTAAACTGAGAATAAGGAGAAGAAAGATTCTTCTTTTAGGGTTTTCCAAGCGGACGTCCGCCGGGAGAGGAAAACTAGGGTTTTGAAGGAAAAGAGGAGAGCAGGGGTGGGGCCCGTGCTATTGGTAGGGGAGGACGAGCACGTGACATCACGTGGCTGGTTTAAGTAAATAAAAAGGCGGCGGAGTATTGAACCGGCGTCCACGACGGTCCAATTGGGTCGTCTTAATGCACCCATTTACTTGTTTCGGTGGAACGGATCGGTTTTGGATCAAGCCCAAGGATCGGTTTTGCACGTGACAAGCACATGCAACTCGCGGCCGACTTTTTATCGAAGTTGTGGCGCAAGGACTTGAAAAGGGTTTTCCAATAAAAAACTGAGGTAGGAACTTTTAAATAATTAGTAGCTCGATTAGGGATCCCTAATAGGACTGGTTTTGGGTACGCGCAGGTGCACCAGATGTTCTTCCATCCACCGTTGAAAAGGTTTTCCAAGCTACCAAGATGGTAGCACAGTTAGAACGGAGCTTTTTTTTTTTCCACCGGCACAGTCTAAGTTCAAAATGCGTGAACATCAATTAAATATAGAGTTCTCCACCTCGGACACGCTCGGTGGAACGGCCATCTAATCCAGCTGATACTGAGATAGCGCTGGAATAACGTACTCATATATTGAATAACCCACGGGTCGAAGAGGGCACGCGTAAACTTGCGACCCGCATCGAACATTTTCTGGTGGAAGAAAAGCTCAGCAGAGGCTGCTACACAGGTCAATAAAAAAAGATAACAAAGTCCAAATGTTTTAATCAAAATATGCTATATCAGTCCAAATTAGACGGTACAAGACATATCGTAATATATCGATTCAATACTGATATTCAATACATCTCAATATGCCAAAAATTTTGTACCATACTGTACCAATACTGTACTGTGTGGCACCAATATGAGAGACTGCAAACCTTGATCCTAGATACTGGCCAAAGAATGGATTGTACAATCTGCAGTATATTTCACGACTTCTGAAGATGCACAGCATTGACTCTTTCCGCTTGGTAGCAGTACCTTCGACTTGTAAATAAAGTGCACTACCTCAAGCAAACTTGTATAATTTGCAACAGACATGCAATCAGAGCATAAGCTCTTCAGAGTAGTGGTAGACAAAAAATCATCATGACATGGCATGATGCATGCATACAGATTGTCATAATACATGAAAATAAACATAGAGGAAGAATACATCCCTTGCTCGACAGATAATGGATTCACAGATCTGAACAATGATCATAAGCTGCTCTTAAACATGTCAGTACAACAGTTCTCAATCTTATAAACTAATTTACTTTCCACCAAAAGTTCTGTTGATGGGCTTCTCAACAAATTCCTTCACAGAAGGCAGGAAATGCATCTTTACTTTTGATGACGGAGAAAATCTCGCATGTGTTGGTGGTATTCTCCCCGGACAATTAACCTCATCTTCTTTGAATCTTCCCACAGCAATCCACCAATCTCCCTTGCAAAGTCGCATACTGCTTCAAAGATCTCCTGCATATAGATAGCATATCTAAGTAACAGCAAAGGTATCAAGAAAAAGCCAAGGTAAAGAAATGGCCATGGCAATTTGACATATGCAAGATACACGAATTAACACGCTGAAATTGTCACCTTTGATGGAAAATCTTCATAAAGATGTGAAGGAATAATCTCAACCCTATTTCGATCAGTTTCCCACAGTCTAATCTGCAGAATGATATCTTCCAGTTTGTCACATGAACAGTTCAGGGAAGCAACTATGTTTGTCTATTACAATAAAAGAAGCAACCTGGAAACTTGAGACGTTGTTAAATATATGAATTTTGGTTGATCTAGCTTGAAAATTCAAGTGCCAATTCCAAACCAAAATTCTTATTTCCTAGGAATCATGTGGTTTAATATATTGACAGATTTAACTACAAATTTGAAAACCCCACTTTCTAACTGAAAATCTTTACTTTTTCTTTTACTGCAAAAAAAGCACCTGATCTGTGACATTCTCTGGAATCACCGGTGTCTTCGTTGCAACTCGAGGATGCACGTTCTGCTGAAGGAAAGAAATAATCTGAAAGAAGACAGGTTAAAAGAAACGTGGTAAAGAAGATGAGACATATATAAACTTAATTCCCTCTTTTCCCAGTTACCGGATATCTTTGTTCATACCATCTGTAAAAAGTAATACAATAAAGTCACCCTATTTATCTCTTTGGTTTTCAGGTTTTCAGGGAGTCATAACTACCTAAAACATAAATAATGGATAAGAGCAATTTAGAAAGGTAGAAATATAGAAAAAAAAGCAGCCATATAAGGGGGACATAGCAATGCAGTTGGAATCAGCAAACTCCCGAGTCATGAGGAATAGGGGCTAAGCAACAAGTTCATATATTACTTTGGTTGCAAGGGTATAGAAAGGTTATCAGATAACAGTAATTCTTGCCTGCTCTGCAGTAATGCCATTCTCGAACGCATTATAGAGACTTTCTTTTGTTATAGCTCCAACAATCAGGTTAGGAAGTTGATATTCAATCCTGCAGTTTAACACCACAAAAAAATTACCCCAACACCAGTCAATAAAAATTTACTCATATATACTATTTTAAAGGCAAAAAGGTCTTCAAATTCCTAACTGGCAATGCTCACAACAGTGACATACACGGACAGGCTAGCCACTTCAAAAAACATAAGTCAAAGTTAATGTTGGCTAAATTTTGCTTAGAATTAACTGATAGGCATACACATGTGCGTGCACACACAAATGTACACATGCTAAAAAGACTGGCATGATGTAAGAGGATATGTTTTATGTGCACACGATGCATTGTACATGCAAAAGAAGGTACTTTGAAGATAGCAGCCTTGGTTGAAAAGTTGCCTCCAAAAAATATAAGCAAAGTCCAATGTACCTTGAAAAGAGGCGTAGAATCTCACAATGTAATTTGGATGACGAATAGGCATACATCCTGAAGTTTGTCTCCACTACTACAAAACCCTGTGAACAGATAACATACAAAATTATAGCCACTACATATGCACTGCTATGTATTTCTGATAGTGACATTCAAAAGCAGATAGAAAGGTGCATGTGTGGACAGATGTAGATGGAAGAGAGGATGAGTGGAACAGCAAAGACAGCTCGTACAACTTCTATCAGAGATTGTAACCAACAAATCTCATCCCATTTATTTTATCTGAGTCAAGACCCCCCCCCCCTCCTCAAAAAAAAAAAAAAAAACATTTGTGCTGCTTTGGGTTATATAGCTGGGTCAACACCACCACCACCACCAAATCTTATCATCACTTCCATTCGGGTCTTCATCTGCTTGCCATATACCTTATCCAGACCTTCCAACCAAAGCCAAAATTGACCTACTCATCACAGCCAGCTCTAGGTTATCTTGCAGATGACAGATGTCCATGTAATAAAATCATGTAATATGCTAACCTGAAAATATCGATAACATGACCTGCTAAACTTTGAGATGATATAGCAAGTACAACCATAACCAACAAGATTCAGACAACTACTTCAAATTGGCTTCATAATCTTTTTCACATTTATTCCCGATAAAGGCTATCCAGAAGTTCCCTTTAGGTTTGATTAGGTCTTCCTTCCTATTTACAGATGCTTTGGAAGAAAACCTAGTTACACCACTTATAGCAAACTGTAAACTTCTCGAAACTTTACTCCACACGCCCTACCATTCCAATCAATTACGAACCATTTTTATGCTTTAATTTTGCAACACGACACCTTAGTTTATTCATTTCTAAGCACATCTTTCATAACCCTTTAATACAGCAACCCAGGCAATCTCATCTATTCATTTCCATAAGCTTGGTATACTTCTAAACATTTGGATATGTACAATTACGTGGATTACGAGGACCACAAAATTACCTTACTTTCTGTCAGGCATGCAACAATCACAATGTTGCCGACAGACTACTTACCAACCTACACTAGCTATATATAGTAATTATGTGTGGAGAAGCTCCTGCTGATGTGGCATGTATGCATGCCTGGAGCAAATAATTGGAATATATGCTCAATTCCATGTCATGATGTAGCAAACAAGATTGACACGGAAAAAATTGAGATGACGGGCTTGGATAGGGAAGATGAACTCTAAGCTAGCATGATAGAAGTTATGAGGGAGATTGTAGAAAAGCTTCCAATAACGAAAAATGGTTAATGGGAACAACTGATAAATGAGCTTTCATAAAACCAAACAAGATATACAATGGCACAAGATTTGATGGTTATGGCTACAACCCTGTAGAATTGCTTAATAACAGATAGGTATGAAACATTGGGGGGTGGAAAGGGGGGAAATGGTACTACAATTCTAATTTTTTTTTCGAGGAAGAAAAAGAATGGTACTACAATTCTTGACATGTAATAATTTATTAACAGAAAGTAAGAGTGTGGTATGGCAGCAGCGCACATACAAGAATCTGTAAAAGCAAACAAAGACTATAATAATAGAGAATGCATGTTATTCAAGTCATAAAATGAAACCTCTTTACGTGATGATGAATCTGATAGGCTCACTGAAAGATTAGTAGCCAACTTAGTAGGTATGAACCAACTTTCCTTTCTGCCCTGCAATATAAGAAAATTTATGAGTTCAAATATGTGGTTCATAAAGTTAACTTATTACCAGCTGAAGGATTTAACAAATGAACAAATAACGTATTCACCTGTTGAAGTTTGATTAATCCCAGGTCCGCAAGGTCTTTGATAGCATGTTTTTGAACATCAGTTAGGGTATTTAAATTATATGCCTATAAAAATCACAGAAATTAGCTTTACTAACTAATCAAATTGAACTTGTAATACCAAAAAGACAAAAGATTATACGTGTAAGCTATAATGAACTGAAGACAACTTTTCAAAATGCTAATAAATTGTCTGGACAGCTGCATAGTGCTTTTCTTCTTTTTGTCCCCTTCTGGTAGCTTGATGGTCACCGAAGCCCATATTGGCAGGATATATTCTTTTTTTTAATATAATGATTTGGTATTCAGAATGGACATCTACAAACATCAAAGCTGATACACCTTAGCTAATATCAAAGTGCCATATCTTAGCAGAGTGAGTTCAGTGGGCCCAGGTTGCTGTGTGATACATCATTTCTTCATTATGCTCACATACCAACAAGTCAAAATTGAAGATAATGAGAAAACCCCAAACAACAGATATGTACTAAGTCATCTTTTTAAGCATGCCTAACTTGAATTTTTTTAATTTTGCGCATAAGCAATATTTGATTTATTTATACAGTGTGAAAATTCATTATTCTTACAAAAAAAATTAAAGATTATAGATGCTCATTGATATTCAATGAACTAGCAGGAAAAAATTACCAAGAAAATGTGCCATTATGTTATTAAGTTGTTAATAATGAACAATATAACTAATTCTTTTTTTAGAAAATAGTTTGAGAATTAAGGAAAACTCATCTGATACCTCTCCAAGGGTATGAAAACTAAGCTCAAGGAGAAAGGATATTAAATCCGTCGGATCCACTCCACGATCCTATACCATGATAAAAGAAAACTTTTGAAGGAAAACTTTATGAGATAAATAAATAAATGAATGAGTTTTCTGGAAATAAAAAAGATACATAAGATGTAATTGATACCTCAGAGGAAGAGATATATTCTCTTATTATGTACCAAAGTTGGGCATTTGTATCCATCAGCTGTTTAAGAAGAGATTAGGAGGAGCTAAAAAATGTAAAATGCTAATATGCCAATAAAGTTTAGAGCAACACATACAAGGAACTGGAAGCCATTCTCTGTTAGCTTTGGAGCTCCATTTTCCCTGCAGATATGTTACATCAGCACTTGCAAGTATTCCATTCACCTGTAGATGTATGCATACTTGTAGATGTTGCAGAGCACATGCTGCATCAGAAAAGGGAGATTTCAAAGATTAAGGACCTTGCACTCAAAAGTCCTCGCTGGAAAACTCTCATCATAGATGAACTGAAGCTTGTTGATCTTTCCGCTTGAGCTGAGTTTATAAGTTGCAACAAGAAGCACTGCAATTGGCGCAAGATCAATCCAAAAAAAAAAACTGTAAGCAACTCCCAGAATTTTTAGAAGCAGAAAATAATTTTCATCAATCCATAAATTGGTATAGGTAAAGCAAGACAAACAATACAAAACACTGCCATTAGACATACATGGTAAAGAACAATTTAAGAAAACCTAGTGCCAGAGTAGCAACCTCCCATTGTTCTAGAGCGTAGACCTCTAAATCTTCCAATGTTGGCAATCTCACAGTGACACTTAAGGGCATCGGCTCTCTCGGTAAAGTTCCACTGCAATTATAAACATACAAATTAAAATAACAGGTTTATCATATTGAAGATTATGATTTACAGAGTATGTAAGCTTAGATTGGTATTGCCAGAATACATATGACAATCTTATTAAAGACCCTATATATTATGATGCTACTATTTAGCAAGGGTATTAGATACATGAATAAAGGACTACAAAAAAGTCATTATTTCTGACAAAATAGAAGCATGAATTTGTTAGAGACAGCACCATCATACATCTGCATTTGTCCGTACACGTCAACAACTATTGCTTATGCATAAGCACAGGAAGTTAGCACCCTGTAACCATACAACCTAAGCTACTGCCACATTATTAAATATATTTCAATACCCCTCCTTTCTTTGTGAAGGCATAGATTTTTTCTCACCAATGAAGAAGCAATAGGTGTCACAGGATAGAAGAACTCTTGAGTCTTACAAATGAAATGGCATAAAAAAAAGAAGCTGGTTTTCCATCAAAATACTGACCCTCTGTTTGGATACTGGTTCCTCTCAGAGCTCCTATTTCGAAATAGGAAGCACCTCCACCTGAAGGTGTTTCAAAGTGAATCCGGAGGAACTCATCAACACACCATTCTTGTAGTCCACTTCTTGCTTAATTATCTCAACCTCTACTTTGATCTTAAAAGTATAAGATGTAAACCTTATATTACCATGAAATTTTAAGATAAAGAGAGAATAAAAAATCTATGCTGTTCATGTACGGATCATCGTCAATCTGAATTTTATGATGTGCAAGAAATATGTAACATGAAAATAGACAGCAACAGTTCATTGTGACCAGGATAGGTGAAAATAAGAACAGGCACGAAAGCCATAACAAAATGTGTCAATGGCGCCCTTCCCATTGCAAAAGACAATTTGGGTGCATGAACATTTTCAGCAATTCACATAGATGAAATTTATGCAGAGTTGCTGCTTTTCTTTTTTCTTTTTTTTTTTGGGTTGGGGGGGGGGGGGGGGATTAAGAAAAGTTGCTGCTTGAAACTATTGAGCTTTTTAATAAAGATTCAATGTACCTGTATAAAGGTCACTTCAAATGCTAACTATTGGATATAGAATACAAACATTTGACGCTGATTCTCATGCTTCAATTGTCAAAAAACAGATGAGTGCATTATATATTTTGAGAGCAAGACAATATTAACAAACATTCAAATATACATATTTTATTAACAAGCAAAAACTAGTCAGCTACAAAATGTTCAATATACAAGTCTTCAGCATTGAAACTATTTACAAAAATCAAGCTTGCTATTAAAAAAAAATGCAACATCCACAATAACTTACCCAAACACCAAATATTTTTGCATATTACTCTGGAACTTCGTGTTCATCTTGTAACTAGTCTCCTTTTTTCTGTCAATACATTGATATAGAATTAGAAGAAAAAAATAATTATTACCCTATGCCAAATGCAAAGGAAGAGTGAGCAAATTCAGGTGCAGAAGCGAGAATATATATGTTGCACAAAATTACATGGCTAGTTTTATAGGTGAAAATGTATTGACACTTGGATTCATTTCAATATTTAAGGATTCTCCACAACCAAGAAACCAAAAGCTAATATGCACCCGGAAAGAATACAAGAGAAGAGATAAAGAAAGAACACTTTAATTTGTTTGCATGTAACATACACCAGTTTTTATTGTTTAGAAAAGGGGGAAAAATGCCTTGGCAAGAAACATATGTATATGCATATTTATAGTTGATCTATCAAACCCTCTTCCTTCAAATGGTAAGTTGATGCCGAGTGCCGATGCCTGACATTATTATTCTTTTGGCAGTTCCAGGAACCTTTTCTATCTCAAAATCAATATCACATTGCATGACACATAGTCTTGATAAAATTACAATTAAATACAACAGAGGCAAAAGAATGAAATATTTCCATTAGAAAGCAAGAGCAGGAATCATTGTGGGACTCTAGAGCAGAAATGATGCCCTGTGTACAATATCTGAGTAACAACAAGTATTTCGCTCTGCATAGTAAAGTTTCGGGCGTTCAATACAGATTGCAAAATTGCTTACATAGATTGAATACTAGTGCATGCAAATAAAGTATTAAGTACACATAGTAGCAATTTTTTCTACAAGAATTGCATAGCCACAAATCATAATGATGGTACATCTTGCCCTCAGAAATAGTGGCAACTTGAGGATGTGGAGTAACATTCAAATATAGAAATTAGATGTACTGTACCTATCATTGACTTCAAGGAAGATTCTCAGCTGAAGTAACCGATCAATCGCCACTTTGTGCTTGGAATATCCATCAGCAAGGAGCCATTCTTCCATTGACTTGGCTGTTACTGGGGAATCAACGAATAGCATTTGCAAAACATACTTCTTAGCCAGAGGAGGCAAAGACCTTGGCACAAAAGAACATCAGACTCAGTTTGATGTTCACCTAAAAATGAGGAATTAAGCAAAAACTTTTAATAAATCCTACAGCCGTTGGCCCTTTCATGAAAATATAATATATCATGCATCTAACTAACTGCATATATCCATGCCAAAATAAGAAGCTCTGAATTGAACACCAGAAGATGAAGAAAATGACAGGTCCCAGAAGGAGGGAAAGAAAAAGAATGCAACTTAGGTTTAAATAAAAATCCAAATTTGGATTAAGAAGTTAAATATTCATCATTGACAAAAAGACATTCCATGCATATAAAGATGTTATCCCTTTTACAAGGAAGATACTTTGAGAAAGTAAACCAAGACTTGTATTTTATTGAGTTGCACCTCATCAGCCATGGCTGCTTCCAACTTCCTGGAAATGACTTCCGAACCTCATTGGCTAAAGACGCCTCTTATGAGTAAGACGCTATACCGTAAATTTCACGAATTACTTGACATATGTGCTCCCAAACACCTAATTGTGAGAACTTACAGAATCAACCTATTTTATGAATCCAAGAAAACAAACGATTGCACTCTTCTTCTTTTTTGGGTGAATAAACGATTACACTCTTAAAAGCATAATGATGATGTTTTTTGTGAAGGAAGCATATCAAATGTCCAAGCATGTTTGCTTTAACTACTAATGCTTTGTAAATACACTTTTGATAGGGAATTGCCTCGTTGTAGAAATTTCGACACCTCAACCACCATTCCTTCCTATCTTTATGGGAGCAGTTATAGCATTTATCATGACAACCAAATGCGCACAAGTATTTAAATGGATAAATAGAAAAACTTCCTGAGAAACTCGTCGAGACATGGAGTGAAGCAGCCGAGCATGCCTCATGTGGCATCACGCTCACGCCCCCAACTCTTGGTAACTTTCTCCACACACACACAAGCATGTTATATAATAAATAATCCCAAAAATAACCCGATCAACATATCCCTATAACCCTAGTTTCGAAGAAAATCTTCTGGATCAAGAATCTCCTGACACACCGATATCCTTGCTATCAAATCCCTCGTTCCTTATGACTACATAATTAACCACACACGAACCGCTAGGTTCTTTTTTATAAAACCGGGATGCTCCAGGACCTCGAAAAGGGCGATTTCAGTGAAGCGAACCAGGAAAGTAGCGGCTCTTGCTCCGAGAACCCTTCAAGATCCAATTTTGACAGAGGAACGAGAATCCAAGCAAGAAGAAAGCAGAGGAAGAGGGGATGACCTGAGGACGGCTTCGCAGATGAAGGTGCTGCTGTAGAGCTTGTCGAGCTTCATGGCCGGCAGCGCCGCCACCATGTCCATAAAATTCTTCGCCACGATCCGCACCTCCGGCATCTTCGCCTTCTTCGATCGATCTTGAAGGATTAGGTTCTAGGTTTTGGGCTCTCGTCTTCCTCGATTTCTCTTCTTGTCTCCCTCCCTACTTCGCGGAGGGCAAATTGGGCTCGGGGCGCATCAAGCGACCGTTCCCTCAGGATTATGCGACTGACGGAAGGGAACCGTTTCATCTTAAACAAAAGAACGGGTGCATAGAAGCTTGTATGCGGGATCAAATATCAGCCGTCCGTCTGGCTTGGGACGGCGCTTTAAACCGATAGCGTCTACTTTGTTTCGTGTCATTGACGCCGGATCTAGATACGCATACAAAATTCCTATCAAAGATGAACTTTAAATAAATTATATAAAAAATAACTTAATTTATTCATTTTCAATTTCAAAATTCCTAACCGGATTACTAAAATTCAAAATATTTCTATAAGAATTCTAATTAAATATTTAAAACATGCTAGAAATTTTATATAAAAATAATCTCAAACATTTCTGGAAGAAGTATCTTAGTACATGTTGGTTCTAAAACTTTCCACGAAGAAGAAGGTATACTGAAAATAAGCGGTATAATATACTTTAAATAAAAAATTATATATCAATTATTCTGATGTTTTTTTAGAGCTGAGAGTTTGAACATAATTTTTTTAACAACCAAGAAAATCTATCTATATACGTGTGCACTATAACTAGCATACAAGAAAAGTAGATATACATAATATATATTCATATTTATTGCTACAAAGTAAACCTTTCAAGACCTTAGGTTGAGCTGAGCATTGAATAGATAATAAAAAAAGGGAGGGGGGATCAGATTGGATAAAAATTCATATAAATTATTAGAGAAATTACATGCATCCACCTATTTTCTTATCTAATTACAACTTCATTTATATACAATAAAAATAAAATTGAAATCAAGATTTTTGGAGATGTTAGATGACAACATAAAAACATCTACTTCAATATGCATAACTTGACAATGATAGAGGTATCATCAATTTTTTTCTTTCTCTTGCTATACTGCAAAACGGTTTCTTTTAGAAAGCCATTAATATCTTCCAACCATTTTTTATTGACTTTGAAAATTGGTTAGACTTTTTTTTGTTTTTAGGTATTTGAATAAAAGTATTGCTCTTGATAGCCTTGCATGTCATATCAAAAATCTTATATTATTATCAAGGTGAGCATATTTTTTTAGCTTTTGTACAATTAGCTGCCTTTTTTATCAATCTATGAAAATTTATAATTTATTGTTCTTTTGAATATTCTAAAAAGTTATTATGAGATATGTAATGCATATCTAACTTTAAATTGATGTCCAATGCAGCACGAAGGCTCTTGACGGCGGATAAGCCCTTGACATATCAACAAGTAAAATTATATTTTTATTCAAAAATAAATAATAGAGGCTCTCGCGAATTGTTGTACCTTGTATTGTTTTATCATGTCAACTAGATTAACACTATCATGCTCCATATAGCGAATCCAAGTAATTCCATCTCAAAGTGGATCATTATAATTTATCAAGTAACAGCCAAATCATGCTATGTGAGTAAGACTCTGGCGTACGCATTATTTCTCCATCATCCATACCAAATTTCTTAAGTTTTGGAGGATGTATGGTAGAAGAATTCAAGGATAGAAAATACTTTTGCAATTAACCAGCGTCAACCGCCAAATAACTACATTTTCTAAGTCAGGTTCAGACTTGGAGCCGGCTTTCATGCACAGTGAGTTTTGAGATTCGTGTCGTACCATCCTTCAGGTTCCAAAATCGCGCACGGATATCAAAGTCCGGACCGACGAACCGGCACGCGGACAAAACCCCAGTCCGCGAGCGGTGGTCGCGAGTCCGCCATCATAGAATCCAAAGCCCGCCCCCTTTTTTCCCAGCGTAAAAACTCCCATTTTTTGGCCTGAAATTGACCACAGCCTTCATAAATATCGTGGAATTTTTGGCCTGAAATTGACCACAACCTTCATAAAAATCGTAGAGAAACTCGTTAGTCATGTAATGATCGGAGAACTCATCCCCTTCTCTCAAACGGCTCTCCTCTCTCCTCAAAAATCCGAAGGAAATCCACCCCAAAAAAACCATTTTTGGGGTTAAAAATAGGATTTTTGCGATCCGGGCGGTGTCTTCTATTTGTTGCAGTCTCTTCAAATTTGAGAGAGATTATAGGGAGGCGGGATTGGATGGTAAGGATGTTGAGGAGTTGCCTGCAGTCGGTGCTGAAGCTCGTGAATTCGGTGATTGGGTTGGCGGGGATGGGAATGATTCTTTACTCCCTCTGGATGATGCGGGTTTGGTACAAGCAAAGCGGTGGCTTAGTTTCCACCCCTTCATGGTTTGTGTGGCATCTCCTCCCTTGCTGTTTCTTTCTTGCTGAAAAAAATTCGTCTTTAAATTCCTTCTAGCGATTTGAGTTTTTTTTCCCTCCCTTCGTTGATTGAAAGGGGTAATCTTGGCGTTTACACCTTAAATGTTTCGTATATTTTACCACTTTTTAGGTGATTATACTTCAGGATATGCTTTTTTGGGCTGGATATGGTATGTAGGGTTGGATGGAGGAGATGAGTCCTTTTTGTTTTAGAGTAATTATTATTTAGTTTACTTTTATATTTAATAACTTGGAAGTCTGGGTAATTCATCCTTGCTGGGATCTTTGATTTCCTCCTGTTTTTAGTTGTAAGTTATCCTTTGTATGGCCTCTCTAAAAGAGGGGAGGTATAAGGTATTGTCTTAGTGACCCTATTGATGATTTGGTTTCATAAGGATGGTACTGTTATGATCTTAGGAGTGGAGTACGACCAACTTAAATCGTTGACTTTTAATGGTGTCCTTCATCCTGAGATCATATCATGTTCCATTTCTCATGGCAACTGCATCCTCCATCAGTGCATTATATGTTCATGCGAGCCCAAAGGCATTGCCTTAATTAGTTTTGCATGTTATTAATAGATATTCATTACCATATATCTTCTTTTTGAAATGTAATATTTTTGGAGTAATAGGTACTTATTAGGTATTTTGATATCACTAAATCCACGCACTTGTAAATATATTGCTTTCCTTTGCTGTATGCGAGCATGATGTCTGGATATTGTCTTTTGTTTGAAGTGTGGATGTGTGCATCCTGATTCATCGAATGCCTGTTTCAGGTGGTATTGCCCATATTTTTTATTTCAAAAAATAACTAAGAATATTAGTCTTATAAAGCTGCACATCCTTCAGATCGCTAATTTGAAAATTTTAAACAGTGATTTGTCTATTATTAGAATATACATTCTTCTATTCATATTATAAATTACTGTTTTTGATGCAATTGTGATCTTTCTGAGTCAGTTATTTTTGACATGCAGGTTTGTTTACATATTTCTTGGCCTAGGAATCTTCTTATGCTTGATAACTTGCTCAGGCCATATTGCTGCTGAAACTGCTAATAGTCATTGCCTCTCATGTGTATCCTTCTGCAAAGGTTTAATTCAGTCTCTTGTACTATTCCTTTCCTATCACCAGTTGATGCATTTCTGGCATGGCTATCATTTCATCTTCCACTTCATCTGAAGTGTTAATTCAATGCATTTGAAAATCTTAAATTAAACCTCCCGAAAGTTGTTACTCACCGCTCCTGCATGTACAGCTGGTCTTGGATTTCTCACAGGATTCCCCATAATTTTAACATCAACATCCTTATCCTAGACATCACACCAATAATCCATACAAAAGTTTCCATGTGGAATCATGTTATCTTTTATTAATCCATGCACATGCCTAATTGGAGTGTGCCAGCTCTATATGCAAGAAAAGATACTCCTCGTCTCCCCATTGCTATGGTAATTGAAGAAATTTTTGATGGAAAGGAGTCTGAATATTTAAAAATTCACATAGTTAATCCATGCCAATTGATGGAAAGACACAAACTCTACAAGAATGGTGAGTAGCTGTAGATGTTCTCTGGCTTTGCTTTTGACTATTGAAGCCAATACCATAGCTATAGCTCTTTTCTACATTTGCTGCTTGCACATTTTTACCTGTTAATGTTTTCCCATCCTTAAGAGTTTTACGAAGGCCCCTGTGAGTGCTTTATGTCCTACTGAGCACTTCCTGTTTCAAAACCTTGTATTGGACTTCCTCTTCCAGCATGAAGATGTTCATAAATAGTTAACATATTTGGAGACCTTATAAATTTATCTATGATCTTCTCTTACCTTTGAAACCTATTCCCGTGTGCTATGGATTTATATAGCAGAGCATCAGTTCTCAGATGCAGTAGAATTTTGACATTTTTATTAGACTGTTGTCAGCACAACAATTTTTTAGCTGTCTTGCCCATTTATGGAGCAATAGGTTATTTTTTTCATCCTGTCCTCACCAGATGAAGTCTCTTTGAATTGTTCCCAGATTTGTACCAGGTTTTGTTTCTCACATTTTAAAGGAAGTCCTTTGAATTATTTCCATTTTCTACATCTGTTAGGGTCATACTGAATTATGATAACTCTAACTGGATAGGATTGAAAAGGGTGGAATCAGAATGAGTTAAGTCATTGAAAAATAGTTGCCATCCCACAGCTCAGCTCATTCCCATGTAGAAACAAGAAGGGAATCTCGTAATGGGAGCTTAATTTGAGACAAAATAAGCTTTCAATAGAGCACTTAATCAATGTTGTTAGGAAACAGACTCTCATTATATCCACATCTACTCTATGATCATACCCTAAACATTACCAATCCCCTGAACATAGGTGCAGCTTTTACTAGTATAATGTGCATTACTCTCACATCACATGTGCATAATGCCCAGCACACCTGAACATGACCTTAATTCCAAAAATAGCAGAAATAAAGTCCTTTTACTCCCCCAGTTTCTTCAACCTAGCAATAGTATTATATCCGTTTTCTTGGTACAACATTTTATGAAAATTTCATTATAATCGCCGTTTTCATTTCCATGAGCATGATTCTTATGAACATAAGAGGTGTATCTTGTTTACCTTATACGGGTGTGTAGTACATGGTGTTTGTGTTTTTGCTTGTTATGCTGGAGGCGGCAATTACTGCAGATATATTTCTGAACAGAAACTGGGAAGAGGTATGGATCTCCTTGACTGTTTTATTTTCAGCTTTCTTCCCCTTTAGGTATGCTCTATGTTATTCATCGTTGTTTCAATTTGCTTTGATCCTGCATCAGGATTTCCCAGAGGATCCAACAGGGAAATTTGATGAGCTTAAGGATTTTGTGAGATCAAATTTTGAGATGTGCAAATGGATAGGATTGTTGGTTGTGGCTGCACAGGCAAGTATTTCATTTAGATAATGCATGTCTACATGGCAAATATAATTGTAGTACAACATATAAATGCCACTGTATGAGGACTTTCATAGCTGAAGCTTCAGTAGATTGTTGCTAGTTCTATTTTCTGAAGATGATAGCAGTTATTATCCTGTTATGGTTCTCAAGTTATGGTGAGAAATTTTTCCATGTTTCTTTTGTGGACAGTGTGATATAATTCTTTAATCAGCCACAATCAGTTGATATATTTGTGCAGAGCCCATTAATAGTTTTTATTATGCCACTTAGTACTTCCTATACCAGTTTTTCTCATGTTCCTTTACAGCAGCAGCAATCTTCTAGACCGTGTGCTTTCTTGAATTTATCGTTTTCCCTAATATGCTGATATTCCTTGTGAGTAACCCTTTACGAGGGTGGACCCTAACATCCTATCCACCCATGTTCCCATCTAAACTTCTTGTGGGCATCATGACTGTGGGATTGCTATGATGTTATGCATGGGCCATCATCGACCTTGGGACTGCTATATAGTCAGTTTGCAGTTTAGTGCTTCAAGCTTGTTTTTGCCTCCTCCTTGTAATGGTTTAGGGCTTCACAAATGTTATGACCTCGTCATACTTTTTTTCTATGGTTTGGCTGAGCTTCCTGTTCCATGCAATCTTGTGTGGGTGTCTCAACTTTGTCTGTATATTCTTTGTTTCCTTTTTTTTTTGCTGTTCCCTAAAACCCCGACAAATGAAAATGAAAACCAACTCACCGTCTATTTTTGTGAAATTCACATCTTTTACCTTTTTTCCCACGAAGTTGGTCTAGACTGGAATTGCTTGCTTCCATTTTGCTAACACGAAGTGTTTTGCTTTAAATTTCTAGGCATTGTCCATCTTCCTGGCCATTGTGCTTAGGGTTCTTGGGCCAGACTATGGAAGTTACGATGATAGTGATGATGATATTGTACATGCAAGATTACCGCTCCTGAGAAACCAGGTTCACCACACGTCATACACCGTTGAACCTAATTTATCAAATAATGATTCTTGGAAAGTCAGAATGCACCAGAAGGTGAATGTTGTTTGGAATTTGTGGTTGTCTGCTCTCCTAATTTCTTGAACTTCTTTGCATCTCTTATATGATTTTCTTTTTCCACATTTATCATGCAGGTTAGCAGGTGAAAGATCTAACCAAAATACCTCCTTTCTGGAAACTATAATTTCATTATAGTTTATGGCAACATTTAATTATGTCCAGAGGGGGGCTGATGCTGTGGTATTGTACTCAGAGATTATAACATGTAGGTGAAAAATAGGTACTGTAAATGGCATTGGAAGTGCTGTAGTATCTGCACAAATGTTTATTCACATCATTCTTACACAGTAGTAGTTGTATGAAGCTATATCACAATGATACAGCAAGATGGGCATCGGCCTTGTCTGACTTCTGACTTCCAAAGGTAATTTGTGCAAGCTATCAATTGTTGTAGCAGGAGTTCTACGTGCGGTAATGCGGTTAGGCATGACAGCAGCCTTTGCAGCTTGCATTTCAGCAGACATGCTTTCATTAACCATCATCCTCTGACTTCCATAATGTAGCAATGCCTCCGGGGCAGCAATCATGGGGAGGGGCTGATGGAAACGCTCAGCGACCAGTTTATGTCACTGTTATCATGGAACTTTATGTTGAAGGATATTTTTGTATTTCTTTTTTGTGTTCAGAATAATTTGTTTTTGTGAATCCCACCGATTCCATGACAACTAAAAAGCTTGTGGATGTTCATGTTTGTATTCATACACCTGTTTCACCAACCAGCACCTGTCGAAATAATTCTTTGCAAGCAGAATTTAAGATTGTAACCTGACTGAAAATCCCCATGTTGAAGAGGTGTAAATTTACATGGAGTGAGTTCAGAGATGCAGCAGTCAATTCTCTGATGGCAATACTTGGGCATGCCCCATGCGATCTCTAATATCTTTGTGGATTGTTGTAACTCTAATATCTTTGTTTGAGATAGAAAATTTGTGATCCACGTTTCAAATGAGAACAAAAAAAAAAAAAAGGAACATCATTCACTTCTCCAAATGAAGCCTAGATGAGGCCTACTCAAAAAATTGCATTTAAGTTAAAGAAATTCATTGGTAACTTCCTCGCAGATCATAGGCTAAAAGGAATCTCCACTTGCCATCCTAGTTTGTATCATATCATACAGAAAGGTATGGCAACTGTCAACAAAATTAATGCAGCAGTTTCTAATTACCTTTCTTGACATCCCCATTGTTCTTGGATTGCTTCCTCTTCATCCGGCTGAAAGGTCCGATGGTCTGATCCATAATATACATGTAAATCACCTGGCTCCATGATCTGTAAGACTTGAGGTTCTTGTAGTACTCCGGTGCCATTTCCTTCAACTTGTAGAGCCTGCTCCCTGGTATTCTTGGGAAATCATGGTGCTCATTGTGGTATCCCACGCTCCATGTCATCAGATTTAAGGGGCCATAGTATGAGTAGGTCTCTTGGTCTGGATTGAAAACATAGTGCTCGGAGATGAAGTGCCCTGCCATCGGATGCAAGCCGCCGCCGACAAATGTTGAAAGTATAAGATAAGCAAGAGATCTCCAACCCCAGAGATACACCAGCGAGCCATCAAGAGCTAGCTGGGTTACTAAATTGATAAATTCCCACAGACAAGAGCGTTTGGGCTTGAGAAAGAGTGGCCTCAGAGCATAGAAGAAGAGCTGGAAGATGATCCATAGGGATTTGGTGACAATGTTGGTGACAGCATGAGCCTCTACATAACTGGGAATGTCCATGTCAATGCCGTCGACACCTTGGAAGCGGTGGTGTTCCAAGTGATACTTTTGGAAGGTAATGGACATAGGGACACCAATGGGGAGATTGGCAAAGATTCCTAGCCAGCGGTTGTAGGCTGGAGTTGAGAAGGCAAGGTTGTGGCTGAGCTCATGGATGGCTAAAAAGAGGTTGTGGTTGAGGAACGAGCCAAAGAAGTATGCAACTGTTAAAATCTTCAGCCAGCTGGAGCTGTGGAGGTAAGTTGCAGTACCTAGCTGAAGAGAAACGACTGCAGTAATCTGTGCCAGAAACAAAGGATAAGAACAGTGAATTAGAACTGGGCAAGAAGATAAACTGGAGCATGAAATAATCTTTCAACTATCGTAGAGTGCGACAAAGAACACAACTAATCCTTTATTCAAATCCATCCAAAAACTATGAGGAAACCGAGATGGGACATTTATGATCACAGTACAGCATCAGTTGTTATTTGCTCATAATAAAAAAAAAGTGGTGCAAGGTAAGTGGTATATACTAAGGGCTCGTTTGGTTCGCGGGAAGCATTTTCCCTCCTAGGAATATGATTCTTGGAAAAAAGATTCTTAGGAAGAGAATGCATAAAAATGTACTTTTGGCATGTTTGGTTAAACATGGAAAAATGACAGATTTCCAGAGTGCTTATGTTTGGTTGATTATCCACTTTCTTAGGAAAGTTATGTGTAATTCCTATTATACCCGTAATAAAAATTAGGTCTTTAATGCCTCTTTAATGCTGGAGGCCCTTTTTGGAAAAAAATAAAGATAGAGTAATTTCCACCTCATTTCCCATGAAATGTGAAAATCATATTCCCATGGGAATATAACTTTTCCATCTTTCTCCTTTGAAAACTCCAACCAAACAAGAGGCATCTCATTACTTTTTCATTGACCACACTTTCCTCCTTTCTTTTCCCGCGAACCAAACGAGCCCTAAAGTGAAAAAGGGGACTGCCACCTACCTGATTATCCATGTTCAGATCATAAGGGAACTATGGAATCTTGTAACCGAGCAAATGCACTGAAGTTTAAATGCAAACAATCAGGTGTTATGAGAAAAAGCAGCACCATAACTGATCAAATAGATAACTAACATTTTTGGACTGCGTCTTAAGAATGATTGCAAACAAGGAACTGCAAAACCTACAATGTTTCAGAGTCTGAAAACTATTAAACTCAGGCACAGATATGCATTGAAACGGAATCATGTTTCTAGTATTCCTCAGCATCGCAGCTGTGACATAGTTACATGACCCACTTTGTGGGTAGCTTTTTTCGGATATTGCATATCAATAGATGCAAAATATGTATCAGGGCTCCAAGGATATTGATTGAAATGAACCATGGAGTCCTAAAATAGCCTACCACTGATGAGATCTCTTGCAGATATATATCTAGGGAAGCTGTAATTGGATCAATCAAACCCTGATTAATAACAATATATTAAATAGGTTGGGACAAGACAGACCTTTCCTAGATTTTAAGCATTGGATCTAACATTAGTTAAGCAATATTAAACTGAACACTAATAAAATCCACGAGAAGAAACGCTTAAAATCAATTACCTGGCAAAAAAATTCTAAAAGAATGGTTTCACACTGGTATAGAAACGAAACGTCAGAATCGGACGAATTAATGTGGCTAGACACCATAATCAAATGGAACAAGAGTCGGCCAAAAGTTCACCAAGATCAAATCTTTCTCACTGTACAAAGCCAAACCAAGGAAAACAAAGAAGCGCCCCACCCAAAACGAACCAGAACACCAAAACCTTGTGCGAAAGAGGAGATCTTGACGATTAAATCAGCAATGCAAGCGGAATGAGAGAGAGAGAGAGTGGCGTTAGAAGGGTCTTATTTATACCTTGAGGAAAGCCCAGGGATCGGGGCCGAAGAGCTCTCTGATCTGGGGGTACTCCGCGAGGATTTGCTTCCTCCGGGAGGCGTGCGGCTCGTCGGTGTATGACCAGAAGAAGTCCGTCGCCATCACCCCCTCCTCCCCGTCGCCTCTCTTCTCCCCTCCTCCACCCATCTCCGTCTCTCTCTGAGACCCAATCGCCGTGCGAAAGAGAGAGAGAGAGACCACGACGAAAACGGGAAGAGGGGTTGGATTTCTAGGGAAAAGAAAAGGGTGAAGATTCGAAAGCATTTATAGAATGCCGGCCGAAGCCGCGGTTCAAGCAGCAGCGGTGGACGAGGAGAACGCCCAGAAATGGAAAGCTTCATGTACGGTTGAGGGTCCCGTGGGGTCCGACCCTCGTTTCGCGCCACCGAACACCGGATATAACGTCTCTCTCTCTCTCTTTCTTCTTTTTTTTTTTCTTCCTTAGTTTATTTATTATTATTATTTATTTATTTATTTATTTATTTATTTTTTGTGGTGGGGGGCAAAGGAAGGAAAAACGAAGTGCGAGCCATCTTCTGGGGCACGAGAAATTGATGTGTATGGATTGTTCAACGAGTGATACCGTTTCATTCGTGCGTATTCCCTTTACAATATATGGTATAAGATAGGATATCGGGAGGAGGATGATGAATATTGAGTTGCCAAGTCAAGGTTTTATGGGCTAGAAAACTTTGATGTGCATTAGTTGGTGCTCTAATATATTTTACTTGTTTTTTTTTTATACATAAAGTACTTTACCTGTTTTGTTTGTTTTGTTTTTGTTTTTTTATTAGAACGGATGTATCAACTAATAATAGATACGGATGCATCCAAAAAAAATCAAAAAATAACATTTTTCAAAGCACTCCGAATAAGCCCTCCTTTTTCAGCCAAAAGTCTCTTATAGTATTTTACCTGTTGAGGAGGCTAAAGCATGTGAAGGTGCCTTTGTGAAGCTCTCGGCTGACAAGCCGTTATGGTCAAAGTATTTTACCTTGCTCCCCACTTGACCTTGGCAGATGGCTATTCACCTTTCCGATATTGTAACCCTTAAAATGCAACTAAAATATTTTTTTTTTCTTTTTCCCTCATAAAACACCCCACGGATAGACAGTCATTTAACAGATAGGGGGTTTTTAACAAAATGACTGAAGAAAAAGCTCACACATGGAGGACCCCAAACCACTTCCTCTTTTTTTTCTTTTTTTTTTCTTTTTTTTTTTTGAAGTAACAAACCACCTCTCCAATTGCAATTGGTTTTTATTATGTATGGATAGAAGAATATTTGTTCCTAAAGAAATTATACCCTACATTGCATACACCATGTCCATGCCACTGCTCGCTCACAGATGCGCCTCCTTCATCAAACGTTCATCTCGACTACAGGGACAAGCAGCTATGATTATTTGCATGCATTATTCACAAATCCACAAGATATGCCCGCTCACCTGACTGATAGACATCTATATATCTCATAGATTAAATATGAATGAGGGGGGTAGGAAAGAACACAATCCACAATCCAAGTACCACAGTACCTTATAAATTACAGCAAGGTCCATACTCTGCTGCCAAGGCTTATCAAATCTGGAGCACTGTAGTTCTAGAAATTAATAACAAGTGGCAAAAAGCTGTCGCCATTAACAGTCACCCTTTCATATTGAGAAATCATATATGAGCGAACCTCCAACAGCAAGGTCTATAATGTGCTGCCAAGACTGATCAAATCTGGAGCACTGTAGTTCTAGAAATGAATAACAAGTTGCAAAAAGCTGTCACCATTAACAGTCACCCTTTCATATTGAGAAATCATATTGCTGATGAAACCTACCACCTCACCCCTTCCTTCCATATATGCAGTCCCTAACTATTCCCTGGTACCAGCATGGCTTCAATACATGGATAAAATTCTGATACAGGAACCCACAACACATTAATCCATGAGTCAAGTTTTTACAGTAAGCTGTCTGTTTACATGATACTGTTGGGTTCTGGACAAAGACCAACTTACAACTGTACAAATATTTACAGCAGCCTGAACACAATTTACAGATCTCTTCTCGAACAGATCCTCAAGCTCAACAGCCGCTTAAAAAGTAGCACCAGCTTTAAAGCAGGAATTAAAATACTATCCTTTGGATAAATCAATCAGCTAACAAGCACTGGCTCAAAGAATTGGGTGGTCTATAACAAGGAGCCATAAGACTGCCGAACAGGTCACTTCACATGAGAATCGTAGGCATCTAAAACAGAATCTGGGATAACTAGAGGCAACTTATCCACATACATGAAAAGGCGTCTCATATTCTCTCTTGACATTGTCGCAATGTCAACAATATCACTGCTATCGGTAAATACCCATAAATCACCTGAGTTTACTCTCTTGAGGCTATCACGGCAGAAGGGGCATGACTGCGATCTTAAACGCCTGCATCCACCATTCATTTGATTAAAATCTCGTACAACATTATAGGTAGGAGCATATAACTGTGCTGAAGAGCCAAGCATTTGATGAAACCATATGGTCTATTTTTACCATTCCCTCTTTCTTCTAGCACAAGAGCCAAAATAAGCAAATGCAATTTTTGAAGAAAATAATATTGCATGAAAGCAAAGAGCAAAGTTGTATCTCAACAAAGTTGCAAGAATCCCTTCAATCTCGTGTAAAAAAAAAAAAATAGGGATCAGACAGAAATTGCATGGATAATAAAATGATATATGATTTGGGCCCTCATTGGTAATAATGATTATCAAGGCCACAACTGCCACTATTGCACACAATCGTTCAAACCCTTCTGTCTGACAATGTTGTTCCTTGGGATGTGAAAGCTTTGCTTTTTTTTTCCCCTTTCCCTCATTATTTTAGTGACGGAAACAATTGGCCTGCCTTAAAGTAATACATTAACCATTAATTTCATCAGGATATCATGCCATGCTATTCTGTCCACATGGTATAAAATTTCGTAGCTCCAAATATTTTATAATATAAATAACAATCTGATTTTGATAATCTAATTATTCACATTAATATTGGAGACATGGGACTTTAGGAGGTAGGAGGTAGATGCATTCTAGTAGCAGTAAATGATTTTCATGGATCTATGGGCATTTCCTGCAGAGGAAGAAATGAAAGAAGAAATTCCATGTAGCGTGGACCAAATCACTCAGGAGCAGACCCCGAAGGAGATTACCAACAGGATGCTTATCAGCAGTGAGCGCTTGTGTAACACAAAGTATCTACCACTTTTTCTGCATCCTTTATTGACCCTTACAAACAATGGGAGTACAGAAGAGCAGAGGACCACAACTTTCCTAAACAGAAGGATGAGAGATGAGAATTGAAGTAGCATTTAGTCTTCCATCTGCTATAATGTGACTTATGGCCAGACACTGTAAACAAAAGGAGCTAAACCAGAAGTCTCTTATAAGCGCTGCAGTAGCAGTAAATGAATCAAAGAATAGTGTTCAAGCCCCGACTCTAATGTAATATGATGTAAGTTGAAGATTACGAGGTGATAATGCAACGATCTAATCATAGAGGGAAATTGGCTCCATATCGCACGCTTATATGTTTGTGTTTGTTTCCATCACATACAGTTAGATACTCCTATACAGTCCATATTTCTAGAAGTATCTCAATATGTGCCGAGTAGGTAGGATATGGTCTCCCCATAAGCATAACATATATGTAAACTACTATTTGCGAATATATGATTATAAGTCGATTGGAATGCCTTACCCCCATTGAGTTAAATGCATTCTGATATATATGATACCCCAGAAAACCAAAATAATGCAATGTATTGAAATTTAAGAAAGGGAGGAGCAAGACAGGAAGGACCATACCATTCGCGGAAGCATTTCATGCACATAGCATGACTGCAGTTGGGCAACACAACCTTGCTGTTTGTCTCCATGCAGATCCCACATTCTTCCTCTCTTTCAACATCTATCTCTGAGAATTGCCTCCTTTCAACTTCATCTCTTCTCCTGTACTTCTCCATACAAATAGCCTTTTGCTTTTTATCTTCCATATCAGTGATCCCTTTATGCAGTTGCATCAGAGAGGGAAAAATCACAGCTGCTCATGAACAACAACATAAGAACCAAGACCAAATTCTGATCTGAAGAGAGAAACTTTCTATTTACTGCAAACCAATCGATTTACCATAGAATTCCCTGATACTTGCTTTCCTTTCATGGGTTGACATGGTTGTTGTTCCATCTACATAAACCTACATGCAAGAAGTTCCTTAAGAATGGCATCATCATCATGAAAGAAGCATGCAAGAAGTCCTTGACTATAGATGCAGCATTCAAAATTGAAAGCCATGAAATCTCAACCTTATATATTAGAATTCTCAGCAAACCGAGAGCCCCTGCAAGGCTACAGTCTGTCCACTGCACTAGGAAAAGAAATAAGTGTGCAGCTGGACTATATGACATTCGCATTTGAATACAGGCACCATCATATTCCCTTCGGAATTCCGAAGCCCTGCACCTTGCAATTAAGCATCAGAAATTACAACGGAGTAGAAGCTAGAATTAGAAAACGTGTATTTACCGTTTTGATGGTCCAAATCAAATATGACAAGAAGTCAACTCACCCAAATTACTACAAGAGAGACAGCAGTCTAGGGAATAGGATGTGTATGTTGAAAAGCCCACATGCACGTAAGCAAGTCCTTTATGTGGTTATTCCATTTAAAATAGCAGCCAAAAAAGGCAAAAATTAAAAAATTAAAAGAAAAATTGGCCTTCTCCATTATTAAAGGAATAAAGGCAAGTACAAAAACAACCAACAAACCGGGGAAAGGAAATTTTGGGATTATGTGAACCAGAAAATTCTATACAGAAAGAAAGGAGCTACCAATGCTGAAGATCATGACGAAAAGGGCCCAGAGAAAAGCAACTAGAAAAGGGAGCAGACTGTTGTGAATCTAAAACTCATAGTAATCATGAACTTCTTGTCAATCATGGTATTAAAAGAAAAGGAAAACACTGTAGAAGGAAAACCAGACAGTAAGTCAGTAACACTTACTGAATTGTTTATAAGCTGAGAGAAGCAGCAGGAAACAAGTACACTCTAGGTAGGAGCCAAATTAAAAAACAACTATCAAATTGCCTGTGCTGAATCATGAACACTGATAAACAGATGCCAACCCTACAACCAAATTCTATAAACTTTAAGTTGTAGTTCTTTGGCATTGAGATAAAGATGCTGCCACAGGACAAGTAAAACCATAAATTCGGGAATGATTCTCCTCACTAAATAGTTAGTTTCCTGGAAGTTTAACTTATGTAATAAGATCTATATCATAACCACCTTTATTCTGCTTTCTTTTCCATTGTGCTTCTATGACCTACACCAAAGTGCCCTTTTCGTTTCCCATAGTTAATGCATTAAATTGGAAACAAAAACTAAACAAACAATTTTACGTAGATTGAGAGCAAAGGTAACAAACAGATCAGAATATTTAGGTAATTCGTTACTGCCCATTTGTTTTGCTTAAAGAATTTTCTATATTAGCCTTTCGGTAAAAAGAGTTACTCGTTTTGGAAATTTCTTAATAGAATAAAGCATCTTAAAGACTAGGTTTCTGTTTGTAACGTAAAATTGCTTCAGAACTCCAAGTGAGTTGACCAGAATGCCCTTTGGGATTAGAAACTAGGTTCTTAGGTTGCAATTGCATCTATAGACTCTACATATGAGCAATAGACACTTTTTTATCGGATGCCTCTGAAGGGACATCTAAATTAAAAAAATTGTGAGCAGGAGGCACCTTTTTTTCCGGATGGCCAAGCCTCCCATCTCCTCAAAAAAAAAAAAGAAAAAAAAAAAAGCGAGTAGTAGGCACATTTGTGAGAATTTTTTTCCCTTGTGTTTTCAATCTACAAGGATAGGATCCTTTTTGTTCTTTCTTCCTCTTCAATCATGTTCAATTGTCCTCACCATTTTTCTACAACATGAGCAAGGAAACAAATCCAAAATCTTCCTTCTCTTGCTTTGATATCAAGTAATCTTTTTTCAAGATACGCGTGGATTGTGTGTGCTAATGCACATTGAACGTCATGATATATATGAAGTTTTCCTCTAATCTGATCCCACGAGCACTTCCACAAGCCAAAGGTTGATGATAGAACAACTACTAACAAAAATTCTGGTGTCAATATAGTCATTACTGAGCCATCTGAAAGGTCCATGTTCCCCAAATCACACAGCATATAAATGGAGCGTCTGTCATTTGGGCCCAGAGTTACTTAGCTTTAAGTCACACCTTCTACATCATTTCAAGAAAACAAGTTACTACTTTACAATTCAAAATTGCTAACTAAAATGCAAGAACAGAATTACAATATTCTATCAAAGGAATCTGCATAATTTATTATTTTACTTATAGTCAAACATCGGTCTGGAACATGCTTAGAAATCCAATCACCATAATTATGGCCCAAAGATATATTCTTTAACCAATAACCATGGACTAGAAAAGCCTTAAAAAAAAGTCCAAAAATTTCAAATGACAATCAAAATTTGACACAAGACGGAAAGAATGACCCAGAATGCAGAAAGAGAGAACAAAAAAGTTACAACTTTTGAACCGGGTTAGCTGAAAAGATTTCCAGAATTCTTCAAACCACTAGAAGAAAATAGAAGAAGGGGGGAAAAGATATCTCATCTCAAATTGTAACCAAAAAAAGCGAAATTTGATTGGAGAATAGCTGTTTCAACTTCAAATTCATCAAAAAAAGAACAAATGATGAACTCCACTTACAGTGTATTGGCGTGCTGGATGTCAGCTTCGAGGACTTTGAGGGAGTCCTTGAAGGATTTCCGCATGGAAACGAGGAACATCTGCGGAAAAAATCATCCAGCAGTGGAGGAAACCCTAATTTCTCTCCTCTCTCTCGCTCTCAAACTCTCCTTCCTCTCCCACCCAAAACCCTAACCTTTCGAACCTCCAAACCCCACACCTTTCCCCTTTTCTTGTATTCGTTGCTTTGAAGGAGAGAGGAAGTGGGACGCAAACAAGGAAAGAAAGGATTCTTCGACGCCACGTGGACGGGAAGGCGTCGTGCGCGTTAAACAAAGGGACTTCCAAAATACTGCACAGGATTCGCAGACTTTTACATAAATGATAAAGATATCACAAAGTGTGGTATCACTTAATTTTTTTATTGTTTTTTCGATGCTCATTGGGAAACTGCAGTTGACCTTGGTGAATGCGAGGCTTGCAACAAGGCTTAGAGGTTATCCATGAGAGGTTAGAATACTTTATATTATCACAATAGAGACATATTTTTTTTTAATTACTTTAAAAATTAATTCTCCAATATGGAAAGAAATCTAGATATCAAGAGACCATATCTAGTACATAACCATTAATTAAGTATTTAAATTTAGGCTGCGGTGTTAATGCTCACGAACTCATATATTTATTTAATTAGAAAAGTCAAAATATCTTAACCAATCAAGATGTTGGGTCGGTTGATATTTTTGAATACACCATATTATCATTTAATATTGGCCAAGATAGTAACAATACGTTACAAACAACATATAAACAAATAGTTGACATTGATGTTTGATACAAAATAATTTCTCAACTAAGATGTTGGCTAAGATGAGAACTATAAATGCACCTTCTAGTGTTACTCCTAGATTATCTCAAAAATGCGCAAAAAAAAAAAGAAAAAAAAGAGATGGGCAAAATTTAGGTATAAGCAAGGTCAGAGATAGTTGTATTCTCACCATGATGAGTGCTACCTCACCTTTACTTATCTCAGCAAAGAGATTGGTTGGTTCAACTTCAACAGCCAATTAATTGCACGGTCGATCAACTAATTAACATGCTAGTTGGTTTCTCTCTAGATGTAGAATTGATGGCCTTGAATCTACATATACTTGCATAACTAGAGAACCAGGTGGCATCAAGGTCAGAGTGGATAGATGCGAAATTCCCTTGAATCCAGGTAATGGGTCGAATTCAATTCGTAATATATCTGAATTAAAAAGAAATTAAAATCATAATATGTCAACTCCTTTCGTTTGGGCATCAGACAAGCAATTATCAAGCAAGTTAGAGCTTTTGTGCAGGAAAACTGACATGTCATGGAGCTCATTCCATGACTAATACTCTTTCATTGTGATATATCTGGCTTACTCAATATCTGAAAATCCTACGGGGAGGCGCATTCGAGTGAAGGAGGTAGTGATTTTAAAGTGATCAATCAAGTTTGGAGCGAGGAAGATTGCCATGATTCACTTCAAAAGAAAAGTTTGAATTCTCATGTGGCTTCGACCTTTCAAATGCCTTGCTCTTCATTTGCAAGAGGATAGCCGGTCCTCGATTTCAATACCATCATCTTCTTAATTCACCAACACACCCACTGTAACGAAGCCTAGCTTAATATTCTGTGAAGAGCTCGATCTGCATGCTAGTTAAGATAGTCTGCTAACACAATGCAAAGAAAAGACTTCATTCTTCTAATTGAATGAGACTTAAATTGGATGGTCATTTATGTTTGGAGTTGTATGTAATACTATTGATATGGTGAATACATTGGTCCTGTTCGACCATTCCCTTTCTGCTGCACTTTTACCCTGCAAATTTCCCTTTGCCACCTGCATGCTTCTCGAATCAGATCATGTTCCTTTCCCTCTTCGCTAGAAATAATTAAATGCAATGGTAACTCACTTTGGAATTTGGATTGCTCAAGTGGGCTGATCGACTGATCACTGATCGGTAATTATAGACAAAGACCGGACTCGACTGATCATTTCCCCTGCATTAGATGTGATCTTAAACATCCAACACAGAGAAATAAGAGATCCGGCTATGACAGCCCACCATGAAAATTTTCACCATGAAAACTCTATAGCCAAAGATTTATTATTATTATTGAGAATAGAGTTTGGCAAAGCTCAATCCAGAACCTATTGGCTGAACCTTCATACCTGCAAAAGGATCTGGGTCGTTGCAAAGGATCAGGATTTAACATCCTGGTTCGGATCAAACACTTTAGTTTCCGAATTAAATATCCTATTCAAATCTTTGTACTGCAGCAGTCTTTTATTTATGTACTGTTTTTACATTGGAGTGAGTCCTGAGCAGAATACCTGAGACTTAAAAGTGCTTGAATTGATGTCACATCTGTTCAGAAAATTAAATGATCGATTTGTATCCGAGAGCTTGACAGGCATGAATCTGAAAGCACAAAAGTTGCTTCCCTATCAAACTCCAGGAATGGTAAAAACCATGGCAGCTGTATATCTGAGATGCATGACGAACAAATACAGAGTTTATTAAATGATAATAATTTCACAAGAAGTATTTTCTCTTTTTAGCTTCAGAAAAAAATCTAGTTTTTAGAGTCGAAGCTTTTCTCTTCTTTGTTCATTTGGTCAGTACAATTTCCATCTTTCTGCTACACATGAGACTTGTTTAAATAATCCAACAGGAGCCTAGAGATCAACCATGCTGTTTGCGGGCAAAACTAAGAGAAAAAAAAAAAAAAAGCTGCTGCACTGTTTGCAGAAATATTCTCATACTTCAACAGGCACTGTTTCAGGACTCCACCTGGAAGGGATGTGCATGAAGCACAGAAGACATGCACTGTAAAACTTGCTGGCCTCTGACTTGCATTTGAGTACCAGAGTCCAAATACTGATAACAGCTGCATTTTTTGTCATGCAGCCATATATACCAATGGATGACAGAAATGTCGATACGAGGCTGGACAAGAATTGCTGGACCCTCTTGGAAGTTCCAGATGCAAGCAATCATATGAATAAGAGGGAATTGGACCTTATCTCCTTGAGCCCTTAAGCCAGTGATTACCACTGCCTGTTGTATTTGAGCTCCGATATACATGAAGATAGAGCCTCTCTTACCAGTTTGTTATTTGATTCCACACGAAGGACATCTTCAAATAGACTCTTTGCCTGTTGCAGCAGTTTCATCCTCTCCTTGCTATTATGTGGACGCAAATGAGATCGGTTCTGCAGTGCCATTCCCCATCTATACAGAGCTGCAAGTCATGCACGTATCAGAAAAGCGTTCAACAAATTGTTTAAGTAGAAAAATTTGTGGCATATGAGATAAAGAAGGGAAAGAAGATTGCAGATTGCATTTAATAAAAGAAAGAGCTTGCAAAAAAATGTCAATCATTCCTTAATATGGGCATCCCATGTTATGTCATGCATTTGCTAGCGTTACTCCTGAAAAGCCAGACCCACATTAAGAAAATGTTGTCAAAATATCAAGAGTTTGATACTATAGACTCCACTTATTAGTCACTGCAAATATCGGTCTTTGCGATTGAAAGATTGTTTATTTTTAATAGTTTATTGTTGAGAAAGGCCGAGAGACAGTCCTAGGCATTCAATGTTTCAGTGGGACAAGGAATAAAACATAAAGGCACAAGGCATAAACTTCATGGGAAACAGAAAAAAGAAAAAGATCACATGGACTGATAAAAAATAAGACTAAGGATGTGTGGAACCAAATGACAACAGCCAAAGTAAAGGACAGTCAAACTTAGCATTTATATTCAAGTGACGAGGAGAAATTAAGGAGAGATCTATCCTGTCATATTCTCAGAGGTATTACTGCAGACAAGATTTTATGGAGATCTTCATGTATTTATTTATCTGTTATGGTCTGTAATTTTTGATTTATCATATGTCCCAGCAAGTTGCCCAGTAAATGAAGCTGGACACTGCTTCACAAAATATTTATCAAGGGATCATTTTATAAAGTTTGCTGAGCTTTGCTGGATCAAAGTTGGATTAGTTAATCTCCAATCATAAGGTTGATCTAAACAGATGGGATACAACCTGAAGGTTAATATTCATGTTAAGGTTCAACTGGATAATGTTTAAGGATCTTTGCAAAAGAGCTCGGCTTATGATTTTGGCCAAAGCCTCCAAACTCTTGCTCAATCACTACATCCCCCTATGCCTTCCTTGCTCCCACTCTACCCCCTGAGTTTAATTATTTATCAATTTTCTATCTCCATCATACTTTCTCTTTTCTGCCCTCAATATGTATCTTCCCTCTCTTTCCTCACTCTCTGAAACATCCTTCCCTCTCTAAATCTGTTTTATTGTCTTCCAACTTCTCTCTAGCATAGTTACAATTTCTGGAATAGAACATTCAGATGCAAGCCCACCCTATTAGATATAGCAGTCTTCTCTGCCAGTCAAGTTTAATTTTTGTAACTTCATTCCTCATGTTCTTAAGCAAACAGCATCATATCTGACCACTAACGAGTTGGATTTCTAAGGCTTGGGAACTCGATGTACAAGCAGCCACAAACACTGCATCTGACTTGGACTACCAAATTCTCCTTGCAAATAGGTTATTGATTTTATATAAATACAACATTATTCAAGAATTACAAATGCATATTTGTTGTAAATATTCTTTTGTCAGTCTTCAGAAAACCTCACGCTAGTACTTAAACACAGACAGAAAGTACATTAAACAAAAAGCTTTGTCAAACAAGGAAAAGAAATTTCAAATCTAGTGATCCCTAATAGCTTTAAAAATTCCAGATTACCAGAGTTATGACACTTATGCACCATAACTATAAGAAACTGTAAAGACATTTTAAGTGAGAATTTGCAGGACTGAGAAACTATATTAGTTAAAAACTATGCAGCAGCAGCACTTCACTTTGATAGACTTATAGACACAAGTCAAAACGAATAAATAGATAAATGAATGACAAATGAACGAATCTGCACAAAAATAATATGAAGATGGCTCTTGAGTTTTCTTGCATTTATTTATTTTTTTTTAGTATGGTAAGGTGATTGTAAATATTACTGAACCTGCAATAGTTTCCAAACAACCATGCAAGATGAAAGAGATGATATTAATGTCATTTGCATGGATGGGAAAGTCAGATATTGACCATCAGTAAAATGGTTCTCTAGAAAAGTTCTCTCTTGTTTTTTTATGTTCTATAAGTATAGATAGAAGGATTAAGCTTCCATGTATCAGTACATGGTCATTAGACTAAGGCCTAACTGTTGGCTGATAGAATGCATTTGTTTGACAACACTAAGAGTAACTGGATAAGGTATGATGGATTACTAAGTCATACCATTTGGTGCATAAGCATTACTTCTGGACATCATAGCATCAAACTTATCAATTGCTGCCATGTACACCTTGTCAGCATCAAAAGCTGCATCCTGAAAATGGGGAACCCATGTCATATCCGCCAAACACATACTACATCAAAATTAACATTCATCAGAATTTATATGATTTTGCAGCGTGAGAACTTGCAGGTAAATTGGAGGAAGAAGAAAGAGAGAAAAAATTATTCAGCACATAAGGTTTATAATTATCTGACAGGACGACCTTCATGGAAGCAGACACGGCGAAAAGTTTGTAGTTTGTACTATGTATACATGGGATTACCAGTTGGACTAGCTGCCTTCAAAAGAATCTAACCAAGCAACTTTTGAGAAAATAGACATGGGGACAGACTTATGCTCGTGAACGAGCTTGATATGGAATTTTGCATTCAGCAAAAACTATAAGTTGGATTCAGATAGTATTAGTCATCGCTTGACATGGCTATCATGCTCTATATGCCCTGGTGCGGCTAAAACAGAAATAAAAAACCACTAGTCATGGCTATCATGCTTTGTTCAAATATATACTAAGAAACTATAAAGTTAGGGAAATATTTTGGCCTACATATCTTCTGTCCCACTCCACTCACACAAATGAGCACATGTGTGCACCCCCCACCTCAAACCCCTCCCCTCCAAAAAAATAAAAAAAGAACATACCAAAACACCAGCGTAAGCACAAACAAAATATGTTTAAATGTAACAAACATATATATGTGGTAAAGATCACAAGAAGAAACATAGGAACCACTTGAAATTTCACCACTCATGACTCCCCCTCTTTAGCTGTGAGTCAGTCAGTGCATTTGGCGAGATACATTGGTTTCTTATACATTACATTGAACATCTAAGCATAAGTCACAAGAAAGTCATATGAATGCTTACCGGTCCAATCTCTGCAATCAACTGAGCACGGAAGGATAGAGCAAGACCCCAATTATAAAGGCTTCTGACATCATTCCCATCTATAGACAAGGCCATTCTGTACTTTCTGCCTGCCTCGACAAGGAGTTCTTCACATTCTTCGCACACGTCAGTAAGGGCAGTTGCAACATTTTCTCTGCTCAGAATGCGAGTCTCCACTTTCTTAAACCAGAAGCCACGTCCTTTTCCACTCAATATGGTATCACTTCTTGATAGGAGAGTTCTCAGCTCCCGACTGATCTTCAGCTTAAGCTCTCCATGAAGAAGATAAGTGTTTCCTAACTGACCTACAGCTAGCAAGCTCACTGGCCTTAGAGCTACAGCTGTGGAAAGCAACCTTGCAGATTTGTACAGTACAGCATCTGCTCTTTCTTCATCAGCTTGATTCATCATATATTCCCTTGCCCGTTTTAGAAGCTCTGATGCCTCCTTCACATTTTGATTAAATTCGTCATCACCGGAAAGCATCGAAGATGACGACGTGTGGCCTTCTTCCATACCATCACCATGTACTGATTGTTGAACAGATTGGTCTTCAAATTTCACATCTGCTTCTTTAGAACCATGGGGACCAGTCTGCTCAACCTTCACCTTGTTGCTACTGCCTCCAAGAGAATTTGAGTACAACTTATCACGCATCTCAAAGGTTTGCTTTAAAAGTGACGATGTCTCTGATTCTGTGAAGAAATCCATGCTTTTTGTTGTTCTATGACTGGTATGATGATCAGCAGAATTCTGCATGTCATTTTGCGTTATCCGACCATAATTATGACTGAATATCATTTTCTGGTAACTTCCTTGCTTGGATGCAAAGTGCAAGCTTGCATTCAAATTATTAACCTCCTCATCATATGAAAGCAAATGATTATTATATCTACCATCTCTACAATGACTGGGTTTCTCTCCAATCTGAACTGCCTCACTATGGTCAGTTACCATCTCAACATTCCTAGCCTTCTCCGCCCCATTTCCTTCAGTACTTCCGAACAAGGCTTCAGATCCTTCTACTTTACAGTTGTCCAGACTTTTACTTGGCAATATATTCGAACCTTTCTCATTAGTTTTAGATGCTCTCACTGCATTTGGAATTGTATGGTCTTCCACAGGAGAAGCCACCTGCTCTTTGAGTTCTCCCTTAATGGTGGTAGGGTCCTTTCCTTTTGGGGGCGTCATCCCAATTATGTTTTCTTGAAACAAGCTCCCAAAGTATTGGACAAGATCGAGAGCAATTGATCCCAGTTCCTTTCTTTTCCGAATCGACTTCTGATTCAATTTCCTACCTCCTTCCCGATCAAAAGCCATATGCCCGTCTACAACATCACCTGCAGACAGAGCCTCCATTGTTTTCTGGCCACGCCCAATTGTTGCTCTTATATGCTCGATATTATCAAGAAAACTTTTAATCTTGCTCCTCTTTAACTGATTTGAACCAATGCCTCCTTCCAATTCATTTTCCAAATCCGACATTTTAACCTCCAACTCATCAAAAACAGCTCCCAAATCCATCATTTTCTCATCAGAAACCCTAAAATCAACTCCATTCCTTCCAACGTTTCCAATTGACCCGTTTGCCATGATTGACTGAGCCACTCCGGCCGAAAACCCAACCACGAAAACCACAACCGAGACCGGCAAAACCGCCATCGAGGAAACCCTAACCCTGGACACCACCAAAGCTGAGAGAAACCCTAAAACGAAGAGGAAAGCGTATTTCCGATCATCAATCCCAAGAGAAACCAAGAAGCTCCGCAGCGGATCGAGTTCGCCCGACCTATTGGATCCACCAAGTAGCTCCAGATCGTCCCAGCCACCGTAATTAGAGGAAACTACGTCGGACGAAGCGGAGAGGGAGCGGCAGGTCGCGATGAGCCTCCTCCGGCGACGATTCCAAGAACGCAAAGAGAAAAAGGTAGGATTTCTCGGGGAGGATGGATTGAAACGAAGGGGATTTAGGGGTCGAGAGAGGAGAGGAACCGATAAAGGAACAAGGGAATTATGGGAGATTAAAATCTCCATGGTTTTTTTTTTTTTTTTTTTGCCTCGCGGGGGAAGGGGAAGGGAAATGGAAAGGGCAGAGCTCCGGTGAACGGATGAATCACAAACTTACAAGGAAGTCCCTGCAAGTACAAATAAACATTCCAAAGTCCCCCAAGCTGATGGCGGACACGTGCCGCCTCGCCAGCAACTCTCATCCGATGGCGTAAGCTTCCGCTCCCCGACCTCGAGTGCGGGTGTCCGCATATATTTTTCAATGCAGATTTTTTTCTACATAAATATTATACGTAGAGACTGGAATGTTTGTAGGAAAATTGGGGGAAAAAAAGTCCTATCGTAATGTTTAAGTGAACATAAGCTGCAAATAGAAGATAAGTGTTGGTTTTTTGGTTGGCTCAGTCATATGCATCATCAAGTTCAGAACATTGTAATGTGTGGACTGAAAATGATAGCCAAAGAATCATTAGATTCTCAAATTCAAAAAGATGAACTGCACATTAATTTTGGTTTTATTTTCCTTAATACAGGACATGTGAGATTTGTGCACTTGTTTTATGCAACAATTTCTTAAATATTTTTAATTATAACAGATTTTTTGGTTGGAAATGTTCATCTCTGTTGATGAATATTAATGAAATCATGGCTGATATATGTCAATCTGCCACTAATTAGTTGCCAGCTTACACATATCAGCCCTGATTTCATTAATATTGATCAAAAAAGTCATTTATTATCTTTGAAAAAAAAAAAAAGAACAAAACAAAACATAGCCATTTGACAAACAAATAGTGCTTGTTCACCCAAATCAGCTAATGAGCTGTGATTCCAAATTGGATCCTGTATTATCTTGTTATGCTTTATATGTGAATCAGAGTAGGCGGACTCTTGCTATGAGTATCAAATAAGGATTGTAGAGCATAAAAGATGGAATGTTTTGTTGATTGCGGAAAAAATATTTGGTCTCGAGTTTCAAGCATTCAGTTGATTTACTCATGGAAACTTTGTATCCAAGTTTCAAAATTGTGATTTCGCTTTCTTTGTGCTTCACTCTTTTAACTTCATTCATGTGATTTTTCATCCAATCTCTTATATTAGAACAAGCTACTTCTGGATGGCCCTTGGCATCCCACCTAGTCATTACAGATAGGAAGACATGTCAGCATCAACTAAGACCTGATCAGTGAAACATCAATCCAAAAAAGATGCTATGAAGCAACTCTACTGATGAGGCAACAGGCACTTAAACATATAAGGACAACATACTTTCCTCTGATCTTCCACATTAGGAATCCAACAGCCTCATATTTGTTTCAAGGACCACTAGATCTCTGAAAGTAGTTTATGAATCATGCATTAGGGGTTCAAGGTGTGGTCCTGCCAGTTGGTAAGGAACCTCTTGATCTTTAGTAAATCTAATCAAAAGTAGTGTCTTGTTACTAAAAGGTGTTGCATTATATTATACTTAAAAAGATTTGTTCCAAAGAACATCTACAAAGAAGGAAAAAAACAAACTTTAGTTGTTTGAGGTAAGAATACTGATATTTGCCACAATGAAGGAACTTTTGTGGTGTTCATCCCAGAGTTGCTTTGTTTACATGAAAAATTGCATGGAGTGTGCTCCCTTATCATAGAGAAATCTATTTCTTATGTTATTTTGGACTGCAGGTTGGCAAAGCAGGTTTGGCGACAGGATCACTCTAAGATGGTCAGTTCATCAGATAATATATCAGAGAAAGTGATGGTTTTTTGATCTTTGAAAGGAAGGCATTAAAGCCTGACCATTGTTTATGGGGATGATGGAGCTAGGTGGGGCTACCAGGTGATATCTGCAATGGATTTGCCTGACTCATTGCTATGAAATGGGAGTGTGAGGCATAAAGCTCTAGCCAGAATTGGCTGAACTGGGACCTGATCCTTCCTACCTCGTGGACATGCATCCTAGTATTCGTAGTCAGCTGATTCAGATGTTTCAGAATTTAGATCACAATAAAGAAAGATGGATCTCGTAGACTAGAAATATTTACATATCTATTACTTTTCATTTCGATCGATGATTTATGTGGCGCAAAGAATGTGCAAAAAAAAATAGCATCTAGGGAGAGACACAGAGAGGAGAATCCAAGTTAAACCATTCTTTCAGACTGGGACATTGTCAAATGACCAGAAGTTCAGACAAGTTAATGGTCAGAACATACAAGATTTGAGAAAAGATGCATGAAGGGTGCAAAAGCTTGTTTCCTTCTGTTCAAATAGAGGACACGAGTCCTCGAACACTTGTTGATTGCAATGTATAGATATCTTTAACTTGTTCTATTAAATTAATTATATTTTTCCTTTTTCTGAGGGTTTTAAAATTTGGCAATGTCCATGTCATAAGATTGTTTTATGTTGAGAATAAATGAGTAATGCTCAAGTTAAATATTGAAATTGTTAGGAAGAAAAATTCGGAAAACAATTAATGACTTATTTTTATTTTTTTGTTGTGCAAAATGGTGGAAATCTTAATATTTTTTTTGACAATTATTAGAAAATATATTTTGGAAAAATCAAAACCCAATAACAAACCAAAAACCCAAATCTGAAGCTAAGCTCAACTCGTTTGGTTCATCCATTTCATGTAACATGAAACTTTTAATGAGAGCTAATCATGGGCTGGACCTTGAGCTTAAACTCTATTCATTTTTAATCGGGCTTCGAGTCAGGCTCATGGAAACTTGATCTTTTTTTATACTCAAGCCCGATCGATAGCCAGTTTTACTACTAGTGCCAATGCCAATGGAAGTAGCTTCGTCCCTTGTAGTACAATAATGTATCAAACTATTGGTAAATAGAGAGAGAAGGTGGGCATTAGCCCTCTCCCAATGAGTCGAGATCCTTCTAAGGTACATGTTTTGCATAGTCTTAGATGGTCACCATGCTATTCATCTGGGAGACGGCTGCCTGCTATTCGACTTGGGACATGTTATGTTTAGCACAAGAGAATGCATCGTGTTTGGTCATGGAGATAAATGACTACTATGCATCTCCCAGATGGATGACACTGTAGTTTTTCAAAACTGTATGTTGAATTAAATTAAATATTTTAATTTTTTTTGAAAAATCCCTCCAAATTCAAAATTTGAATTCAATCCATGGGAGGAGCTTCTATTTTTTTTTGGCCTGCATCTGTTTTGACTTGGTCAATGGCTAAGTGTCAAGCATCCGCGCGCAAGCAAGGAGCAAACATGGAAAAATCCTCAAAGGAAGCAGGCCAAGACAAGTATCATGCATCCACGTGCAAGAGCAAGCATTGAATGGCCCCCAAAGAAGAAAGAAAGCATGAGCGGCTAAGATGCAACCGACCACAAGATCAAAAGAGCACAAGAAGACATGTCATCAATCTGCGGGAGGAGAGTCTCCTTCTTTTGACGCGCCTGAGCCTATATAAAGGGCTATAGGAATCATTTCAAATGCAATGAAAAATTTTTCTTCTTCCTATTCCAAGAGCGTATATAAAAAAGGCTCTAGGGATCATTAAGGAGGAGAAAAAGAAAATTTCTCTTCTCCTCATAATTTCAATTATTTTTCTGAGTTTCTTTTGAGCTATCTGCAACCGTAATAATGCTCTTCCTTTTTCCTAGAAGGCGCACTGACGGAGAAGACGTGGTTCTGTACTAGGCCGTCGTATCTCTATAAAATCTACGCCAGCGAATTCATGCGTAGGAGGCATGAACTTTTCTGGGACAGCGCGTCAGCGTGCTTTAATCCATCGGCCATCTTCTTTTATTTCTTTATTTTATTATTCTATTGTCAAATTAATTATTTGCTAGTTTATTTTTCTTATTTACTATTTTTGAATATTAAAAATATTTAATTATTGATTTATCAATTATATTTGTGTATCTAGGCTAACACTGTATAGTTCTCTGCAGTACAAAACATACACCATATAACATCCGAACTCCTACCCTAGTACTCCTTACTCCTCAAATTTTGGTGGAAGCAGGATTTGATTTCAGATGGTGCAACTATCAAATATTCACTGCGCGTTCAGATACATATCATTCAGTCGTTCCTCCATCATGGACATCATGTGTCCTAGCTCTTGCGGCGGACCTGGCCCATATATTTAACTCCCAAACTATACCACAACCAGCCATTAATTCCCTATTCGGCGGGACTCGGATCACGCGACCGTCACTGCGATATAACATGGTTAGGTGCCAAACCGTACTGAATTCGTGGCCTGATTCACTGCCGAGTTTGTTGCCCACCTACCATGCCACTATTGTACCATGCGTCCTTTCTTGCAGTCTCGGGCCCGTTATCATTGGAAATAAATGCCTAAAAATTGCTTTGTGTGGTATTGTAAAAAAATATTAAAAAAATCAGTAAATTAAAAAAAATCATATTTCAATCGAGATATGTGTGAGAATATGTATGGACGTGTATTTAGTTACACATCAGTTATTTGTTGGATAAATTTTAGATACTTATACAGGATTAAGAAATCCAAATAATACCTCCCGACTAGTCATTTTGAATGTGGTCCTGAATTGTTACAGTATATAATTTAGACCATCTTAAAAACATGATTCCAGCTCTACGTATGAATCTATGTTAATCTCATTCTCGAGGTATAATAATTCGACTTAGCTCAAAATCTTTTTTAACTAGCATGATTGCTAGAAGGCTTGATTCGAATAATTGGAAAGGAAAAAAAAATAAAAAATAGATTTTTAGTATGGATAATTGAAGAGGTGCTATGGTTCTAAGGTTATATGGTGTTTCGAAAATACCGTAACTTTTGGAAATTAATATTCTCTTTCAAAGAGTTATAACATTTCGAAAAAAAATTGTTTGGTGTGTGATATCAGATGTAAGAGAAAAAAAATTCTAAAATCTTTGAAACAACTAATAAATAAAAAATAAAAATAAAATTTTATTTTTAATATTTATTTTTTTATAAATTAAAATTCAAACAATTAGGCGTCTTCTTTACAAGCACGTGGTTAACTAGCCATGATAAAAGGAAGGCCTCTAGGATGTGGCAAATAAAATTTAGTAACTCATAATATATTGTAAATCTTTATGCTTTTGGAATGGTGAAAGTTGCCATCTAAAGTGTTAGATGAAACATGGTGACAAGTGATGTTTCATATATTATGAAGGTGTTTTGCACCATAATAGTGGCCAATCCATTCAATCTAATATAAACTTTAAAGATAGAGAATCTAGAATTAGAACAAAGCTATAGACATTCAACATATCTTCTCTCACCGCACATGCTCGAATTAACCCTAATAAGGTGTACCTGATAACCCCCACAGCTGACTCATCAAATAATCTCAAGCTTTGGATACCATAGATCACCCTACATCATAAATCCTATTGAAATCCATTATAATACAAATACTGATTGTTAGTTTGTCTAGAACTGCCGAGGACAAATTTTATCTGAAAACAAAATAATAAACATTTTGTTACCAGTAAAATGTCATTTTTCTTAATTAAAAATAACGATGCTATTTACACTAGTCTTTTATTAATTTTTTAGTTAAAATGGATATTCGAATTTGAAATAGATGAAGGATATAAACATCAAATAACGATTGTTACGTCCATTACTATATATATTTGCAGTCAAAAGTGTGCCATTTATCTTCCCACGGACAGGGAGCAGGACGTGAGAGCGAGGTTGTCGCCTTAACACGTGCTCCTCCGCTGTCTTTCGCATAAAAAAACATGAACAGGGGTTGTATCCTTCCCTCGAAAGAAGGATTTTCCTTCCTTCTCGCGAATCTACCGTTGGATCGCACAACGGTCGCTTCGAGATCTGTGCTGATGGTGATCAATGGTCTATATCTCGAAAGAAGATTGATCATTCTTTCGTGCGAAAGGTAGAGCCCGAAGCCCAAAAAAACGTAGCTTCGGGGGAGGTGCGGTCAGAGTGACCGCTGGTGCATCCCACGTGATGGTCCCATGCATGCTTGGTCCCGCTGCTTTCCAAATCTGCGGGGTTTGGTAAAGACTTGTGACTGCACCTTTTTTTTTTATGGCTCCAATGTCTTCCACCACATGATGATTAAAATATAGGTTTACTATATAATATTGTATATGATCCAAGCATGAGATGTTGTTTTGGATGAATAGGAGAGAATAATATCAACCCAAAGCAAGCCATGTGGAAGAGAAATTACATTCATCAGCCATAGCAAACATGAAACATGCATGCATGCGCATGTTTCTTTATGGTGGAGAAGTTTTCTTTACGGTTTTAGCTGGTCTAGATGGTTGGCCATCTACAAGCAATTATAATTAGCACTCGAGAACTATGGAGACATGCATGGATGAGCATGTATTGGCAGCATGGAACATGGATGAGCAGTTTGGTTGTCATAATGAAGCTTGACAAATAGTTCACCATTGGAGCATTTGAAGGAGGAAATTTTATTTTGTCATGACTATATATGGAGTATAATAAACCATGTATCAATAACAATAAGATAAGGGGGAAAAAAAGAGCTATTCATGTTTCATGTCAATATTAAAATTGCTCTAACACCTCATGCTGATCTTTAACAAATTTGTCAAGAGATTTGTTTCGAGTTTTAGAGAAACTGATAAAAGGGAGAGTGACTTCAACTCGTGGCAAGTATGCTCGAGGAGGTTTGTTGTGTCAAAGGTGATTTGCAAGTTTTTGCTTAATTGATTGTGCATTGTGTTGCAAATTTCTCTTCAAGATCAAACCATTTTTTGTTGTGACTTTTCTTTTTTTTATTCTCGCTCTCCTTTTTAACCATCGCCAAGATTTTGGCCGTCACCTTTGCTTCCTGCCATCAGCTTAGTGTCGGTATTTGCCATCAGCTTAGTGCACAGGTTTAGAAGCCTAGCAAAGAACTAGAGGCTGAATAATTGTTTCTTCTTTTCTTTTCATTCACCCACAAGGGGAAAGATATATATGGGGCACCAGGACAGCACACTTAGCATTAACTGATGAAACAAGAGGGGCCAACTTCTTTTGATCTGTTCTTAGCTTTCAGAAGGTCTGACTTTCTGTCGAGAGAGGACAGCTTCTTTTTCAGCAAAGGGAGTGTGGACACGACAGACCAATGGATGATTTCTGGCAATTCGTCATGACAGTTAGTCTCCAAAGTATAAAATAATATGTCATGTATGTTTGGCCAACTTACTGCAATTAATCCAAATGTCGCAAAAGGGCCATTTATTGCAACTGGGTTCACTTACATCATGACAGCATAATACTTAGCACAGAATGATGAAGAAAGAGGAGGGGACCCCGCCCCTCTCTAACCCAGCTCCTTTTGATTTGTTCTTAGCTCTCAAAAGTTCTCAAACTTCTTCAAGAAAGGGCAGCTTCTCTTTTAGCAAAGGATGTGTGGACATTAAAAGCCTAATGGATGCCTTCTGGCAATCTGTCATCGCAGTTGGTCTCCAAAGTATCGTCAGCATCTTCCGTGGTCTCTCGAAGGGTCTTTTTAGCTCTGGTGGAAGGAAAATGGCAAGTTCTGTGTGGGTGTGGACAAGCCAAGTCCTCGGGTTCTGAACTTTGGCACCACGCTAATACCGGCTTCCATGCATATATCTCTAAACGGTGGATACGGGCGTTTGGTATGAGATGATCGTCCTAGGATCAAGAATGATGTAGGTGGAGGTGATAAGATCACCACGTTTGGTTGCACCATGATGATCCTATGTGGCGGTGATCTTAAATCACCTCCACTCCTCAAATCATCCTCTAACTCGGTGATGGGATACCCGTCCTTGAGGTCGGAAATCCAAGATCACCCCACGGTAGTGATCCTGGGTTGAAAGTTAAAGGTAAAAATACCCTTCAAGTTAGCAAAAAAATTGATATATCAATATACCATTAATATATTATGTCAATGATATATATATATATATAATGTTAATATTATATATTATATTAATTATATGTATCATAATATAATCTATTACAAATCATATTATTATCCTATTATTATTGAAGGATAATTTTAAATTCTCGTAGAAATATATTATTATATTTTATATTTATATAATAAAAATATTTAATATATTACTATATTACTCCTATTTATCTTACTTTTCTAATCAAAATAATTATTAATATTAAAAAAATCTATTATAAGTATAAATAAAAATATTAATTCTATAATGAAAAATAACATATTTTTATAAGATTAATAATTTATAGGAGTAATAAATATATTTTTATAGAATATATTAATAATTAATATATTGATAAATATATTAATATTTTATTATAATATATTTTATATGATTAATAAATATATAATAAGGATTACTAAAAGTAGAATATGTCACAAAATTATGGAGCTATTATAGAAATTAGTATATTGACTTACATTCTTAATTCATGAGAATTAAAAATACATAAAAGATCCATCTATGATATATCAAGGGTATTTGTGGTATTATGTGGTCAGTGATCTTGGATCCCCGTATCATACCAAACAAGTTACTCATGGATATCCAAAGATTTTTAATCACTGGACCATGGCCTACCAAACACATTGATCTTAGATCACCAGGGATCAAATCACCCCAGCATTCGAATCACCGGAGATCTTAGATCACCGTGGTGATCTAGTTGGGGTTACCAAACGCCCCCTTAATGCTTGGGGATTCACCATGATTCTTTTCTATCCAACATTTCTCTTTCAAAAAACTAAAGATCTAGCAATCATTTGAGTAAAGTTGTTGGCCACATTTCTGTCTCATGGCCTTAGCTGCCAATCAATCAAACATCACAGTCACAGAGCTTGTGATATCGACGTAGAATATGATTGCATACCAACTCATTGCGAAAAAACTGAGGATCCAAAGTTCAGACTGCCAATGGTTTCCCATTTTTTATTGGTAAAATAGATGTATAACCATTACTTCCACTCAGTCACCCAAGAGATTGGGAAGCCTCGGTTGATGAAGCAGTATGAATTATGGAAAGATTGTTCATGAAGGATGAGCCATTTGAGTGGTGTTTTAGAATGTCATGGAGATCCCACAAATCGTTGCGCTTCAGCAAGACCCCACTAGTTTTTGCTGGCGCAATATAAACTTGCCCACACAACGAGGGCTTTGTGTTTGTGGTGGGAGGAGCTCAGCAGTGCAAGACTCCGTGCTATTCTTTGAAAAATTTAGCGCAATGGAGCTTGACTTCAAGATGCAAGTAATCCTAATCTGAAAAAAGCTCAAGGTTACTGCAATGTGCTACAAAATTATGGTATTTACATTATTACATATTATCAACAATTTAAAAATTATGATATTACAAGATTTAGCATTTTGTCACTAATGAATAATAGAAGTCCTTAAATTATGAAATTAAAAATTTCTACATTCTGCAGAATAATTAACTTCATAATTTTTTGTCTCTATGATTTTTTTTCTTCTTTTTACGTAATGGGTAAGCTTGCATTTTCACTATTTTCTTACAACTCTAAATTTCGAGTCTTCACTTGTCATTACCAAATATCCTGTAAATGATCTTGACTCCTAAAATCTAAATATCTAAATTTATAATACAATATTATAATGAGTTTTGAAGTTAAAGCCCTCCAAATATGGCTCCTTTCTGAATCATATATCTAATTACCAATCGGTTTTTGCTCAATCAATTAGCATTTCTCTCCTGCAACTTATAAATCAACTCCTGGAAAATATCAGCCAACAAATCACTCGACATGTTATACGTACCCTGACATGATGCGCTCAAACCAGCACTCACCAAGAAATATCAATGGAGTTCCACATCAACCTAATAAGCTGTGGAAACATAAGATTTTGTATAGAGTTGGACTTGCTCCTCTACAAAAATAAACACATCTAAATTCTAAACACTCCAAACCCCAAGATAATCTCCCTTAGCATCCCTTGTATTTAAACTATTCAAGATCAAAATAGGGATGAAAACTCATCTTATCATTCACCGTACATGTGCCTTCGGATTTGAATTGGTCCACTAGATCTTGTCCATCTAATAATTTCTCGTAGAACAAGACTTGATGCGTTAATATAGTCTTGGCCTTGATCCATGAGGCTAACAATTCTGCCACATCATTTGCTATTTGTGTAATTTTTTATTAAAGAAAGTGATATCTAGAGCAACAAAACCCTCATTAACAAATAAATGTTAAAAGGGCTCCACTATTGAAACCAAAACAAAAGGCAAAAAAAAAATCTACTTATTGAAACACTGTTATATATTATTATTAGGTTAACATTTTAAGCTACATTTTTTACATCTTTGAAGGTTAGGCATCTATGGATTTACTTATTGTTCTAACAAGTTTACAAATATATGTATGCTTTTGGTACAAAATTTATGCAATATGTGATTATATGCCATTCTAATAGCCAATAATAATTACATATGATAATATTTTACAAGAAACCTAATCTCTCTTTAGCTTCATCCAGGTGTAGTACAGTTGTTCATAACAATTCTGGTGCATGCATGATCACTTTTCATTAATTCATCAACATTATTAAAAAATAAAAAAACATAGAATTTTCTTATAAAAAAAATGCCGTTCGCATGGTAGTTGTAACGTAGTTCGCTTTCTAGAGACCACCAATCTTGAAGTCCACGCGAATCCATGCGGCTGCGCGAATAAAAAAAAAGGGAAGAACAGCAGCCGGATAAATGTGGGCTCCTCCCTTTACCCCGTCCTTTTCGCCGTGTCGTAGATGAGAAAGTCCAGATTAAGCTGATCCGTTCGATTATTTGACTCGTGGAATCGAGACCGTTGATACGATGGACCCCACGAAAGTGGGTGGACCCAAGGGCCCCCAAATTAATCCAAATCTGACACGTCGACTGATTCACCCACTTTTTACAGCACCAAAAGCACACGCTCGGGGCCTCGAAGAATTCCACAAGACTGTCATTCCAAATACTGGTGCTCCTCTATTTGGACCGTTACCGTTATTTAATAGTCCGGGCTTGGTTAAACTAATTTGAAAATAAAATAAATAGCCCTATAATAGCAATTATTTCAAGGTCCAAAGATGATCACGGATAGTGAAAAAATAATAATTTTATTAATTCACACAGCAATTTATAAGCTATTAATTTCTCAACCTATATAGATTGCTAAACACTTAGAAGAAATCCTCTTGTTGTTGGTTAACTAGAGCATAGAAAATTATACTCATGTATCATAATCTTTATATTTTCTACTAGCTTGCCATAAACTTCTCGATACGAGTCTCGATATCTAGATATTTCTATTTTCATGCATGGCTTATCAAGCAAATTCTTTCAATATTTGTATTCTTTAAATATTATATATATTATTTTATAATAAATATATTTTTTACATTGTCAAAATTTGTGTATATCTTAAACTCTTTCTATATCGATTTTAATTTTTTAGTTAATATGGTATCAAAACTCAAGTTATTGAAGATTATACATTTCTATTAGCTTCTGTCTCTATTAGCTCATAAATCAATTATTAAATAACATCTATATTCAATTTAACAAGCATATAAAAATATATATAAAACAATAAATGGCTATTCATCAAATTTTATCTTTCTTAAAATAAAATAAATCCGATGCCCCAAATAATGATGAAAACAAAAAATAATTACTAAATACTAATAAATATTTATTTTTTATTGATGTATAATGCAATGGATGGCTTTCAGAATCATTATAACAGCCTCTGTAACCTTTAACGGCCATTATTCCACAAATTGCTGTCATCCCATCCCATCCGCTGTAAAGAGTGGTGCAGGCGTGTACGGTGCTGATCCAATACGGCAGCAGCGTACTTTCTGGACCCGTTTGTCCGACCGGCCTCGCGACTGCACGGATTGGTGGGCGCGAACGGGTTCTGCCCGAGAGGATTTGGTCTTTGCCTTTCAAGTGGGATCGCTTTTTTTTATTATTATTATTTCGACTGAGCACGTGCAGTATTTGCTCTTAAACACCAACTTCTACTAATGTCCAAAATTATCATCTAAATAATGTCTTTTTGCATGTAAACACATTCTATATAATATGAAGGTGATCCATCGATTACCGAGAAGTGCTCGATTTCTAAAAATATTGCATGTAATGAATACTATCCAACAAATAAGTTAAAAATAAGTACTAATGTTTATGATTTTTCTTGCTAAATACAAAACAACCCCAAACATTAACAGCATTACATCCAAACTTATGTAGACATAAACTATATTTTAGATGACGTGCACCATGTGGTAAATTATATTGCAAGTAAATAATCACAGCTGTGATTCCTGCAACCATACATCGAGAGAAACTTTTGATAGATTAAATATATAAAAATGAGTGGATGTGATGCTTAACTCTATACTACATGCAGTGTACGCTATAATTTTTTAATAAAAATATCTTAAATTCAGATTTAATAGTAGAATAATATTTATTTTAATACTATTTTACATATTTAGTTCAGACCCATGCAGCATTAAAGTGTGAACTGAAGTTCATTAAAGAAAAATTGTGCACTCTCTCAAGCTCCTAACTTTTTCCTGCCCAATCCGCTGGATATTCCCCGGGTTGCCCGAAACTAAAGAGATTAACCGGCTCGACCGTTTCCCTCGCCCATCCTCGCCCGTCGAGTTAGTCGCGCGTCTCCTTCTGCGCTCTCATTGCACCGGCTGGCACTCGCGTCCCACCGGGCACTCCCGGTTAACCCCCCTTTAATTCTATAAATACTCCTCCTTTCCCTCCCCCGTCCACCCCGTGACCTCCTCTTCTTCCCCACAGAGAACAGAAGCCTTCTTCTCGTCCTCCGGCGAGTTTTTCTTCTAGGGTTCCGCCGCAAGTGTATGGCAGTGAGCCTTCTGCAGTTTCATGAGGTGTCGGACCTCTGCATCGGGAAGCCGGCGGTGAGATCTCTGCCGCCGTCCGCCACCGTCCGGGAGGCCCTCCTCGCCCTCAAGAGAGGCGGAGAGAGTTTTCTCAGCGTGTGGGTCGCCGACCGGGCGTCGCCGGAGAAGAAGGCGTGCGCCGGGAAGGTCTGCATGGTGGACATCCTCTGCTACCTTTGCGCCGAGGAGAACATCTCCTCGCCCGCCGCCACCCTCGGCGCCTCCATCTCCGCCCTCCTCCCCTCCAAGGACTCCTCCCCCGTTCGCCGTGTCGAGCCGCATTCCTCGTAAAACACTAACCGCCACCCGATCTCTCCATCTCCGATCTTTTCTCTGTTCTTAATCTCCCCGATCACGGTTTCTTCGGTTTCTTCTCCAAAGTTTTCTTGTTTTCTTTCGTTTTCTTTGCAAATTTATTAGTTCTTGAATAGTTCTCAACTGTTTGCTTTGAAAAGCTCGATGGGATTTCTCAGTTTTCTCTAAATTTTCAGCCTTTTCGCCCAGTTTGAGCTTCGATTACGTTGATTTCTTTGTGCGGTTTTGTTTTGGTTATTTAATTTGAACCTTTTTCTTTGGGATCGGCAGCGTATTGGAAGCCCTGGACGTGATCCTAGACGGAGCCCAGTGCCTGGTGGTCCCCATCCGCTCCGGCACCGGACGGAAGAAGCTCCTCGGCGGCGGCGGCGGCATCGGAGCGGCAGACTTCTGCTGGCTGACGCAGGAGGACTTCGTGCGCTTCTTCCTCAACTCGATCGCCCTGTTCTCCCCGTCGCCGGCCCTCTCCGTCTCCGACCTCGGCATCGTCCGCCCTGCCGCCCTCGCCGTCCGCCCCCACGATCCCGCCCTCGCTGCACTCCCCCTTATCCGCCGCGCTCTCGCCGACCAGACCTCCGTCGCCGTCGTCACCGACGACGGCAAGCTCATCGGCGAGATCTCCCCCTCCACGCTGGCCCACTGCGACGAGGGCGCCGCGGCGGCGCTCGCCGCCCTCTCCGCCGGCGACCTCATGGCCTGGATCGACTGCTCCGGCTCCCCGCCGGAGGCCACCGTCCGGGCCGTCGAGTCCCGGCTGAGGGATAAGGGCATGGCTGGGATGATCGAGCTCCTCGAGGCCGACCTCTCCCCGCCCTTCTCCTCCTCCTCCTCCTCGTCCTCCGACGAGGAGTCCGGCGAGGCGGTGGGTCGGCGGCCGCGGAGGCTTCGGTCGTTGGGGAGCTACTCGGCGAGGATGGGGCGGCGGTCGGAAGAGGCGATCGTGTGCCACCCGGGGAGCTCGCTGGTGGCGGTCATCATCCAGGCCTTGGCCCACCGTGTCAGCTACGTCTGGGTGGTCGACGACGAGTACGGCCTCGTCGGCATCGTCGCGTTTCCGGACATACTCAGCGTCTTTCGAGAACTTTTACAGCAACCTTTTGAGAAAGAGTAGTTGGCAGCAGAAGCAATGACAAAAAGTGAGAAGCGCGAGTCTCCCTGTACCGAGTTCATGTGAGCTTCCGAAATAGCTGAGCGTTAAGACTTATTTGTCTCTTTATGCATGTAGAGGAAACGAAATGCCCAAAAAAAAAATGTAGTTCGGGTTTTGTCTGTGTAGGCCTTTGCTGTTACTTCTGATGGAAGGTTGCTAAAATTAGAATTCGAGGCTACGTGTTGTGATGGGCGCGGGGTTGGTTGTCTGAGAGTGGCTAGGAGTTGGCACTTGGCTAGCAACAGAAAACAGTGTCGGCATTTTAAGCTCTCACTCAAAGCTCCTTTACGGGTTGTTGGGTCTTCTCTTCCTGGTGCGAGCTGGAAACATTGGGGCAAGCAGAGAGAGATGAAATTATCATAACTTTGTGAACTTTGTTGACATGGCAACCAGCTCTAGCTCTCTTAGACATTTGATCTCAAAATTGCTTGACATGTTAGAGTTCAAATCTGTTTCTCGCTGAACCGTAGCTCCCTTGGAAAATGGAAGTCGTCAAGATTGCGAGCAGCAGCACTTGTCTTACAAGTAGTAGTAAGTGCAGTGCAATCCAATGGCTTTCATGAATCACGACGTGTCTAAATTCATTTTTTCCATCCAATAGTTGTTAGGTCAGTTTCTTCCTACTTTTCTCCCCAAATTATTTACAGGGAGGGAACGGTTACGCTAAAAGTAGTACATGAGACCAACTTTCTTTTGCACTAAAAGTAGTAGGTACTTTTTTTGGTAACAAAAAGTAGTAGTGTATTAAACCTAAAAGTAGTAGTAGTAGTAGTAGTAGTGTTTTTGCTCATAAATCGGGCCTGTCTGTTGTGCTGCATCTGGGCCCGCAGGTCCAGTTTCGGCATCTCGGCTTATGTGGGTTATTTGGGCTCGTTGGGCTGCAATAACTGCAGCTGCTGGATTGGGTTGAGATGCAAGAGTTTTTCCCACACCCACATCGGCGATGTGCGTCTCGAGTCTTGGTCCAACTCCCCAAGACTCGCCCTCTCCCTAGGGCCTCCGTCTCTCACACCTTCCTCTCCTCTCTCGAGCTCCACTTGGGTGAGTTCTAGCTCTCCAACCGGCGGGTTATGACGCTCCGATCGACGGCTCCGGCGACCATCCTGAACTCTGCTCGGTCGCTTCGATGGCTCGCCGGAGCTTTGTCAGCTCCGGCGACCCTCAAATTTTTACACCCTGAACCACTAATAGTAAGAATATCCCTTCTTGGAAGAATCAAGTAACACCCACCGGGACTATGGCTGTTTGGCTATGATCCTGCTGGGTGCAGTGTCAACCTTGTTAACGAGGAATCGGCGGCTATTTGGTGCCGAGTATTTAGTGAGCTTGCCGGATGGTGTTTACTACTTCTCTTGGAACACTGAAAGTACGTCGGTGCCTGCTGATGGTTTAAAAATGTGACCCAATGGGGGAGAAGAAAGATTTTCTTCATCCACCTCAACTTAAATCTCTAAAAGATGACTAGAAGAGAGGTATTATGAACGTAGTACTTTAATCCCTTTTTCTTTAATTGATAATTAAAAACTAAGATACATAGCTTCTATTTATAATGGTGAGATCCGTCTTATATATTTTGGATCGGATTTATCTTCCTAATCTTAATAGGACCATTTTTCCTAAGATAGATATCATTAGTAGAAGTCTTTTAGAAAAAGTTAAAATTCTTGATAAGGTAGATCTCGACTTATATATCAACTCTGCCTCCTGTTGCTCGGATAAATAGCTAAATTCGATCAAAATTTTATTCGAAAAGAAAACTTTCGATTTGATCAGCTCGTTTCAAGCCCCAAACAATGGAATTTGGGCCTGATCGCTAGGGGTGCTGCCACTTAAAGAGCCTACAGAAGATCATCTTAATCGAATGTCGTATAACTAAAGTATAGCCTCCGAAAGTTTGGCTTGCAACTCGGCTTCCTGATGTGGCAGATCTTGCTCCTGTATCTTCTCCAGCCCTACTTATAGTGGCCAAAATAATTTACATCGATCTAAGGATCCTCCCGAATCAAAATGTCATTTATGTGTTGCACTTCATGTGAATGACCCAGGAGGCTATCCTTAGATTTTTGTTTTTCATTTGAAGTTGTGATTGTTGGAAAATGTTTTATTGTATCATTTAGTTCAAATTGGTTCATGATGAAGTATGGTTTCATGCTGTCCTTAGATCCTGAAAATATGCGCGCTGTTTTTTTTTTTTTTGCTCTATCAACCGATCAAAAGAATCAGTTGATGTCAAACAGGTGATTCTTGCTCATGTTCATCATTTATGAGCAATGATCTACAATCTTTGAATTTAAAAAAAGAGATTTATGAGGGCTATTTCTTTTAATAATGATGCAGTATCTCTTAGTGTCTAACTTCCTAGTTCCGGCAATATCAACCCTCGTGATGCTGATGTTGTTCTGTGTGAGCGTGTTTTTTTTTTTCCTTCTAATTTTATAAATTCCTGGGAACAATTTATTTCTTTCTTTAATCAAAGATTAGCAAAACAATTGGTCATTAAATGTCGTTCTTTTCCGTCCTGTCTTCTGAAGATTCAAATGCTATTTGTGCAGCTGCAACAAATTAGATGAGTCAACCATATTACCATTTGAAATCCAAAACGTTAGGACATGTCATCCTTTGTTCCGGAAGCTTTAGTTTTTCAATCAATATATCAATTTTTTTACACAGCGTTCTCTTGTATTTGAAATTTCTCCTGTGGTACTCTATTATTCCCTAGTTTGTCTCATGAATTTATAATGTCAACTAGGTATTGTAATTTAATAAACCAGTAGTTATCGAGGCAATCCACTCTCCTTTTTCTTTTTGACAAAAGGGGCACAACCACCCAAATTTATTAGAACACATGACCATGCTGAGAGGAATTACAGAAGGATAAAGATGAATTCATATGGAAGGTTACGACAAATAAGGTGGGATCCACATGTAGAGGGAAAGGAGACTTGAAATAGTGATGAGTAGACCCCAGATGTCAGAAAGAGACACAATGGAGGCTTCTCCTCCGTGATAAAGCTGACAGGCAGCTGTCTAGAAGAAGATGGAGGTAAAGATGGTGCGGACACGAATACTGGACTGATTATTTTGCGGGATTATGGTTGTCGTAGGAAGACGGTCCAGCCACTTTCATTGTGGCTGGATTGATTGATGTTTTTCTTTTATTATTATTTATTTTATGTGGATAGGATTAGTTTGCATATTGTCTTGTGAGGACCTCTTTCGAATTGTTTTTTTTTTGTTGGGACTTATTTGTTATTTGGTGGCCCTATATATATATAGGGCATGCATTTGTTATTTTTTTTTAATGAATGATGATGAATGAAAATTAGCCTCCTTGTCTTCTTCTTCCCCTTCTCTTTTTCCCCTCTTCTTCTTCCCCTCCTCTTCTTCCCCCTTCCCTCTTCTTCCTGCAGTTGTCCTGCATCAGCTTTGGTATCAGAGCAGGGCTGACTTTGCCTCTGTTGCTGAAGTCGAAGGATCCGGTTTATGGACGGACCCCCGCCGATTCCTTTTCGGCCTTTTCCTCACCTGTATTTTGCTAGATCATTTGCACCGCAAACGCCGGAGCGCACGGAAGGTCGTCGCACGGCACGCACCCTGAAGAAGAAGGGTCACTCCATTTCTTCCTTATTCTCTTCCCTATTCATCACCTCACCCGCTGTGAAGAAAAAAGAAGTGAAACCCTCCCGTCGGTCGGCTGCTACCCGGCGTCGATCCACAGAGCTCCTTCGCAAGACGCCGTCGCCGCCTTCATTTCCCTCCGCCGCTGCCTCCGACGCTCTCACCCTTTCTTGGCCATCCTCCTCTGTCAGATCTCACGCAGAGAAGGAAGGCTCGGTCGCCGGAAACCCCCAAGGCAGCCCCGGAGGCAAATAAGCCGACCTCCTATCCCTGTGAAAGCATCATCCACCGCCACCGTTTCGCCGCGCCGCCGATTTACTTTCGATCGCCGCCGATTCGCCTTCGGTCGCCGCCGTGCTTCCCGGAGGTCTCGAAAGCATTTTGCTGCCACCGACCGTGGCCGGATCCAAGGAAGGACGTCGCCGCCCCGATCACTGCCGCACCAGCACCCTCTTCCGCCGGCGCAACACCTCCCCGCAACCACCGCCGCAAAATCAGGCGAGATCCGGCGGAAGCGAGCGGACGGTTGAAGGTTGAAGATGATCTACAGTACGGGTAAGATTTGCACCCGTTAGCCCGTTAACCCATTATCCATTAACCCGAGTCATTTCAAAAAAAAAAAAAAAAATTTGCGGGTCGGACTGTCCTAGTGGGTTGGGTCTGTTAACCCGATAACCCGGCAACCCGACTTGATTCAAAAAAAAAAAAAAAAGAAGAAAAAAAAAAGAAAAAAAAAAGAAGCTGCACGTGACGCGTAAGTCACGCACGTGCTCTTCCCTTTCCCCTTTCCTTATTTGCCCGATTTCTTCTTGGGTTTTCCGACCACCGTTTCTGCCATCCCCGCCGCTCCTTCTCAGCCGTCACCACTTACGCCCACCTCCTCCGCCACCCACTCTGCCGTCCACTGCTATCTGCGCTCCCGCCCGTTTCCACAGCCGCTGCTATCTCTGCTCGTGCACCACCGCGCCGCGCGCCGCCCCCGCTCTTCCGTGTCGCCGCTCGCCGCTGTTAGTCGCCGCCGCGCCGCCGCCTGCTAGTTGCTGCCGCACTGCCGCGCCGCCGGGTTGCTCTCACCGCCGCGCCGCCGCGTTGCCGCCGCTCGCCGCTGTTAGTCGCCGCCGCGCCGCCGCCTGCTGCCGCACTGCCGCGCCGCCGGGTTGCTCTCACCGCCGCGCCGCCGCGTTGCCGTCGCCGCCGTCGACTGCTGCACCACCACTGCCGGTTCTGACAGCCATCACCACAGACCGTTCCACCGTCCCTGCCATCAGTTGCTCCGACCACCTCCACCGGGCCCTGCAACGCCGTGACCTTCTTCCCATCATCATCTCAGCTGGAACATCTTCGGCAAGCACAGGCCTCAATCAGCTCTGGTATCAACTCTGTTTCCCCTCCCCGCCGGTTAAATCTGTTCATTTAAGTTGGCATTAATTATCAAATTTTGTGCTTGGTAATTAAGTTCCATATATTCCAACACATGCAACCACATACATCCACAAGACAACCAGAAACCCTAGTAGTCACATTTCCTTAATATTAACTGGGGAGCTACATCAAATCGAGGAGACATATGTGGCTCCGTGACACCTTGCATAGTCAGAGAACTTGGTACTACTTGTTTGCAGCTACTTGTTGGCCTGCGTATTTTATTAATTTTCAGTTTGCAATAACTATTTGCTAGGGAGTAGTTTTAGTTTATATTGAGCATTTACTTTGCAATTGTGAATTCATTTCATGCATTAGGTCTACTTAGGAACCTTTACAGTTGGTCGGCTCATACATTTGGTCATTCATTTTATGCATCTACGTAGTGGTCGTGTCGCATCTCATCTTGAGTTTTCCCTAGACATGGATTCCAAAATTGAAGCCCTATTAAAAGCTATCCACGACACTAATGATCAAGTCCAAAACACTAATGCCCAAGTTCAAAAAACTAATATTCAAGTCCAAAATACGAATGCCCAAGTCCAAGCAAACAACGCCCAAATTCATGACCTAACCACAATGTCCACCCAGGTTAATGCTCGACTCGATTCAATTGAGGCTTCACTTCAAAGGGTTATTGAATCCCAAAAGGTTAGTACTCCCCATTTACCGGATCTTGATGAGGACGATACCCTAGAACAAATCCTAGAACAACAAGGTTCGGTTCGGCAGGGCAACTTTGATCATAGGTCTGTTCCAGGTCACCATTATGCCTACCCTCGCCCTAGAGGACCTGGTCCCATTCCTCCTGTTGATAGAGGTCACCGACATACCGTAGAATCTAGAGAGCCTCGTGACCCTGATGAAGATGTAATGCGAGGCATTAGGATTGAAGCCCCCACTTTCGATGGTCGTCTTGATCCGAAGGTCTTCTCCGATTGGCTATACGAAATGGATCACTTCTTTGAGTGGTACAATCTGTCGGAAGAGAAAAAGGTCCGATTCGCTAAAATGAAACTCCTTGGTCGAGCTAAGTTGTTTTGGCAAAACACCGAACAACTGTTAGCCAGGAGACATCAACCTGCTATTACCGATTGGGTAGAGATGAAAGAAAAATTAAAAGAAAAATATCTTCCATTAAGTTATCAATCTGACCTCCTAGATCGATGGAACAATTTACGACAAGGCAGCCGCACAGCTACTGATTACATCGCCCAATTTGATGAATTTATGATGCGAAGTAATATAGCTGAAGATGAACGTATGATCTTAAGCCGGTTTCGACGAGGCCTAAATGATGAGCTGAGGAAAGAACTTGTCCTTCGTGAAGTGGCCACCTTAGACCAAGCATATACATTCGTGCAAAACTACGAACAATTCTCCAAATCTGTGTTTGCTAGGCGCCCTGACACCAGGCGTGTTCCCACTAGTGCCCAACCATCTGGACCCAAAACCCTAGTCAGTTCTGTCCCACCTAAGCCCTTTTCTTCTCCACCTATCCAAAATCGAGATATTAAAGGCAAAGGAATTTTAAGTGAACCTCCTAAAACAAGCTCAAGAATTCAGTGCTTTAAATGCCAAGGGTTTGGTCATGTTGCCTCCCAATGTGCAAATCAGACCCTTGTTATTGATGCACATGAACAGAAGGATGACATAGATAATTTGGAGGAACAAATTTATGAGCCTAATTTAGATGATATTCAAGATGTCGAAGATGAACCCGAGGACGAATCACACACTTTAGGTTGTATCCGACCTACTCCCCAGATAATTGCCCATGAACCTGACCGATCCACTGTGAATGTAGTAAGGTGTGCAATTACCCAGCCTAAAGAGACTGATGACTGGAGACGAACCTCAATTTTCCACACTTACATTAAATGCGGCGAAAAAGACTGTAAAGTTATCATTGATAGCGGGAGCTGCATTAATGCGATCTCTTCCAGCATTGTCGCCTGCTTGGGTCTGATTCCTGTGTCCCAACCTCAACCTTATAAGGTCTCCTGGATCGACACGTCGTCCATTCACATTAAGGAACGGTGTCTTGTACCTATTCAAATCCTCTCTTATAAAGACACTGTCTGGTGTGACGTACTCCCAATGGACGTAGGTCACCTGATATTAGGTAGGCCTTGGTTGTTCGATCTCGATGTCACCATCTACGGTCGAACTAACTCTTGCTCCTTTGTATTCCAGGGTAGAAAGATTAAGCTTAATCCTTTACGGCCCAAAATGCTAAATAAGAGTACAGACAAGAGTAAATCAAAGGGGAAGGAACTGCATATCCTTAACCCCACGGAATTTGAGAGGAACGTCTTTAAGGACTCTCCGGTGTTTGCCCTGCTAGTTAAAGAACTTCAGCCACATCTTAAAAGCACATTATCGGCTGAATCCCTCGCTATTCTCGAGGAGTTCAAAGAAGTTTTTCCGGAAGACCTTCCAGATCATTTACCCCCTTTGCGTGATATTCAGCACGCCATTGATCTAGTCCCGGGAGCTACCCTTCCTAACCTGCCCCATTATCGGATGAACCCTTCTGATCATGCAGAGCTCCTAAAGCAAATTAACGAGCTTCTACAAAAGGGATTTATTCGAGAGAGTCTAAGTCCTTGTGCCGTACCTGCCCTTCTTACTCCAAAAAAGGATGGGACTTGGCGAATGTGTGTAGACAGTCGGGCTATTAATAGAATCACGGTCAAATACCGTTTTCCTATTCCCCGGCTCGACGATATGCTGGATATGATGGCAGGTGCCTCGATTTTCTCCAAGATTGACTTAAAAAGTGGCTACCATCAAATCCGGATTCGTCCAGGAGATGAATGGAAGACAGCCTTCAAGACAAAAGATGGCCTCTATGAGTGGCTGGTAATGCCTTTCGGCCTCTCAAACGCTCCAAGTACATTTATGCGAGTAATGACTCAAGTACTCCGACCTTTTATGGGCAAATTTTTAGTCGTGTACTTTGACGATATCCTTATTTATAGTCAAACTAAAGAGCAACATTTAGGCCATTTAAGGCAAGTTTGTACGACTTTACGCAACGAGAGCCTCTATGCTAACCTTAAGAAGTGTTCATTTTTCACTACTCACGTAAACTTCTTAGGGTATATAGTCTCCTCTGAGGGTTTATCTGCTGATCCTGCGAAAATCACCGCAATTGTTGAATGGCCTGAACCTAGGAATATTACTGACATCCGTAGTTTTCACGGCCTGGCCACATTTTACCGTCGTTTCATTAAGGGCTTCAGTACACTTATGTCACCTATCACTGATTGTCTTAAACGAGGTGATTTTCAGTGGACACGCGCAGCCGCTAAAGCATTTAATGACATTAAGAAAAAAATGACGGAAGCGCCAGTTATGCGACTCCCTGATTTTAACAAAGTTTTTGAGGTGGAATGTGATGCATCTGGCTTAGGAATAGGTGGTGTGCTTAGTCAAGAACGTCATCCTATAGCCTATTTTAGTGAAAAGCTGAATGAGGCTAGACAAAGATATTCCACCTATGACAAGAAATTTTATGCCATAGTCCAGGCCCTACGGTATTGGCGACATTATCTCCTTCCTAATGAATTTGTTCTCTATTCTGACCATGAAGCACTTCGTTTTCTTAATTCCCAGAAAAAACTTAATCATCGACATGCCAAGTGGGTTCAGTTCCTCCAGGATTACACTTTTGTCCTCAAGCATATGTCGGGTGCTGCGAACAAAGCTGCTGATGCGTTAAGTCGTCGAGTAACTCTGTTGTCCGCCATGTCTGTTTCCATCACCGGTTTTGATAGACTTAAGCTCGATTACTTGTCTTGCCCAGATTTTGGCCAACTCTATAATGCCCTTGCTGATGGACAAGGACCTTTGATTGATGGTGTTTATCTACAAGACGGGTACTTGTTCAAAGCTTCCAAGCTCTGCATTCCGCGCACTTCCGTGCGCGATTTCTTGATATGGGAAGTACATGCCGGTGGTCTCTCTGGACATTTTGGCCGTGATAAGACCATAGAAGAAGTTGAACGTCAATTTTTTTGGCCAAGTTTGAAACGGGATGTTGCTAAAATTGTGGGACAGTGTCGCACGTGTCAACTAGCTAAGCACAAAAAACAAAATACTGGCCTATACACTCCGTTACCTGTCCCAGATCGCCCTTGGCTTGACCTTAGTATCGACTTCGTACTCGGCCTTCCTCGCACATTTCGGAAACATGACTCCATTTTTGTGGTTGTGGATCGTTTTTTCTAAAATGGCCCACTTCCTTCCTTGTTCCAAAACTTCTGATGCCTCTCGAGTAGCCAAGATATTTTTTGATGAGATTGTTAAGTTATACGGTTTACCAAAAACCATTGTCTCCGATAGGAATGTCCGTTTCATGAGCTATTTTTGGAAAACCTTGTGGCATCTGGTTGGCACCAAACTTAAATTTTCTACGGCTTATCATCCTCAAACCGATGGCCAAACCGAAGTCGTCAACCGAAGTCTAGGTAACCTTCTGCGTAGTCTAGTCGGGGATCACAATCGTAACTGGGATTCTATTCTGCCTGTCGCCCAATTTGCATATAATTCGTCAGTCAATAGATCTATCGGGATGAGTCCATTCGAAGTGGTCCATGGTTATAAAGCTCGCAAACCTGTAGATCTTCTACCTATGTCCCCCCATATTCGCATTTCTGAGTCTGCACATGCATTTGCACAGCACATTCATAATCTGCATCAGGAAATTAGCAAGCGCATTCATATGAGTAATGCTCAATATAAGCTACAAGCTGATTCTCATAAGCGAGATAAATCATTTCAAACTGGGGATTATGTGATGATACGTATTCGGCCTGAGCGGTTTCCATCTGGAACCGTCAAGAAACTGCAGGCTCGTAGTGCTGGGCCCTTTCGGGTATTGCAACGCGTGGGTACTAATGCTTACGTTCTTGATCTTCCCTCTGATTTTGGTATTAGCTCCACTTTTAATATTGAGGATTTGGTTGCTTACAAGGGCCCCCTTTCTATTCCTACTGATCCTTTCGCTCCGCCATCACTTGAGCTTGATGATACTCCTCCTCTTGATTCCATCCCATCCCCGACCAAGCTAGCTTTACCGCCAGCACAAAAAGAACATATTGTTGCCATTTTAGATGAGCAGACTGTTTCTACCAGTGATGGGGGTGTTCAGCATTTTCTGGTTCGTTGGCGAGGACGCCCGGAGTCTGATACTACATGGATTACCCGTGCGGAGTTACAGCGCATTGACCCAGATCTTTTGGAGTACTACCAGAGTCATTCGTCGGGGTCGACTTCTTCTTACCCGGGGGGAGTTGGTGCGGACACGAATACTGGACTGATTATTTTGCGGGATTATGGTTGTCGCAGGAAGACGGTCCAGCCACTTTCATTGTGGCTGGATTGATTGATGTTTTTCTTTTATTATTATTTATTTTATGTGGATAGGATTAGTTTGCATATTGTCTTGTGAGGACCTCTTTCGAATTGTTTTTTTTTTTTTGTTGGGACTTATTTGTTATTTGGTGGCCCTATATATATATAGGGCATGCATTTGTTATTTTTTTTTAATGAATGATGATGAATGAAAATTAGCCTCCTTGTCTTCTTCTTCCCCTTCTCTTTTTCCCCTCTTCTTCTTCCCCTCCTCTTCTTCCCCCTTCCCTCTTCTTCCTGCAGTTGTCCTGCATCAAAAGAGAGCAGCCCTTCATCCATCTTTGTCGTATAGCGAGCCCGTAGAAAAGGTCTGATCCATGGGATGGAGTTTGATAGCTTGGGGCACCTAAAAATTTACTTCTGCTCTTGTAACGTTTTGGATGATATTTTTCATTTGAAAGTTCTCACTTTCGAATTTTTTCAAGATCAATTTTGATGAATGCATGCTTGATGGTGGCAAACGAGGTAGTGTAGGCTTCATCATTAGGGGCCCGAACTCTAGGGTAGTTGCTGCTGGTGGGTGCCGGATCTTCAACACTTTTGTTCCGGAGGCGAAGTTGAGAGCAATATGGGTTGGGCTGGGTTATGCACAATGTCACGCCCCGGACCCGGATCCGTGACACGGCCGTGCTATTGCCGACTACCGCCCACAATAGCACGCAGCCTCATACCTGGGTAACAGGGTAGCCAAACCAACCAATTTTTTTCATATGAAAACATTCTTAGTACAACATGCTGGTCAGTACCCAAATACAGAGCTTCTATGTAGTTTATGTACACAAAAGTATACTTGCTTTACTCCAAAAGAAAGAAGCCCTGATACCAAATTAACGTGTCTCTGGCAGCTATCAGTGATGAGGATCTGAAAGAAAAAGTAAATGAATGGATATGAGCTACACGGCTCAGTAAGTAATCATACATAATCTTACCGGATCGAACATAATGGTAACCATGTTTATGCTGGGTTTGAGAAGCTGACATGCGTATTATCTCACAATTTATCATGGCAAAATATGTATGCTTGGAAAACAAGCAGTATTTTCAGTCAAACAGAATTTTCATAAAACATAAGAATTCATGCGATTAGCATCATTTAAAGGAGATAGCGGTTTTAGCAAAATACAACATTTCATAAGGATATATTCAAAAAAATCCATTGTAAAACAATGTATGCTTTGGCCAAGCACGTTCATAAATGTCATGGCCCGCCTTCGCAGGGCACGTGACTATCGGGCCTACATGAGGGGGAAACACGGGGCTCCCCTGCCAGATGTTGGCCGGTTCCGGGGCTTCACGCAAGCGTCCTTCACCCCTCACCGATTTTGCTTCTCCCCAAAACGCATCTGCAGGATTTGGAAACACCCGCCTCATATACCCAGGCTCTGAAATGAGCCTCATGATCATGCTTCAAATATCATTTTCATAAAGTATGCATATGAAACCGTGCCCCCGGCATGCCGTGGTCCATTCTCTCGGATGCTACTGCGAAGTCCATTCGGCCACTGGCGGGGCCAGCTAGTCATTCTCGGCCACTAGCAAGGCCAGCGAAGTTATTCTCGGCCACTAGCAAGGCCAGCTCAGTTGCATTCGATCAGTAGCATCTTTGAGCCCATTATAATAGTGCCTCTTGGCTAGATAGTATTTCATTATACCAACTTGCATGCATGATTAAAATATCAGCATCATCATATTGCATACATAGCCATAGCTTCTGAGATCATGCAAGTTACTTATGTGTTGTAACATCTCATGCATGAAACATATATGCTTAAAATAAATGCTTAGGAAACATTAGTAACATGACATGATCCCTAACAGGATTAGAACAGGTTACTTACTTTCTTCACAAATCATGTATACAATTCAAATTGTATGAAAAACACTGGTTCATCTTATAAAACGTAATACAAGATCTACGATAAGATTAAGACAGATTACTTACCTCAATTCGCTTTCCAAATTTCTCAAGTCCAGGTGACAAATCCTTAATCACCTAAAACAACACCATAGGGATCACATTATTCCCCATTTATTTATTATAAAACTTCTTAGTTCATCATACTATGAACTTGCTTGCTTGGATCCCATCCAAGGATCTAGCCCAAGTCCAATTTACCCAATTTAGAGCCTTTGGGGCTCGATTTAAAACCAGATTGGGTCCACATGGGTTGATTGGGTTTTTAATTAAAGGATGGGGCCTCGTTTATAATTCAGTCCAACTTTTTCTAGCCAATTGGGTCCTCTGATTTGGTCAATGTGGCTCATTTGGGCCGATTCACAATCAATTAGGTCTGCTGAGACCAACTCAGCTTAATTGGGTTCGGACCCATTTCAATTTAACTTAAATTAGCTCGGATTTAACCCAATTTATAGTTTGGGCTCGTCCAGACTTAGCCCAATCTGATTGAGCTCAGATTTAGACTTAGCCCAGTCTAATTGGGCTTGGGTTAGTAAAATTTGGCTAAACCCATTTTATTTTTTTTTTCTTTTTTTTTTCCTTCTCTTTTCCTTCTTTTTCTTTTTCTTTTTTTTTCTTTCCCTTTTTCTTTCCTTTTCTTCTCTTCTCCTTTTTCTTTTCTTCTCCTTCCCGAAGCTTCCTCTCCTCCCTTCTTCTTTCATCCCGATCTCCCCTTCCTCTTCTCCTCTACTCTCCGGCGAAGAGAGGACGACGGTCTCCTCCTCTCTTCTCCGACGAAGAGGGGGGGGGGGACGGCGAGTGGAAGGGGGGACGGCGAGCGGAAGGGGAGCCGGGCCGCGACGGACGGCGTCCTCGGCTGAGCTTGCAGCGCTCTCGGCCGCGCCTGCGGCGACAGTGCTCGCGGCCAAAGCCGGCGGCCGCCGCACACGACGACGAGGATGAGTCCCCTCTTCCTCTCTTCTTTTTCTTCTTCTTCCCGAAGCTTCCCCCGACGGCTCTCCCGGACCCTCTTTCCACTCTAACCTCCTCCCCTTCCCATCTCAAGGAAGAAGAGGCGGCGGCTTGGGAGAGGCCGAGCTTGGGGTCATGCCACGGCCGGCGGTGCCCTCGGCCGTCACCCGCGGCCGAAGCCCGCGGCGCCCTCGGCCGCGCTCGCGGCCGACGCTCGACGTCCGCATCCTCGGCCGGCCTGCGGCCGAGGCTCGTGCCGGCGGCCCTCGCGGCCGAAGCCGGTGGCCACCGCACGCTACGTCGAATCGGTGAGTCCCTGTTCCTTCTTCTTCCCAGAGCTTCCTCTCCTCCTCTCTTTCCTTCCTTCTCTCCCGATCCCTCTTTTCTTTCCCCCTTTCTTCTCCTGCGAGGGGAGGCAGTGAGTTCGGGAGAGGTCGGCCACAGCCGGCGGTGCCCTCGGCCGGCCTGCAGCCGACGCTCGTGCCGGCGGCATCCTCGGCTGGCCCGCGGCCGACGCCCGTATCAGCGCCGTTCGCAGCCGAAGCCGGCCGCCGCCGCACGCGACGTCTCCCCGGTGAGTCCCCTCTTCCTCTTTTCTTATTTTTCTTCTTCTTTGCTTCTTTGTTTCTTTCTTTCTTTTCTTTGTTATCCTGAGCAGATTGGGAGGAAAAGCAAGGCTATGAACATCAGGAAGGAAGGAAGGGACGGAGAAATGGATGGATGTTACCTCACTGACCCAAGCAGCGGGTGTCGGTGATGGAGTAAGGTGAAGAGAGGCTCTGGCGACCACCGGAGGTCAGCTGCTATGGCGGGGATGTCGGCGTAGATGTCCAGCCGACGGGGTGCTGAGATCTGGCAGCGTCCGAATTTGGGAGGGAGCGTACCAGGAGGAAGGAAGGCGTTTGGGGGGTTCTAAGCGACGTGTCGAGAGGTTTTTAAGCGATTGTCACTGTATTAACACCTGGCAGCAACACCTCCCTTCTATTGACATCTGCCCCTCCCCTTAAGGACGAGGTGGCGGACTCCAAATGGCTGGCTTCATTGGGCTGGCCCACTAGCCCAATTGGATACGGGCCGGTGAATGGACCGGTCCTCACACACAACATGTTCTGCGGGCCAGTGCAGTCTTGCTCGAGGGTGATTCGGCCACGGTGATTGGCTAGATCGAGAAGGCATCGGTGGCGTGGGTGGGTGCCACCCTCTCCTCTAGAACATCCGAGCCATAGTGAGAGGCGATGTTGTCCGAGAGGATCCTATGGGTCGGAGAAAGGGAGCTGTCTAGAGCACTCTATGATGTATTGTTTTTTTACTTTTTTTAAATGTATCCATATTAGAAGCGTATAAGTCATTATACCCAAAAAAAAAAAAAAAGAGGGATAAGAGGGTCGAGAGGCAAGCGGGGTTTCAATTCGTTTTCATTCTTTTCGCCTCTTCAAACCAATGATTCATTCCTCAGGCACTTCTCTTGGAATTTCCTTAATCTTCACCCGAATTTTTTGTGAAGCCCTGAAGCTCGTTGGTGATGGCAAAGTATTGACCAATCATTCAAGAGGCCGAGACTGGGAGATGCAATTGAAGAAGTGGAAGAGAACTTGTTCTGAAAAATTCATGAGTTCCTCTCCTTCCAGCAGACCCAGAAGATCGCAGCTGCAAGTAATGAGGACTATTTGCTGAGTCTTTCCCACAGAATTTTTTCTTCAACCTGAACAAAGTTCTGGGAAAAGGCTGCTTGATTCGCACCCAAATTCAAGTCTGAGAGGACGCAATCCACTCCTTGCTATGTTTAAAGTGCAATTTTGTGTTTATCAGTAATACAATGGACAATCAGACTCCAGCAAAATCCATTTAAGAATTTAGATTTTTCTCTACTGCATAGTATGATCAAAAGCATGAGAACTCTTTAGCATTTAATCTTAGCTCTTAGTGCATTCTTAATATCAGATTCTGCAGTTGAAAGAAGCTTTCTACTCGAGAATTTTAATTTGAGCTCGAAACCAAAATATGTCACATAAATCTTCAATATCAATAAGCATCATGCATGTTTCTAAAATTATAGTCTTATATGCTTGTATAGTCTCTTTTGCAGGCATATGGCCTCTGTTCCGTTTCCAGTTCGAGTCATGACACCTCTACTGTATCATATTTTTTAATCGATAGGTAGTTAGTGGTCTTACATATTACCTCGAGTTCTCGGAGACTTCTGTCAGGCTTCGCTCTACATCAGTATGGAGAGAGTGGCTCGATCTTTGGCGTAATCGTGGTTACTTTTAAGATATTTATTTATGAAAATGATTGACTGAATTTTTGTTAAATTAATTTTCGAAGATCGAAAAAATTTTATTATTGCTCTGAAATTATAGCCTCGCACACTTGTATGGTTCCAGTTCGAGACTTGATGCCTCCACTACCATATTGTATCATATTTTTCTAATCCATAGGTAGCTTTCGGAGACTTCTGTCAAGCTTTGATCTGCATCAATATGTAGAGGGTGGCTGGAATCTTTGGTATAAAGATCTTGATTGGAGATGCTATTTGGTACATGACTTTAGTCACGCTTGATGATGACTTTTTTGCTTTTGGATGCAATTACATGATTGATAGCACTACCAAATACTGATATTTCAGGCCTTCTATTCAAGACATGTGATATGGAATTGTGGGCGATGCTCCAAAAGGAAGAATGGTCGTTATTGCTTTATGCGATCTATGTACTCAGAAAGTGACGACGAGATCTATCTAGGAGACTAATGTTCTGGTGGAAGTGGATATGGTGAAGGGACCTTAGTATCAAATTAAGTGCCTGTTTATAGCACAACCCTGGTATTTAGTCAAGCAATTCCTAACTACTGCGCAATCATGAAAGGACACACTGCACTGGGAGAGATCTAGTGGGTGTAATGATTTCGACCAGAAGCTACTTTTTTTTCTCTCTTTTTGCTGCTTTTGATTGTGATAAGGTGCGGTGGGTCACGCCAGGTTCTGCCGGCCCCGCTTCTTACATCTGGGAAAAATATCTTCCTGACTTGTTGAGGCACCTCTGAACCCATGTCGCTTTTTTTTTTCTTGGTAAATACAGAAGTATCATATATATATATAACTGTATATAAATATAGTTAAGAAAGTCAAAAAGCAAAATATAAAGAAAAGCACTAGGCAACTCCGCCTCTCCCACCCAGTGTAGTTCTCGGAGTGGTTGGCAACAAAAAAAGCTACCCAATTCGCGACCCCTTTTGCCTTTCTAAATACATGCTTCGTCTGAAGCACCATCTCACCACGAACCATAGCCCGAATATCTCTCAGAAGTAGGTGGTAATTACCGACCCTTCTCCGAAAATCTGCTGAATCCATTCAATAACCATCGCAGAATCGCTATCTAGATGTCGTATTCATAATGGTGTGCATCTCCGCGAGCTTTTGCAACTGCTTTTAGCGCTTTATTTGTTAACATAGAGGTGATCTTTATTAAAAGGGGTATTTTAGTAATAGCAATTACTTCAATATTTGGAAGGGATGACACACTTTCTATCTATTTGTCTTTTCTATACATGTAATCTATAAAAAATTTTAGTTTAGCTTCAGATTAAGAGATGGATGAATTTTGGATGGTAAGCTAGACAGAATGTATCTAGATCACTTGAAGCTATTATTCCTGATTTAGGAAGATCTTGAAAAAATCCCTCAATCCCCTACAATTTTCAGATTTTAGGATTAACAATTTGGATTGAGAATAAAAAAGTCTAACATTTTGATGTATTTCGGCTGTAAATATTTTTTTCAGAAATTTTTTTGGATAAGGTTGATTTAGATGATGACTATCTCAATGCATGAGAATGCATACCATCGTCGTGCTTGCTAACAATCTACGCATGCATATTCTTGTGGCAAACCAGCGATCATAGAGACGGTCCCACGGGCAAAATAAGCGAGAAAAAAAATTATCGTACATTGAATAGAGAAAGATACTATCTCATGTTGCATGGAAAAAGATTGTACAAGCAATATATAGAGCTGGAACTACATAATTATAGGCTAAGATAAGGTGCTATATAAAGAATGTAAGCTGTATAAATAAAAAAAAAAAACAACAGCCGGAGGTGTGCTGGGGCGTAGCAAAGAATCTAAGAACAGGACGAGGGAGCAATTTACCGTCATCCCCAGAAACGGAGAAACAAGGTGACAGCGTCCTCTCGGACTTTTAACACCAACGCAGGAGACGGACCGGGCCCCACCCATCGTCCTGCAAAACCACCGGCCTCGTGCGAGTGGGACCCACGGCCCAACGCAGCCCGGTCCACTCTCCCCGTGCGAGTGGGACCCACGGCGGTCTTCTTTTTCCCTTGCCTCGTTTTCCTCAAGCCAAAAAAGGCTTCCATCTCCAGCCTGTCCGATGCCTGACGTGGTACCTCGTACACAGAATTAATTACTCGAGCTAAACGGTGGGCGGTATCGTGGATCCGCGTCAGCGGATAAGGTCGCCACATCGTGCTCCTTTTCTTACCGCTGCCCGATTTATCCTCACCGCCCGTGAGACCAAGTCAAATGTGAGAACGGTAAGCATACTCGGCAAGTGTTCATATCTCGGATGTCAGGAATAGCTGCGCAATTCTAGCATGGGGAATAGGGATCCTTATCCTCTCGCCCATATCCGTCTCCGCCCAACCATATATACACCATCCCGTTCCCTATCAAAAGCTTCATTCCATTTTGCTTCACTTTTCTTGAATTTTAGAAACAGAGAGAATAGAGAAGATGTTGGCGATATTCCACAAGGCGTTCGCTCACCCGCCGCAGGAGCTCAACAGCCCCGGCAGCGGCCGGCGTGCCCCCAAGAACCCGGAGGAAATCCTCCGGGAGTTCCACAGCCTCCACCCTGAGGACTCCTTCTCCGCCACCTTCAGCGGCGGCGCCGCCCTCTCCTGCGTCCCCTCCCACTCCAACCACTCTCCCCACCAAAGGCACGGCTTCTGATCGGTCCCATATATATACGACCCCCGGTCTCTCTCTCTCTCTCTCTCTCTCTCATGTTTTTGTCTGGGTGCAGGTTGTTCTGTAGCTTCGACGACATCTACTGTATGTTCGTGGGGGGGCTCGATAACTTGTGCTCTTTGATCAGGCAGTACGGCCTGTCCAAGAACACCAACGAGGCGCTGCTGGTGATCGAGGCCTACCGGACGCTGCGCGACCGTGGGCCGTACCCGGCGGACCAGGTCCTCAAGGACCTCGCCGGCTCCTTCGCCTTCGTGGTCTACGATAGCAAGGCCGGCACCGTCTTCGCGGCTCTGGTATATATAAATTTATATATTCTCGGTTTATTCATGTCCGCTGCGGCGGATGCGGAGTTCTTATTCTTGTTATTTGGAATTGGGGCGCATGCAGAGCGCGGATGGAAAGATCCCGCTATTCTGGGGCATAGCGGCGGATGGATCGGTCGTGATCTGTGATGATGTCGGAATCATCAAAGGCGGCTGCGGCAAATCATACGCTCCTTTCCCTACCGGTATGTTTTTTTTTTTTTAAGCCTTTGTATGTGAATGTGCTCTAATTAATTAATTTATGATTTATATGCAAATTTCTGTCTTAATAGTAAGAGTTTGCAGGGAGGGAAGGTAGAAATTAAAGCCAAATTAACCTTGGTTTATTACCAAAAAATATATCGCATATATAATTACTTGATGGAGAACCGTGCCCTGTTTGGTTCCAGCATAGTTAATTTTGCTAGGAATAAGTTCGTTGCTAGACCAGAGGGATAAAGCTGACTTATTTGCCACCAAGGTGGTAGCTCAGTTGGAACGGGGCGTTTACTTCCAACCAAGTGGTTCCAGGTTCGAAACGCGCGGGCGTCGATTAAATTTGGGGACCGAATGCTCCACGCCCGGACACGAGGTCTGGAAGTGCTACTGGTCGGCTGATAGCCTGGGTGGTGCCAGGTGTGACGTACTCACATGGAGGGTCGGGTCGGGTAACCAAGCCGGCTCACGGGTGGGGAGGGTATAAGTAAAATAGGTCGGCGTGCCCAACACACGACCCGGTTTGCCCGCATCGAACATTCTCCCGGCGGGGTGGGGGGCCCAGTGGGGGCTGCTACGCGGGGTTGGGCTTGTCCCTTCCTCCCCCTGCTCCCTTTTTTTAAGCAAAAAAAAAAGCTGACTTATTTTGATCGAATAGTTTTATTCTGATTGAAGAGGATAAAGTACTAAAAAATTTATCTCGAACATTTTCCCAAAAAAAAAAAGGAAGAAAGATGCAGAGTTATGCTGAATAAGTCATTGCTTAAAGTTATGGGTGAGGTGGCCTGGATAGCATAATAACCCAAGAAAGAGATTTGGTTTGGGGATGAAACACCAAGTATTATATAAGTTTTCATGAATTTGTTGGTGAATTGGATGCAGGGTGCATGTTTCATAGCGAGGGAGGTCTGAAGAGCTTCGAGCATCCGATGAACAAGTTGAGGCCAATGCCGAGGGTGGACAGCGAGGGGGTGATGTGCGGTGCCAACTTCAAGGTCGACACCTATTCCAGGATTAACAGCATGCCGCGGGTCGGCAGCGCCACCAACTGGACTTTCTGGGACGAGTCCATGCTCTAGCTTCCTGCTCCTGCTGCCAGCAACAAGAGACGACCAATCCCATCTTGCTCTGCTTCTTCTGCTGCTGCTGCTGCTGATTTAGTTTACGTTTGGTCTTCTTCTTCTTCTTCTTATTCTTCTTCTTCTGCTTCTGCTTCTTTGTTTTAATGGGTTTCGAGTTCCCTTTGCAGTGTACCATGGTGGTGGTTTAAGTGTCTGGCTGTATATCTAGTGTCTATCTTTTATATACATATATACAACAAAAAACTGATCTACCTCAGCCTTTTTTGGTAGTGTTTAATATATCATTGCGTCGATGCACAAGGTGGCACGTCCGTTTGGTCTTCTTTTTCTTCTTCTTTGTTTTAATGGGTTTCGGGTTCCCTTTGCAATGTACCATGGTGGTGGTTCAAGTGTGTGATCTAGTGTCTATCTTTTATATATATATATATATATATAGAAAAAACTGATCTAGCTCGGGCTTTTTGGTGGTGTTTAATGTATCCTTGCATGATTTGCATCGAAGCACAAGGTGGCGCGTGTTGTGCAATGCGCACGGGCGTATTATAAGTCGTATCCGTTCTTATTAAAGCGCTCCTAGACGCTGGATTTAGGGTGATGAATCCACCTAATAATTTAACTTTAGGGTGAAATGAATAATCTATTTAGGATAAATTTATTCTAGATTCGGATCTGGTCCATTTAATAATTTTTCGATGTGTTCCATGCATCAAGAAACTAAAGTTGGATTTGAAATTTTGGCTCCCTCAGTGGCGTGCAAATGAAAAAGCAATGTCATACAATTGAGAATTTGGCAGGGAATAGTGGGATTAGTAGGAGTTCTGATCTTTTTCGGGATAGATTTTCTATTTGTCCCTTTTATGTAGACTACAATTGAAAATATGTTCATCAGCAAACACAAAAGATTGGAGGGATGGGAAGACTGGAAGGACGAAAGTGGACTTAGGATCAAAATCAAGCTTGAGACAGTGCCAAGTGTTCATGGATTCATGCAGATTCCAAATGCTAGGCCTATTTGGTTAGATTGGATGAAATTAAGTTAAAACTGGTTAGATCTCAAAAGTTGACCTCAGAGTCCGCAAGACTTGGAACTAACCCAAATCTGATTTAATGAAGGATCTATTCAGCTTGCTTAAATCATAAATTGAGACAACTTAAGGTCAAAGATATGGGATTTAGACTTTCCTGTACAAGGTAACAAATGTTATTCACACGCGGAAGAGAGTGAGCTAGGTTTTCCCGATATCCTAGAAGCCCCCTCATCCTTGAACCCCAAACGCCCGAAGCCCCCTCATCCTTGAACCCCAAACGCCCGACTTTTAGCGATTCCATATCAACTAATGGAATAATAATAATAATTTCAATTAAAGGAAGCTAAATCCGATGCCCGTAATTCTTCATACCATGCTTACGGAACATGTGTTTGACAAGATTTGTAGCTGTACAGCGGCCATTGCTTACTATTGTTGTAGGCTGTTATAACCTCAGTGACTTTTTTTTGGTTTTTTTATAATCACACAACTAAACCAAAGAAGTTTCAATTTTGTTCGTATGGATTATAACAATGTTGCTTTCCATATTGTGGAACTTTGATGAGCGTTTGCCTTCAAATTCGTAGAAAATTTAATTCTTGGATATATTGTAGGATATCATAATTGATTTTTTTAATTAACATAGAAATTTAATTACCGGTCCCTCCATAGACTCCTCTGTATTACTTTGTATTAAACAATAATTTTAACTACATTTAAATTATAATATAAGGAAGTTAAATTTGAATTACTAGCTCTATGAATGTGTGATTAAAAACAACAAAATGCCATCCTAAGTTCTGCTATGAGATGAAAGAGTTGTTTCTTTGTGGCTAATGCTACGCATACAGTGAACAATTAGGATCATCTGTGATGCAGCTTATGCACTGGAGGGTGCTATGCATTTCTGAATGGCTGCAATCAAGAGATGAAGAACATTAAACAATGTGCATACTATATGTGCTCATGAACTGCCTTGTTCATAGCGGCCATCTAGGGTTGCATAGCACTTTACGTGTGCCGTGCTGGGTGCATCGGTTCGTGCCCTACTGAATGGCTCTCGGGGTTATGAATTGCATGCGCTGCTATGCACGGCCGAAGACGTGGACGGATTGCATGAGTGCTACTCGTGCAGTGCACCATAGGGAATCCACACTTTGCAAAGTGCCATTTTGCAGTCATGTTGTATGCATAGAAATAGACGAGCAGCATCAAAGGTGGTAGGAGCCGTTGCAGAATTAGACCCACAAAAACCATGGCCTTTATTCAAAACAACGGCGGAAAGTTGGAGAATCTTAAGAATGGCAACAACGCCGTTCCTTGCACACGCCCGTTTTCAGACCCGAAGCCAGCTCATGATATAATCCCGCCTTCTCCCTCCTCCTCCTATTCATTCCTTCGCAAGAAAACAAATATAAGTTACTAGGAGACGCTTAATTAACCCTGTCGATCTCCTTCTATCCATCCAAAGTTCCAACTCCTCGACGACAGAAAGGACTCGCCCTTAGTGGACGAGCTGGAACAGTTCGCCCTCATTCTGAAAAAAACGTATTACCTGCCTTTCAGGTGTATTCACTAGAAAGGAATATGAAATAAACAAATCATAAACTAAGAAGAAGCGTGCAATACCACATAACGCAATGTACAAAAACATAAAAATCCACCAGAGGAAGACAAGCTTACGACGAGCAGGAAACCTGAAAGCAATATTAAGAACTTCTTTTTCCAAAATAATGTAACTGTTATGAATGCAGATGACTGAGTTGAAGATTTTGGTTGATAGCCTCGAGAAGGAAAGGGGATTCTAATTTGCTAAATTAAAAGAGATTGAGCTTGTGCCAGGCACCTGGAATGGAGCGTCCGCGGGTATGGAGAAATATTCTCTCCAAGTTCTACACTATGCAATTTCTTTTTCATTAATCACTAAGTATAATGAGACAAAAGGTCCTCAATTGGATGCTTACATTCTTACCTAATGAGAGAAAAAAAAAATGCTTACATGGTTCCGTGCATATGTGCATACTTTTATTGCTATGTGAGCATATAGGAATTTTCCACCAGCTTGACCTATTCTGTATGTTAACTTGTATCTTTTCACTATAATTTTGCAGATTGTAGGTGCAATTCAAAAGATACTATATGCCATGGATGGCAATTTTTCTGTGGTGGAAGATGCACAAGCTATGATATTTGATAGCAGACTTGATTCAATGGTAATCATATTGGCATATCTTATGATTATAGCCGTCAATGAATCAAGTCAGCGATCAATGTTGCAGCAAATAAACTCAATATGGGCCACTGAATACCCGTTGCCCAGGTAACACGATAGAAATCAATGTAGGAATAAAAAAGAGAAAAAGAAAAAGAAGACATCTCGACTTGCGACATTGAAGTGGCAGCCATTACAACAAGGACTGCAAGCCTACGACTTTCAGATTAATCTCAGCTTCGTCAAAGTGCTTCCCTATTAGCTACCTGCTGAAGCTTCCTTGCCAAGGACAGTGCCTCGATCTTTACTGCTCTTTTGCCTTGGGTGCTCACATATTTGTGCCTTGGGTTCTTTTTCTAAAAAGAATTTTTTGACAGATCTTTATGGAATGGAATCTTGTAAATGGAACTTGGTTTGGCGGGCTGACTTTGCTTTGTCCTAAATAAATCCGTGCTATTAGTCATATGTTTCTTAGCCTTTTGAGGATCTCACTGATGTGTTTGGCGATTGCAAATTCAAAATCCAATGATACTACTAAAAAATTGGGTGGGCTATCAGCCAATAACCCTCATTCTTCCTCAAAAAAAAAAAAAAAATCTTCTTTCCAAATTGTGCTTTACTGATGATGGCTTAAGTTTAATACATCAGAGCGCGCGCACAAAAAATAATAATAACAATAAACTAAAGAAAAAGAAAAAAGAGACGCATCAAATCCATGAGAACTAGGAAACCACTGCTTCCAACATATGATTCTACCCCGACAGTATGCCAAAACTGTGTTGTTTGTAAATATCCCTGTGAGAAAAATGTACTGCGGCTATATGTATTATAACATAAAATAAAATGTGGGCTTCCTGATGAGAGCTTTTGCAATGTAGAATGGCAAAGTATATGCTTTACTTCTTTCAAACCTACATCATCTTGTACTAAACATCATTCTGAATGCACCTACCTTGACCAAAACAACACTGCAGTGAAACTGTTTATGCTCAATAATTCTAATTTCTGCAGCCAACTGAACTTGTGACAGCCAAAACAAAATGATTTAGGAAGTCGGTTATCAAATTCATGTAATCCAACAGAGTTATCTGATAATAAAGCACCAGCACATCACACGCCCAACTCCTGATAAACAAAGCCAAGAGAATATAGCCTGAGCTAACAACAGATCTCTACATAATATAAAACAATAAAATGATTATAAGTAGGAAGCAAATATGAAAGGAACTTCATCTCTGCTGCCAAATGGAGAGACTAAGGCTTCCTACAACATTTTTTATATATATATAGAAACATAAGCAGACCGTTTTATAGCATGTCCAACCAAACAGGGCTTTCAGCCTCGTATTCATGCAGTGGGAGCAGGCTCTTCCACTGTGCCTGACTGGCCTTCCGTTGTTGCTGCAGAAGGCTGTTCCTTGGTTGGCTTGCTGCCATTAGCTTTGGCCTCTTTAGCGGGTGTTCCCTGCTTGCTTGCAACAGCCGCACCAGCAGCAACTCCATCTTTGGCTGGGGCTGGTGGGGGAGAGGGTTTCATGTGTGGTGGGGGATTATGCTTGAGTTTCACCAATATTTGGCGCATCCTCGAGAGATCGGTGCGCTTGCCCGGCTTTGGCCCCTGCACAACAACGATAGACGGCTTCTTCTCTCGCTCTTTCTTTCCCTTCTTCTCAATGCTGGGTAACTCGTGTGGTATCAGCTCCGAGATTGCTTTCCAGTAATGCTTGTCAGCATTGGCGTGGAATTTCTCTTGGTTGGCCAGGAATAGCTGGGCAACAGGCAGTAAGCAACAATGATTGCAACTTTGAACAAGCATTCCAATGGCAAAGAAAAAAGCTTGTATTCAAACAGAATTATTACTTCATACCTTCTCCCTCTCTCTATTGTGGATCTTGTTTGTCTCACAGTTTAACTTCCTTTTCTCATAGAAAGCTTGCTTGTATTCATCAGCTTCAGCAATAATTTGGTTCCGTAACTCCTTTTCCTTCCTTTCTTTCTCCTCAAGAAGAATAGCATTTTGGCTGCTTATGGTGGTTCAAATTAAAACAACCATGTTTAACCTTTACCTCCAACAATATTAAAATGGAATGCAGTAGGAAAAGAATTATGAGAAAAGCTGACACAGTCACTATAAAAGCAGAACAACCGGTACTCAAACAAAATACAATGAATCATCAGAGAGGAAATTAATGGGATTATATATGGACTGGGAGGTTAAACCTTTTTAATCCCGCAAATTACTCCACACATGATGCAAGCTCAGTAAACAATAGCAGGCTAGAAAAACATTCAATCACAACTCTTATAAGTCGTTAAATATAAACCCCTTGTAGCTAATATCAACTACAAACAGTTACAACTACATTAGGATGATCACAAGTCGTCAAGAAACTTGGTTTTATACTATGTCTCAAAACAGGCAGATGGGATCTGGGCTTTGTTCACTGTACATGAAATCCTGTCAAAAGAACCACCATAAACTGCATGCACATCCTCAGAAGAACCACCATAACTTTCACAAACATCCACCACTAACCTACTTCCCTTTCCATCTACCAACTTACCTGCCTTTCAGGTGTATGCACTAGAAAGGAATATGAAATAGACAAATCATCAACTAAGAAGAAGTGTGCAATACCACATAACGCAATGTACAAAAACATAAAAAATCCTTCTCCAGGCAAGATACATTTTAGCTGTTCAAGTAAATGGACTTAAGCATATATTCAATATCATCCACTTTGTCAAGACAATGCTGACCTTGCAATCAGGAGGCACATTTCAACTGTTCCCTATTCTCCCAACCGAGGCAGTTTGTGGTCAGATGCTCTATAAGAATTTACCGTATCATTGTTTAATTAGCAAAGTTTCCATTACTATGGTTCTAAGTCACGAATAACTATAGAAAAAATTAGAGCTTCTCCAAAGTAGGGACCTACGAGCTCATGAAGGGCTTTGAGGTCAGTTTGCCAGCATTGAGAATCCAATATCTTCTCATTCTCAATCAATTTAGAGTCGAATATATCCAATAGCTGAAATTCTTTTAGATAAAGGAAGATGTTCCTCAAAACACACACGAAGTTTCACAAAATAGCTTCCCTATAATATAGGAATTATGAACCATCATAATAGACTATATATGCATATAGACATACATATATAATGTGCTCATTCAAAAATGCAAGTGGCCTGGAGAGACGCAAAATGATTCCTTTTGAGTAAGTCATATTAACTTTCCAAGCCCTTTAATCCTACAAGGTTGTCTTTCTCAAGTAGCTTAAATGGAGCAACTTCCTTTCTAAAAAAAAGACAAGGCATATTTGCATCTATTATCTGTCAAAGGCATCATCCGTTTCCCTTTTATAGACCCATTACATTGTTGCAATACTAGAGTGCTTAGTATGGAGATTATTTTGTGGGTTGCAGCAAGTTCATATAAGAGTCAATTTTATAACCTTAAAAGCGTCAATAAAACTTCAAAAAAAGAAGTAGAATAACCACTCAATTTTCCACGACTCTCCATTTTGACACAATAAAGATGAATGGTAACTGATTTCTGTCAAATTCACTTGCATATAGAGGTTACATGGTGATCCTTAATCTAATTCATAAAGACCACTAGATTTTTAAAGAATATATATGGATGCTTGCCACAATAAAAATAGCAAAACTTTTCCATCCTGCCTAAAAAAGCATATTTTCTCCCATGATTCCAATATTAGTTTGACTCTCTAGAACCATCTCAACTTCAAATCTCACCACCTCAAAACACACAGTACTTCAAGCACTTTCATTTCCAAGTCTCAAGGTAAATTTTCTTCCAAAATTGCAGACGGCCAAGTGAACATCATTAGAGACTTAAATATCAAAACTTCAAGAAGATACATATGAAAGAGGGGCTTGCTTGTTTATCTGCAAGGTAAAGGGATCTGATCATGCTTCCACAGCCTACAAGCATTATCCCATCTACGTGGCACCAAGTCTGGCTAAACAATAAAACAATGACTCATATTGGAAGGTCCTCTATCACAGAACTAACTTATACTTTTCCAACACAATTCATCATCGATAGTTTGCTCTCGAAGAGAAGAAAATGATTCATGGTTGGATCTCTAAGTATCAGAATTACCAATGCCAACCCTAGTCAACTACAACTTGTTCAACATTCGATCTGAAAATATGACTAGCTCTAATCCTAGTAACAAAGGGCCCTATTTTTATTTTTTTTTCAAAATCCACCTTGCTCTAATCGTGAAATGCTAAAATATAAAGTTGGCCTTTATACTAAGGTTTCAAGAACAAAGGCATCACATAAATTTACATATCGGCTCAACCACCATTCAATTCAGTCAATCACAAAGATCCACCCCCAAACGAAATCTTTAATCATGCTACCAGGAAACAAGAGAGGCCTATTGCATAGTTTGCTCACAAATACTGTGACTGAAAATTACTATAACCGATGAATACCTGGACAACGCTCTTGCAGAAAACCAACCAAATAGGTCACGCTTCTCTTCCTAAATGTGGATTGCTCAGCTCTAACGCATGCAGCTGTAAGTGCTCTTACAATAACTTAGAAGGGCATCTAGTCAAAGCGTGCAAACGAGAAGCTAAGTTTGTTGGTAAATCATGAAACTATGCAAGCTCATGCCATCCTCTATGCTATGTATGCTATATGAATTAAGCAACACAAAAGTCAATTTATGTAAATATTGATAAACCCTAGTTTAAGAAAAGCAGAAGTCAAAATCTTGAAATAGTATCCACTGCAAAACCTCAGATCACGAAAACATCAACAGTCAATTCGCCAGCTTCTTGGGTTTCTTATCGTAAAGAATGAGTAGAAAACCATAGATCTAAGCAATATCAATTCAAATCTCGGACCTGATCACCAACACAGATATCACCACGAACTATATATTCAAACAAATCAACTCGATTCAAGAAAAGCATCAAAGAAAGCGAGCATCAGAAAAGCAGAACCACGAAAAAAAGAGGTCTCACCGCCGCCACTCCCGCAGGATAAACCCCTCATCCGGCTGCATCTCGTTTGGCGGCGGTAGGATCAGGCCGTCGGTAGCAAAGACCCCGCCGTGATCCGCCACCTCGTAGGACTTCCCGTTGGATTCCGGCATCGAGAAGGGGGAGGGCGAGGAGGCGAAGTCCGGTTGCGGATCGGGGGGGCGGTAGCCGAAGCCCTCGGGGGAGGGCGGGAAGCTTGCGTCGCCGGAGGCATGGCGGACTGGGACATCGTCGTCTCCGCCGCTTAAGGCCTCGCCGCCATGGAAGGCGGCGGCGGGGGAGTCATCGGCGGGATCCTTGGAGTCCTCGTCGGCGGCGAAGGAGGAGTAGGCGTCGAAGCGCTGCGAGGGGAGGCGGGGGTCGTAGCCGAGGTAGCCGTCGTCGTCGAAGGGGCGGGTGGATCCCGTCATCACCTCCTCGCCGTCGTTGCTGAAGGCGTCGAAAGAGGAAGCCATCTCTCTCCCTTTCTCGCTCGCTCTGAGGTCGGTGGAAGAAATGAATGGAAGGGACTCGGTCTGGTGATATTTTTGTATAGTGCGGTTTTAGTGACCAAATTGCCCTTGGGGCTATTAATAGGGACTTGCCAATTAGCAGCCGGCCCGTGAGGAAAATAATTATATCTCTTAAGACAATTAATAATTTTTTTTTTTTTTTTGCTAAAAAATTTTGGGGGGGGGGAGGGGGAGAGAAGAAAGGGACCAACCCACCCCCACGTAGCAGCTCTCACTAAGCCCCCGCCCCGTCGATGCGGATGGACATCATTTTACTCACATCCTCCTCATTCGAAGGTGAGTACGTCATACCTGGCACCACCCAGCTATAGGTGGAAGGAAAGCATAATCGCCAACGAACCGTCCAGACGTGGAGCATTCGGTCTCCAAATTTAATCGACGCCTGTTCGTTTCGAACCCGGACAACTCGAGCGGAATTATCGCCCTCTTACCACCAGGCTACCACCGTGGTGGCACAATTAATAATTTTTAACTATTTATTTTAGTGAGAAGACGATATATTTTGATAATACCCCACTGAAAAAATAGTAGATAATATAGTTGATAGTTTATTAAAGATGTAAATTATAAGGACATTTAATTTGAAAGAAGGCCAACTTTCAAGTTGTTTATTTGCTTTATAAAAGAGTCATGGTGTAATGATTGATTTCATTTTGATTAGTTAAGCAGAGACACAAGTACACACTCGTGCAATCTTAAATTTATTATTATTTTATCATCATTTACCTAAATATGGCAACCTAATCTATTCTTGGGGATGGGATTTTTGTCCGAATCTTTTCCTAAGAACTGTTTGGAAATCAGAAGATTTTTTCAGATAAATTTTTATAGGAAGGATCTGTTAGCTATTAATGGCATGGGAGCATTAATATATTCTCTCTTAAAATTGGATTGAAGGAGAACAATACTGCTAATTAGCTCTCTAAATTCTTTCGTATATTTAGAGGAAAAATCGAGACGCAAACTTCATCATCTGACTAAAACAAGCCTAAATTAAATAGAAGACACGATGTTTGGTCCTTTTAAACTCAAACTAGTTCAGGCTGCAAAGATGAAACTGGTTATGGAAAAGCGTTTTACGTATTACACCACTATCAACAACAGTACAATCTATCAAATGGTGTACATCTAGAAAATAAAATTGCAATTAGTAGAAAGAAAAAAAAAACACAGCAAATTATAGGTAAACAGTTGATTTTGGAAGGTGGGATGAGATAGTCTTATTGTAACTCCATTTATTTTTTACTGCCAAATGTCATGATTATTGTAACTATTTTTGATCTCTAATATCCGAAAGTGATCTGCCAAAATTAAGCATGAGAATGTTAAAAATTAAGCATGATAATATTATTATAGTAAAATTATATCAATGTAATATAGTATTCATATAATATAATATTAGAATAGGAATATGACAATTTTGTAGTGATACTAATATTATTAGTTTAGTAAATATTATACTATGGCGTAATATTATAATATATTATGATAGATTGGATGTTATATTATAGTTTTGTTAATATCAATACTATATTGACTCCGTATCATACTATTTATACAATATAATAGATAATATAAAATTAATTTTAGAGGTACAATTTAAAACGATGAAATGGGTAAAGAGAATGTATATAAGTCTATATTAAGATGAACATGGAATAACCTATGCCTAAAAATAGGGATAAGATGGTTTGTCCAAACATTGTTTATGTCCATTTTGTAAATGGTGTTTAGCCATCATGACATTCTATTCCAGGTCCCATGTTCCTGCCAAACACCACTCAATTTCTTATATATTATCTATCCAGAAAAATAAATAGAACCCACTAGGTTTTTATAAGAAAACAGACATACATACAAAATGTTACATCAACACGTATCAATATAATGCTTTTCTCTTGCATCCTTATCTGAGCGAGCATATGGTTGTGACCTTCAGGAACTGGTGGAATAGTCTCAGCTTGAATCTTCCACACTTCCTCATCCTGATTACTGATGGCACTAGAGCTCAGCCAACATACCAGCTACTGGTTGTTAGTCCATCGCAGTTATTAATCTTCGCTTCAGAGCGCATCAACTTTTTTTTCTTGAATAACCATGAAGAATTAGCAACAATCAGTGCCCTATCTAGATCAAATACAATTGCTAGGAATCTTGCATTGAGCATAGTCATGCAAGAATTATACAGTCCTGACACAACAATGAGCAATGGCATCTCACATTTTCAGATGTAACCACTGCAGTCATAACCAGAAACAATGAACAAAGCAAAAATAATGTCAGCAATATATCAAAAATCAAGTTCATATTCAAGGCTAACATCAGCAAAATGATATGATAGTAGATATGCACATGCAAGACTAGGTAGCATGTAATAAATAAAGATGAGAGAACTAGCAGTGCTTCCCTCTGATGGACTGCATTATGATCAAGAGAGTATTAAATAAATATCAGCATAAATAAATATTTTTGAAGAAACTCTAATTAAGAGAATGTGAAATATGAGATTGTGAAGTATTTATACATAAGTGAGGTAGCTACACAAAGATCTCATCCACAAATAAGCCCTAAAAAGAAAGTCCTTTGAAAATTCTATAACTTCAACATCATGGAAAAAATTATAAAATATGAATCTGCATCGAATCTTAACTTTTCTTGAACAAAATAAGGTATACAATTGTTTTTTTTTTTTTTGAAATAAATTTGTACCCGGACGTAATGGGATCAAACCATGATCCTCGAACGCACAAATGGCCATTGCTGTAGAGATCCCATCCTCACCTGATTATCACCAACAATTGCTTCTGGCATTTACTTTTATGGTAGAAAAAACAAATCAGGAATCATTCATACTCAGCGCGCAAATATTTACCAAGCATGCTATGTGGTATCCCTAGTCAAAATACAACATTGGATGGGCCAGATAAGAATAAAGTTGACCCAAACCAAGTGGGACCCCAGGACAACATAATCCGATAAGGAAGGTGCTAAAGCTGCACAGAATTTCCAACTGAACACAGTGTTAATGTGGCAGGACATATTATAACATTTACTATAAAAAAACAACAAAAATCCCATCAACCCTTATGAACGGATCAACTGCCTGAATTGCTTCAATAGCCTCCTGCCATGTCAAACCGAAACTAAGCAGAGATTAGAGTGGCATGCAATAGGATTACTATCCGATGAAGGATGTACAAAGGTTAGGTATGAGTTCAACCTTGTCATTACCAAAACCTATGTCCCAAAGAAGAAACTAATGTTTTGGAGTAGAGAAAAATCTTGATATCATGTGGCAGATGTAATACAAACAGACCCATATTTGGACCAAGCACATCTTTTTCTATTAATCAAAACAATTGATCCATGATGCTTCATCGCATTATACAATAAAAAATTGGATTACAGGTAGGCAGGCGGATTAGCAGAATCGCTGGTTCGATATTTTATTCATTGATTTGTTAGTAACTCTTTAACTTGACTTGTTACACTTTTCCGAATGGGTGCAGATGGAATGCGAGCCACCACCTCGGCTCCAAAGGAGAAGACCAGAGCATCTCTTGCCGTTTGTAGATCCACACCCCTTGCCCGGAAATAGAAGAGTTGGTCTTCTTCAAGGTCACTGATAGCAGCTCCATGGGAACATTTGACATCATCAGCAATGATTTGTAGATTAGGTTTTACATTGGCAGTCGCTCGAGGTGCCAAGAGGAGGGTTCTTGTCAGCTGCCCAGCATCAGTTTGCTGTGCGAACCTGTAAAAATGCCAAAGTTAAGATCTGAAAATGAAGCTTCCAAGAATTAAACTTACATATTTGGGTAGGAAAGAAAAGATATGTTTCGTATAGTTGATGATGACCCCCTAACAAACATCTGGACATGGTGATAACAAATAAAAAATAAAACAAATAAGGAACTATAGGTTTCTCGGCCAAATAACATACAGGACAAATTTTCAAATAATTAATAAAGAGAATTCTCAAGGGTATATGAGATTTATTGTCATTTACAAGCTCGAATTCACATTTCAGACCTTCCTAAGCGGCATTTCTCATGAAATGGAATTCTTGAGAAACTCTCCAATTTCTAATTTCAAGGAAAGCTTCAATCGGGACATGAACAGATTCAGAAAGTAGTAAGGTACCTGTTGACCTTAATGTTTCCATCAAATACAGCCTGCCCTGAAGATTGGGATACAATGCACTTGTGAAGTTGCCGGGAATATCCTCTAGGATGATCCAGGACTAATCTGCTATGCAGATCTTGTGTCTGATTGCTTCGAGATACATGAAATGCTGACAGCTCTGTCACAGTGTCAGGGCCTAATTGCTGAATATGGAGATTATGCCTGCTTAGCCTTGCACCAGTACTTATCTCAATGAGCTCATAGGAACTAGATGCTTCCTGCAAATAACAATGCACAGTTAATCCTCGACAATTATGGTCTCCTCCTACAGAAATTTAAAGCTCTCCTTGTTTCTTTGATAAGCAGTAGGTGCATGTAACAACCTTAATCGCTATTTTCGTTCTTTCAATGGTCAAGTTTACTACTTTAACAGTCTAACCTATTAGTCATTACTTTCTAAGCCTACAAACACCAATCAAAGTTGTCGGAAGAATGAGGTTCACTTCACAGTCAGAGTTTATAATTTTACAGTAATCCATCGACCAAACATCAATAATTCACCATTTATTTCAGTCTATCAACATAAACTTCTCTGCCCTACATGTTGAAAATTTTAATGCCTACTGAATTTTTCACAAAATGACAGTTAACATATTTCCAATAAGAAAATCAGGATGTCATCGTCCATCGGCACAGAAGGATACTATTAGAATAGAATGACAAGATCAGATAATTTTCCCTTAAAAGGAATATTTGTGTAACTGACAGAGCAAATAACTCATTTCAGCAAAAAGCCTTTATATAAAGCCCTAAATCCTTCTTTAGATAAACAGCTTTTGGATAATCGACATCTCTTTTCTCTCATGTGTAGGAAAGCATGGGCCACACCCAACCAAAAGAAAGAAATAAACAGAGAGAACACAATACAGAAAGTTAACCAGATCTAACAAATGACCAACCTCCCACATCTCCTCTGGATAATCAGCACAATCTTTAAACATGGTTCGCATAACTCAATTTCCTGCAGCAATCGACTCATGAAGGCTTCCATTAATCTAAGATAGGTCTCCAAATCAACAAAGCTATCTCACAATGCTATACCTTAGAATTTGCAGTTTTAGGCCTGTTAACTCGGTAACCTTAAATTAATATTGAGTCTTTTGCAACTTGCAATAGTAAACTCATGACTAAAGCTTGCAACTTGTAATAGGCTACCCACATCTGATATCAATATTGTTCCAGAGATTCCACGACTTCAATCCAAAGAAAGATAAATCTATAACTAAAGATTAAGAAATATAAACATATATCATTAGACTTAAATATCACAAAGCACCGTCTTTCAGACATGAAACCATCTGAAGAATAAATTTAGGAATAATGGCACGCTCTTAGTCACCTGCTGAGTAAACGTCCACTTGATATGAGCGGCATTCATCGACTGCCTCTGCACATAAGAATGCGTCACCTTGGCGCCCTCCTCGATCACAATCTCCATCACGGAATTGGCCCAGTAGCACCTCTCCTCGCTCCCCCCGACTCCCAAGTGCTCCTCCACGATCCCAACCTCCGCCCCCTTCTCCACCACAACCAAAACCCTGGGGTTCGACAATCGCAACCGCTGCGATCCAATTTCATCCCCCTCAGAGTAACAGAATCGTATATGAATTGGCTCGTCAACGACCCGCGCTCCGGCCGGGATGAAGATCACGGCGATATCGGGGGCACCGACGCCGTTCAGGTCCCAGAACAAGTCCCGATCTTGGAATTCGTCAGCGGAGGCGATGGCGGCGAGGAGGCGGTCGTAGACGGGACCCGGGGGGAGGGCGGAGAGGCTGCCGACGAAGACGCCGGCAGGGAGGGAGGAGAGGCGGGAGAGGGAGGTGGCAAAGTGGCCGTCGAGGAGGGAGATGAGATTGGGAGAAGGGGAATCGAGGGAGAAGGAGGGGAGGGCAGGGATGGGGGCGGGAAGGATAGAGGAGTTCTTGAGGAAGGAGGTGTCGGTGAAGCGAAAGGGCTCGTCTTTGGAGGAGGGCCAGGAGCGGGAGAGGAGGGACTGGGAGGAGGAGTCGCGGAGGCGTTGGAGGGGGAGAGATTGGATCGAGGGGGAGGAGGAGAGGGAGTCCTCGAGCTTCTCGGCGATCTCGAGGACGAAAGGGTCGGAAAGGGAGCAGCGAAGGGAGAGAGAGGCTCTGCGAGCGGTCGGCGTTAGGGCTTTGGGAGGAGGAAGGGGGAGAGGGGAGCGGAGGCGGCGGAGGGGAGGAGAGGGGGGAGACGACAAACAACAGTAAGACATGGCGGGTGGAGTTCAACGATAGTAGCTTGGGTTCTACGGTTGTTGGATCGGGGAATGATATAAATTATCGGCTGTCAATGAGTTGGGGGATTACAAAATCAAAGTAAGATACGCTAAATACATCAACGCACAGAATCCCTTTGCGCTAAACGGGGTTTGCTTCGCAGAATTAGGTCTGAAAGTGGGCCGGGCTATGCCTGTACCATACTCGGCCTACATTTTTTTCAGGCCTCGAGTCAGATTTATGTCCAAAAATTTTTAAATTAATTTAAGCTCAAATCCGATTGAGCTCATCTGAATTACCTATTTGGACCAAAAAATGGTTCAATCCGAACCTGGTTGAAGTTTAATATTTTGTAATACTGCTTCACAAGAAAATAAATTAGTTAGAAATTAGACTCTCTCCTATAATACAAGTAAATGGTTTATTATACATTACTTTTAGCTAAATTTATTTTAATTTGTTCTTTACTTTGTTATTGTTTTTTTTAAATAATAACATACGAAAACAAATTGATTCAGACCTAATTCGGGCTTTATTTGGGGCCTTGTTTAGGCTCGAGTCGGACTACTGATATATCCGAGTCCGGTCCGAAAAATAAATGGGCTCTGCATTTGCTTTCTTTTTGAGTTATGTGCACTAATCCAAAAAATAATAATAGTAATCTTCTTTGATCTAAACCTATGGCGCATGAAAGCGAAGCACCATTTATCTAAGGAAGAAGGGATGGATCTCTAATGATAAAACCTGCAACAAGTTGTATACCTCTAACACCAGCCCTATTGAAGTTGACCTTGAAGACACCAAGGGGGAGGTGGTAGCCATCGAACAAACACAATGGTTGATGGCTTGAAAGTCGGGTAGATGGGTTACCCCAGGTTTTTGACTGTACCTGGAAAAGTTCTTGCTTATAAGTAGTTTCAATATCCAGCATGTAAAAATAAGATCCTACCAGCTAACTTCAAGTAGCGACCAAATTTTGAAACACACGATCATTGCCACCAAAGTGGTAGCCTGGTGGTAAGGGGGCGATAATTCCATCCGATTTGTTCGAATTCGAAACGCGCGGACGTCGATTAAATTAGGAGACCGGATGCCCTACGCCCAGACGGCTTGTTGGCGGATATGCTTTCCTTCCATCTATACTGAGGTAGCGCTGGGGTGACGTACCCACACGTGAGGCGATGAGCCCAGTAGGGTGAGCCCACGGGTCAGGGAAGGCACGCGTAACCTGCGACCTGTATTGAACATTCCCTGGTGAAAGGGGGGCCCAGTAGTGGGGCTGCTGCGTCGGTGGGCTGGTCCCTCCCCCTCCCTCTTATCGTTTTACCAAAAAAAAACACACGATCATTTCTTACTGTCCACGACCACCAAACACACACAGGAAACAAAGTTAGAAAACAAAGTTTGTGATTATAATAAAAAATTAAAAAGTAGAAGCGATACCAAAGCACACCTTAGCCCCCATCCCCGAATTTTTTCAAGATTAATTTTGATAAGTCCATCTCCGACGGAGGTACGAAGGGAGGCGCCGGTTTTGTTATTAGGAACCCAGATGCCAAGATGGTGGCAGTAGGTAATTGTCAGCTATTCGACATCTCGATGTTCGGTGCGAGCTGAGGGCTGCCTGGGCAGGCCTTCGACATGCCTAGTTTGAGTTACGAGCCAGCTCAGTCATCCTGGAGGGTCACTCGGCCACGGTTATCAGCTGAATTTATAAGAGTCCGAGAAGTGCCGGCAGTAACCATCCGTTGCTTCGAGGCATCTGGGCAATGACGAGGGAAAGAGGGGCTTTTCAGGCCAAACATATATTTCATGAAGCCAATAGGCCTGCGGATTGGATGGTCGTCTATGTGGTCCACCATGCGGGTAGTATCTTGTGGGCTGGAGATGGAAAGTTGACTCAGACACTTCAAGATATTTTATTTTCTAATTTTATTGGGTGCATTCGTAGTATGACTCATCCGTATTAAAAAGAAGAAGAAGCAGCAGCAACAGCAGACCTTAAACCATCCTGAAAAAGAAAAAAAAAAAATCAAACAAAGCTGGAAGCTCATGACTAGGCCATAGGCCTCGTTTCTATGCCCAGGCCCAAAACTTAATGTTTCTCGTCATTTAATGGTTGAGAGTGATGATGTGGTGCAATCTCAGGTTTTAAAAAGTGTACTCCAAACCCTCGATGTTTGATAACTTACCAGGTTTTTAGCAGCGGGACCCACTTGAAATGAAAGCCCAGCGCCATCGCCGCGGAGAAATTGCGACCTGCGGGAAGCTGCGACGCGGTCCGACGATGACATTTTGGGCACCGATGGCACTGACTTCATTTTTTCCCCAAACCTTGGCCGAAATCCCGATCCATCGGAACTCTCCTCTCTCCCTCTTGTTCTCTTAAAGGACGGAGAACGAAGAAACAAAGGAGGCTTTTTTTTTTGTGTGTGTTCTCGTTGGAGCTCGCTCGGCGAAATTAACCCATGGCGTTCTCGCGGCCGTCCTTAAATGCGAGAGGCGTGCGGCACCCCCGGATGTTCTCCAGCCGGCGGTCCTCGCCGTACACGTTCGCGCTGACGATTCTCCTGATTCTGTCGGTGGTCCTCCTCATGCTCCTCGCGCTTGGCATATTCTCCCTCCCCGTTCACTCCGACAGCGCCCCCGAAGCCGCCGACATCCACCGCGTCAGATCCGTCTACAAGAAAACAATGACGTATGTCGGATGCTTTCCGGTGTTTTCGCTTTCTTTTCTGTGGTTTTGTTTCGATCTGATTTTATGTGATGGGCGACGGATTTGGTGGTTGTTGCTATAATTTCTTCGCAGGGATGGGAATGGGCTAGGGAATAGAGGGGCGCAATGGGCGGAGGTCATCTCGTGGGAACCCAGAGCGTCCGTCTTTCACAATTTCTTGGTCAGTTTTCGCAAAAGCTCGTCTTTTTCCTGCTCTCGCCCCTCGATCTGTCTTTTTCTTATTATTTGACTTCGATTTGCTTAGATTTTTTTATCATTTTAGGATTTCTTGAGATTATATGCTTGTAATTTTAAGAAAGATCTGATTTTTTTTTTACATCAAGCACTGCAGTCCATTAGAGATAACAGAGAGTTTTTGGAAGGTTGATAAGTAATTCGTTTCACCATTCTCGCTTAATGCTTTAGATTTTTGACTGACTGGTTGGACCGAATTGTGAATATTCTGAAACCCTAAGATGCTGCACTGATAGTGCCGTAGGGATATGTATCGTGCTCAGCAACTTGACATGGCTATTCACGTTTCAAGATTTTGAAACATTGGAGCCCACTGTCCCATCTTGACACAATGTTTCATGAGTCCTTCATAGGGCTCAATGTATGTCATGAACATGCACTGATTAGTTTCCTGATTCATCGCATAACCAGTTAGTTTTTAACTGTTGATTTTTTTCCCCTTATTGGTTTTCCTTGTTTTCTTCATATCCTTATGTCTGTGTCAATTTTAAAAGGCTTCTTATCTGTTGTCAGTGATGATATATTATCTAAATGTTACTTTGTAAATCTGATTACTGGTTCATGGTAATAGATCCCCTCTTTTGAGTGTCTCCTGCCTTATAGAATGCTAATAAATCGAAAGTATTGTTCTCGATATGCATTTGTCAGTCCAGGGAGGAGTGTGAGTACATAATTAATCTGGCAAAGCCTCATATGGAGAAGTCAACAGTTGTTGATAGCGCTACTGGCAAAAGTAAAGACAGCAGGTCTGTCGGTTTCGAATCTCTTTATATTCAGGAAGTTTTTAACCTAGTTGACAGTTCCTCAGCATTATATATTTACAAAATATTCAGGGTTCGGACAAGCTCAGGGACGTTCCTCCAACGAGGGCGAGACAAAATTATCCGAGCGATTGAAAAAAGGATAGCAGATTATACCTTTATACCTGTAGGTAAGTATGAGATTATTTCGGTTTTTAGTGGCTGATAAATTGATATCATGTTCTATTTCTTTTTTCTGACAAATGCTTCCTCACATTGTACATGGGACATGCACCATCTAATTTTATTAAGGTTTCATTATAAAGCGCATTATGATTTTTTTTTAGAAAAAGAACTGCAAAGTTCTCAAAATTTGAATGGGTGTGGATTTAATATGTTTTGGATTATGCATTAGTTTCTTCATGCTTTCTTTGTGTTTCTGTTATTGTAGTAGAAATAGTTCTGTGATGTGATGAAATAGAACTGAGTGAAAAGAAAAAAGATTAGAGAAATACCATAAAGGAGAGAGAATTAGATAGAAGACCCATATGACAGCAAGAACAGTTGTTGAAATATGTATACATGCCATGTTTATGGATGTGAAGGATAAGCAAAGTATTTCGGGTCTTTTTTCTGGTCCTATGCTGAAATCAGCTCTTATTTTAAGTCCCCAAGGGTCTAAAAGAGCTTGTTACCCTTTAATAACTGTTGGTTGTACGAGAAATAGGCAGCCATTTGAGAACAAGGGAGGTAACTTAGGAGGAATATAGCAACTGCTTGTATGAAAAACATATATTGCTTGATTTGTTCATATGAGCACGCTGCATCACTAAGAGAGGATATAAAAAAGGTGCTATGCTTTTTCATACTTTCTGTTAGGTGGTCCTATTAAAAGATTACTAGTCTTTCCATGCTAGTTGCTTGAGGAAGGGTTTATGGGTTACAACAATGAATCATTTAACTCACTTCTTGTGTAATTGGAATAGATAAATGGAATTCACAAGGAGTTGAAAAAGGTTATGGTGTTGATGTCTTAAAACTGAAGAATTTTTTGAAGTTAATGGCTGTAGACTCCAAATATATAAAAAAAATAGAGGGAAGCATAAAGTGGGAACAACAACATCAAGTTCTTAATAAATTGCAGTCATGTTCTGGATGGAAGTTGGAACCCTGTATGAATCCGCTGGGAGCTGTATATTCTGGACACTGACTATAAAAGCTAATTTCTTGTAAAGGTCTGCAATCTGCTGTTTGCTGTTACAATAATTTATGATCTAGAGACATGATGCAAACTTATAATCTCGTAAATGGGAAGAATAGGAATAATATTATAAGGACATCATTCATTGTGCAAACATTTCATATCAAACAAGATACTGGTTTAGAATTTTCTACAATTCGGGGAATTTTTTCTCTGTGTAAACAGAATAGCATTTTGTTAATTTTTTTAGGGTTTGAGACAATTTAAAATGGATTTTATGCATACATCAGGCAAGCGACTAAACATTATCTAGATACTATTTTATTTGGATTGAATATAATTCTGGTTCTGCTTTCCTATAGGAATCTTCATCTTCAACTTTTGTTCTGGTAGCTTATCTATGCACTGCACCATTTTCCTCATTCTAGGTGCCTTAAGCTAACTTTTTGATTCACAGAGCATGGAGAGGGGCTCCAAGTTCTACATTATGAGGTTGGACAGAAATATGAACCACACTTCGACTACTTTCTTGATGAATTCAAGGAATAATATTATAAGGACATCATTCATTGTGCAAACATTTCATATCAAACAAGATACTGGTTTGGAATTTTCTACAATTCGGGGATTTTTTTCTCTGTGTAAACAGAATAGCATTTTGTTAATTTTTTTAGGGTTTGAGACAATTTAAAATGGATTTTATGCATACATCAGGCAAGCGACTAAACATTATCTAGATACTATTTTATTTGGATTGAATATAATTCTGGTTCTGCTTTCCTATAGGAATCTTCATCTTCAACTTATGTTCTGGTAGCTTATCTATGCACTGCACCATTTTCCTCATTCTAGGTGCCTTAAGCTAACTTTTTGATTCACAGAGCATGGAGAGGGTCTCCAAGTTCTACATTATGAGGTTGGACAGAAATATGAACCACACTTCGACTACTTTCTTGATGAATTCAACACAAAGAATGGGGGTCAGCGTATGGCTACCTTACTAATGTATCTGTACGTATATTCATATCTCATATCCCTATATTTTCTTTTTTTTATATATAGAGAAATATATCTCTTCATATTTTTTCTTCAGTTACATTAAGCTGCTTCCACAGACACAACTCTGACTCTCTCTCTCTCTCTCTCTCTCTCTCTCTCTCTTCCCCCCTCCTGACATGTACAGTTCAGATGTTGAAGAAGGTGGTGAGACAGGGTTCCCTTCTGCAAAGGTCAATAGTAGTTCTTTACCATGGTTCAATGAGCTATCTGAGTGTGGAAAGAAAGGTCTTTCCGTTAAACCAAAGATGGGAGATGCCTTACTCTTTTGGAGCATGAAGCCTGATGCCACTCTAGACCCATTAAGTTTGCATGGTTAGTCATTATAATTGCGTAGCCCATAAAATCTTCTAGTTCGGGAGTGTATCTTTTAGTCCACAAAATATTCTACACAGCATGGTGTTTGATTTCTTGAATGCGCTGCTTTATCCTATAAAATTCATCTTATTGTCTGGAAGCTGCTGTTTCTGCCAAAAAAAAAAAAAAAAACTGTGAATTTATCCTATTCTTGAATATGGTATTTTGTTTTTCTTCTTTTCGCTTTTTGCAGGTGGATGCCCTTTGATTAAAGGGAACAAGTGGTCAGCTACGAAATGGATCCGTGTCCATGAGTATAAAGTTTAATTTATCACATTATAGGTATTTTCCCACTTTCAGCAGCTCGAATTTTAATTATTCATGGTTTGCTTGTAGAGGTGGTTCAGCTTCCTTGAGGACACCTTACTGACATGATATTTGACCAGCAAATTTGAGCAAGCATCCATTATCCAGATTGTCATAGTCAGAACTTTAATTTCTTTTACCATTCTCTGTCGTACTTTTCTACCTTGCTGATTTCAAAATTACAATTTGCAAGGGTGATGTATCTTACATAGACCTTTTGGGATGAATAATACTAGCTCTGACTTAATTCCTAGCTTGTAGAAGCAACTTAACAGTTTGCTTATGTATGCATGCTAATTAATAGTTATGGACAACTTTTTAGATACCCAATCAAGTCTTTCACCACATATTTTGCGCATGTTTACTTAGATCTTTTCCCACCTTGTTCCTTCCATACAAGTCTGAATCCCTTCACTATTGGGGCCTTCGTTCTGGTGTGTGTGGGGTGGGGTGGGGTGTAATCCCTTCACTATTGGGGCCTATGTTCTGGTGTGTATGTGGGGTGGGGGGGGGGGGGCGCGCGGAGTCTGTTATTTATTGGCTCACCTTGGAGGTGCTTAACTACATAAATATGCATTTTATATTATGTGTGTTTTAGAGAGTGTGAGAAAATTATCTACAAGGCTTAAAAGAGGCTGTTAGGTTTTATCTATTCATGTCAAGTAAAACTTTGCTTTATGTCATATGATATCAGGTTCCTTCCATTTGCTTTCCTTATTCTATAGTATATATAGATAGATTCAATAGTCAAAGGATGCATTTCATTGATGCCTTGTCTTTGTAGACTGGTGGATAGGGTATAAGAAAATGATGAGTATTTTCAGAAGTCTCACAGATAATAAAAACAATAACCATAGCAAACCATCCATTTGATGTTCTATTTGGTGTTGCTACATTTAAGTGATATAGCAGATGACCTACACAGTCAATATGTTATTTAACACTGCTACAGTGTCAGATGCATGCCCAACTTGATGACCTTATCACCTGTGATCTTTGTTACCAAGAAACTAACCTAGACAATAATCCAATAACAGATTCAAGGATATGTCTAGTTCTCCTAAATTTTAGGACAGAAATATGACTTAAGTGTATACTCCATCTGGTTGTATCCCAGCATTAATACAAAAAGATGAATAGATACTTCAATTTTTTATCTTGATTTATGCAAACATTAGAAGTTCAGTTCTTGCAATTATTTGTGTAGGATGCCTTTATGTCCTAAGTGTATATAGTCCTAGAGAAGAAAGCATTCAAGATGAACTAACCAGATCAATGTCCAGGAATCAAGTTTCCGACCAATACATGGATCTTGTAGAAGTTTCTGGGAAACCGCAGCTTCTAGATTATGCAATTTGTTTCTATCACTCATCTAAGAGGAGCCAATTGTGCTAAACTAACGATCAACAGAATGCTTGATTAATAATCTTTGACTTGGTTGTCATGCAACCGAAAATTTTCAAGGTTTTTGTTTGCTGAGAAAGAGAAGAGAAATGGATAGTGATTTGCATTATATTGCAGCATTAAATGCTTGCGTCAGGGGGGGGGGAGTGGATTGAAGTTGCAACGTACAAGCAGGAAAGACTTGAACTACGAGCAAAAAATTAGTGGCTTTATCGGTTGCCTAGAACATGATACATTTGATTACTTCAATGAAATATGAAGAAAGACTATCCCTCGTAATTCAAACCTTGTGGGTAAAATATGTATTGCCAATTTTGACATCTTCTACATGAAAGGGATCCTAATATGGTTGCCTGGACTAAGTTAGGTCATCATTTTTGTCCACATTATGTAATCTCAATGCACTCTGATTGCTATGTTATTGATTCCTTGAAGCTGTACTTTAGATTCTCGAAGTGCATGCCTTATTCTATATATTTCAAACTGAAGATCCTGAAGCAACCTATAAAAGATAATGACAAAAAGCAGTGCACAAAGGATATGCAAAAGTGGAGAATTTCTAAATCTGCTGCAAATAAAATGCACCCATGTGTTAAAGGAGTTGCCTTTTCTATGCTATTTAAAGAAGGCATGTGCGTAGAAAGGCAATGAGGGCAGTTAAAAAATAACTCAACATGACAGTTCACCATTTGAGGTGACAGAAATAAGTGATTCTTCAATCATTTTCTTTTGATCATTTTTGGGTGTGGAAGTGAATGAAGTATCCATTTGTAATATCTGGTACTTAGAATCATCACTTACTGTTTGGTATTTTATGATGTATTGCCAGGTTTGTCTGTCGGAGCATTTGGCGTTTCCACTGTATCTTTCAGCTGAAGTTCCCATCCATTTCATAGCCCGACTGCTCATACCTTTGCCCTCGCTCTGTACTTCATCTCTTCCTCCATATAGAATAAACATGGTTCTTTTCAACCTATGGTTAAGCTTGTGTTAGACTGTCATTAATTTATTGCTGATGTTTCAGTTGTAATCTTGTATATCTAGCGGTGGAAAGAACTGATTTGGGACTGAGAGGAACAGGGCGAATAGTCAAGAAGGCTGTTTTGGTTAAAAAAATGGATTTTGACTAATTTTATGCTGGATATTGTACTGTTTTATATTACAATGGCTGAATCCATTTGCTAGTGAACAAATGTTACAGTAGCATTTTTACTATTCCGGTTTGGTTATCCATCGTTTTTATTGCGTTATACTATGTTTATGAATAAAGCAATGCTTAAAGGCTTTATATAAATTAAGAACCTCTGACGGCTTGGAAACTTTTTGTGGTGGTGTTACTTGTGAATTGTGTTTTTAGGGAGACAGATCTTTAGTGTTTTCCAGGATTATAATATGCATGACTACTTAGCAAACTTAGGGAGAACTGGTGGAAATCTTGTTCAGTCCATCTCCTAGGTTACGTACGAGTATTCATATTTGTTGACAGGCCAAACAGAAATGCCTGTTAACTTCTGACAGCGTGGCCTTTCTTTCATGCAAACATAAGGAATTTGATCTCATCATGCCTTTGGTTCATCATCACACTGGTTCAGGTTGTAAACTCTGCAGGTTAACTCGTAGATCATCTGCCTCAATTTTCATCGAAGGCTAGCGAATCAAAATTTTAAGTTTATGCCCCGCTAAGCTATGTCCTATTAAAAATAAAAAAAAAGGAGGATAAAAAAGAAAAGCATAAATTGACTGAATCGGATTGATTTTGCATGGCTTAGATAATTTAATAAATCAAAAAAACTTTCTTCCATTCAACGTTCCTTTTTTTTCAATTATATAATGTCTCTAATTTGGTCGAGTATAAAATATTTATTTATTTATTTATTTTGTTTTAAGCAAGCAAAGGGATCAAAACTTTATTAGAGTCATAGTATTTACCTTCCGTAGCCATATATAATTGCAATCCACATTGAGAGGGTCTTTCTTCTTCTCTTTTATTTTATTATATGTTTATATCTAATTTGGTATATTCCAAAAAGTTATATAATTCACAAAATCACCAAGCTGTCTGGACTGAGGGAAGTATAATTTGAAACTGCTATTTCCTCAGCAGTTTATATATGATAGTTGAGTTTGGAAATTTTCAGTTTCATGTACTAGTTTGCCCCAAGCAAGCTGTATTATTTGTAATAGAAAACAAAAATATATCATCATAGTATGAAACTTGGAAATATTGTATCCCGTAGGGCATAATTGTATCGACCTTTCACCTGCAATCACCAATCCCACCTCAGGTCACGTAGAGAATTACCAACATGTCAACCTTAGGCATGCATTTAAATAAGGGGGTTTTAACTGCAAAGATTTATCAAGTTTGGAAGCAATTTAGCTATCATATAAATTCCTAACCAATGAGTTGGCCGCAGAGAACTCCCCTCAAGAGAGAGAATTGAGCCGAGAGAATCTAATTTGTCTTTGCTGGGAAAAGAAATGAACAACAATGAGAAAAAAAATTAACTACCAGTCCAACTAGAACGAGTCTGGAGTTAGTAGCTGCATCAATTTTTTCTAATCCATGTTAGCTGGTTTGCAATAACCCAAGAATCCTCTATGGCGTTTAAAGCAGAGACTTTTCCACACAAATTCTCATCTTTGGCGAGAGAGTCCGCCTGGAAATGCCAACAAAAACTATAGTTTGCAGCAGGGACTTTTCCATAGAGGCTGCAGGCTCAGAAAATGATTTTAGATGCATGCATACTTCATTGAGTGGAGATAACCCAAGAAACCAGTTCTTTGTGACTTTATCCATATATTGATTGTAACCCCAAGCAAAGATACGAGCCCCAAAATGATTGAAGAGAACAATCCTGTTGAGTACTAGACTCCTAGTAAAAGACCGGACAAGTGTTTTCTACCTTTTTTTTCCTTTCTTACTGAAAACCAATATTTTTCCACAGTTAACCAAGGCCTCCTTAGGCATGGAGGGTTTCATGATGTCACGCTTCAACTCTTAGTAAGTATATCACTTCCTAAGTGGGACATCAATATTTGAAAACTGAATTTTGGATATTAATTTCTGGCTTGATATACTGCAAGAAATACTTACTAAAATTACTTTGATGGAGTCAAAGTATATAACCATGGATGAAAAGAAATGGTTATAGCTTCAACCCATAATAAACAAGTCAGACAAACATATACCATTACAGAAAGCAAAAGGGAGGCCTATACACGATAAAAATTTTGCTTGATGATAAATAAAGGTATTTGAATCTACCTCCTGTAACTTCTATCAGCAACACAGATATGGGGGAAACATGTTGAATCTTTTAAGAGCATAAGGTTTGTTCCTGAAGAAAACTACATAAATTGTGATTTGACTTCAACTCTATGCCCATTATGGGCAGCAGGAATATACAAGCAGCCGATAACTCCACAAGTTCTTCCTTGCGGTCTTATATCCAGCGAATCTGCTAGTCATAATTTCGGCAAGTATAAACCATGAAAAAATGATAGCATCACAAAGAATTACATACTGTGATGATCTAGCTCTGCTTGCAACAGGATATTGTCACACAGCTGCAAGACTGCTGGCTGATTTAATTCCTCTGCACCAGATGCTCGACATCTCCAAGCTCTACTTCATGTCTCTGCCATTCGATACCATCTTGGAATAACATCTCAATCTGCTCTAAAGTCTTTCCTTTGGTTTCAGGGACACACTTGTACACAAAGACTACAGACGTAGCTGAAATAAGTGAAAAGATGAAAAAGGTTCCTCCCACCGAGAGGATGCGGCACACGGACAGGAAGGACATAGCAATCAGGCCACTGCTCACTCTACTTCCTACTGCTCCAAGTGCAGATGCCTGAGCTCGCAGCCTTAGTGGAAATATTTCAGAACTCAACACCCAGCAAATTGGGCCTATTCCAACGGAGAAGAATGCAACATTCCCACAGACTGCCAATATAGCTACCCCAATCCCAACTTTTGTTGAAACCAGTTCATGTCTGAGCAGTGAAAGAGCGAGGCCCAGGCCAAATAAGCAAGCAGTCATCCCAATTGTGCTAACATACAGTAATGGTTTTCTACCCACCCTGTCAATTAAAAAGATAGCAACCAAGATGAAAAGAGTTTTTGTGAAGCCAACAGCAACAGTGGCAGCAAGAAGTTTGCTATCAGACTTGATTCCTGCGTCCTTGAATATTGTTGGGCTATAATATACAGTTGCATCAATGCCTGTAATTTGCTGGAAGCATTGGATGCCAAAGCCAGTGATCATCATCCGACATACTGCAGGAGAAGGGCTCAGAAGTTCGCGCCAAACAGCCTTTTCCTCATACCCCTCTGCACCTGTAAAACTAGCAGCTTTCTCTATCTCAGCCAATCTCTGCTCCACATCTTCGTCACTCTCATTAAGCTTCATCAGCACTGATCTTGCTTTGTCGACCCTCTTCTGCATAACTAACCACCTAGGAGACTCTGGGATCACAAATAGTGCAATACCAATAAAGACAGATGGGAGGATCCCAACACCAAGCATTATTCTCCAGCTAATATGATATGAAAGGCCGGAGAACACATAGTTGGAGATGTAACCAAGAAGGATCCCTATATTTATGAAAATCTCAGGAAAAGAAGTCAGAGATCCTCGGGCAACAGCAGGGGCTATTTCTGCTATGTAGACTGGTGCAATCATAACACCAAAGCCTATCCCAACTCCAGCCAACAGTCTGCCAATCATCAGGACTAGGAAAGAAGGAGCACAAGCCATTATAGCAGCACCAGTTTGGAAAACAACAGCAGCCAACCCTATAGTCCATTTTCGGCCAATAGCATCTGAGGTTCTTCCACCTGCTAAGCTGCCCAAAAGTGAAATAATGCTCAAACACCCAACTAGAACTTCTTGCTGTACCTCTGTTATGTGCAAATCCTTTTGAATGAATAGAATGCATCCACTCATAACACCCACATCTGCAAAACACAAGCCACAGGTCAAAACCTAAACTTGAGTAAAGTCTTTATAGTCTGTTTCATGTAAATGATTTAGAGAGAGGGGGGCGGGGGGAGAGAGATCAACAAAGTTCTTCATTAACTTTAATCCCGTAATATGGCAACTGCATTGACTAGAAAAAACAATAACATCTCCCTATGGATATCCTTAATATCTCTTCGTGCAAAACTGTACACAGAAGGGACTGAAGAAAAAAAAAAGTCGCAAGGGGAAAAGGTACGCTGGACATCTAATATATAGTTGACACCTGCTCCCGAAAACAAAAGATAAATCAACATATTTACCAATTTTTCAGTATACTGGCGTATTGGCAGTTCTCAGTACCAAAAATCCATCAAAAATCGCCAAGATCCTACATTACTATACGCAATGCAATTGTTTCATAAACACTGATCAGCTAAAATTGTTAGCAACATATCGGGAAAATCCAGAATTTCCACCATTGACAAGAAAAAAGAGATCTTGACCAGCATTACAGAACCAATCAAACAAGTATTTCATGTTTTCATATACCCAACAATCCTAAACCTCTTGATCAACAAACAAATTCAAGCTAAAGAAAACAAATCTAATCCATCTGGAACAGATCTAAGGGATTATTATAGATTTCAGCCTCATAAAAATTAGAACTTTAAGAGATCAAAACAGCGAGGAGGGCTTATTCTCACCGTAACCGAGAAGAACGTTGTTGAGCGACGCAAAGACGGCACAGGCGAAGACGTATCTCCTGCTCTGCGCCCCCCGGCTCCGCCCCGTCGCCGAGACCTCCCCATCCGCCTCCTCTTCGTTCACCTCGGCGTCCATCCTCCTGTACTTTCCCTTCTCCCCCAGCCGCGAGAACCGCGGCAGCCCGTTCCCGTTCCCATTTCCCACCTCCTCCAAATCCATCGACCCCATCTCTCCCTCTCCCTCTCCCTCTTCTTCTCTATCGGGAGGAGAATAATAGAGCAGAGATTTGCGGATCAAGAGAGGGAGAGAATGGTCGGTCGGATCGCCGGAGAGGCGGTTGGGCGAGATTTAGGCTTTTCGGAGACGGACGGCGGCGACGGGCGGAACTCACCTGGCCAGCTTTATATCCCCTGCGTCTTAGAATTCTATTTTATTGAATTATTTCTATCTATCTATATTTGCTGAATAATTCGGAGGAGGTTCGTAAAATCGTAAGTCGTAACCCGCCAAGCCGACAGCGGGAGAAACGGTTTCGGACAGGTATTCGCCGGCTGTCATAGATTATGTGTCAAATTATGATTCGTCGAACAATGTGGAGTCATGTGCTGATGTCATCTTAGCATTTCCAGGTGGCAGTGGTGAGGTATATTTTTGTCCAATGAAGTTGACACGTCAGCGACTAGGCGAGGAGAACGGCAAACGAATATTGGCAAAACATGACTTGACGAGTTACTATGACGGACTCCTGTAAGTCTAGTTTGCGAGTGGGACCCACTGTAAGGTGAGAGTTTAGACCTCAAGACTGGGATTCTCTGAGTTGCGTCTGGTGGGGATTTTGGCGAAGGCGTGCGGAGCGGTAGGTGGGGTAAAGGAAACGTTCATCTCACTGCTGGAGTCCAGACGATAATGCGGGCGTACGCGTACGAAAAACTTATGCAATGATGTTCCCTGTGGGACCCACCAAGCGGACACATGACCGTTGATCGCGGAGGAAAGTAGATCTACCGACTCTTCAGCGTATCCAAGCATTGATCTCGCCGGCTTCTTCCTTTTTTTATTCTTTAGGACGGGGGAAGTTTTGACGGCCTAGGGCAGGTGGTTCGAAGCCCATTGTTGAAAGACCAAAACTACGTCATTACACGTGGTCGCAACCAAGAAGAGACCACATATTTGTACACGTGGGAAATATATCAAAGATTAAAGAAAAAAGTGAAAATATAGCTGAGCCTATCAGCTTTGGCCATGTGTCGTAAGAATTTCCTCTTTCTATGCTACCTATGATTTTCGATTTTTTCTCCCTTTTAATGATCTTTATTTGATATTTCCTTTTAAAGCCCGACAGATATTGTATACTTATAGATTGCCGTATCATTACTACAATTTTACGCTACCCGCTCCAATGCATGTATCTATATATATATATATAGAGAGAGAGAGAGAGAGAGGGGGAGGGGGGGAGATATATAAGAGAGAAGTTATATAAGCATCGGCAGCAATCAAGTAAGCCAGCTAATTTAGAATTTGATCACCTCTTTCGCAAATTATATCGGCTTTCAAGTAGACAAAGGCTAGCTAGTCAGCAAGCTGGTTCCTTTTCAATATATATGTGTGGCTTTAAAGGTCCAAATAACTTCTTTCAGCTGTAAGATATCTCTTACCATAAAGGATTATTATGGTATGAGTAATCATACGATCCATGAATCCAAGTTATAATAGGAGAAGAATTGCCTTCTAACCACATATGAGTAGTTTTAAATTTGAGTATGGCCAAATACAAACCTTTGCAAGCTATAGTTAGTGAAGCAAAATGAACTTTTCAGCAAAAAAAAAAAAAAGAAGCAAAATGAACCAAGCAAGTTGGAAGGTTTTTGCTGCTTGCTTAGGTAAGAGATTTGTGATGGGCTCTAACAACCTAACTAGCACCTGCTAGCTCACCTTTAACTGAGCCATTAAAGTTCACCTTCAACGCATCAAGAGGAGGGGCAGTAGATTCAGCAGGCGAACTCGGGCGACGGCGGCAGAACCCGGCGAGAAATATTTCGAAACCATCCGTTGTGTTAGCAAATCATACGAGTCATAGTTGTTTAGCTCTGAGTCTATGATTAGTCAGCAGAAAGAAGAAAGCTAGCTCTATTAGTTGTCATTTCCTACTAATCGTCATCTCCATCCACCACCCCCTCGATGTAACCAAGTGACCTTTATTTCATAAATAATAGGGAGACTTACCTTGTCGAGGCTACTCCTGGAGGAAAGTATTGAATGGTCCCACGGTAGGCCTTTCAACCAAGGGAAAGCATACCTTACCATATTTTCCTGTGTGCAAGATGATTCGTGAAAAACCCTTCCATTCCCGTTCTTCTAAATAAGCTACGCTATCAAAGCCTTGATTCTTTTATCTACTTGGGCATGAGACACAGATTCCACCAATACTGATAAAGGAGGAGGAACAAAGCTACCGCCAAAAATCATGTCAGCCTTAACGAGCACTGCTTAGCATAACAGAACGAGACTATTATATGATCAGTCTTCTAATTGGTTAGCACAAAGATATTAGAATGCCATATCTAATAAAGGTTGACTTACATGGGATTTTCAGCCAAACCTGCTTCCACCAGAACGTTTTGACTCTGACTAACATATGTAATAACCAAATCCAATAAAAAAAGAGGAAATATCTTCAGAAGGATAGCAGCCAGCATCTCACTCTTAATATGACTTTATTTCCATAATTGAGCAATCTAGTTATTCTAGGCCATCAATATTATTATGAAAAAGAATCGGTTTGCAAGAAGGACATGAGTTTGGCGTCTTACATATAAGGCTCGTTTGGTTTACGGAGAAAGGAACAAGAAAAGTGCGATCAACGGAAAAGTAAAAAAATGTCTCCAATTGGAGTTTTTAAAGGAGAGAGATAGAAAAGTTGTATTTCCGTGAGAATATGATTTCTAAGTTTCATGGAAAAGTCTTTCTCATGAGAAACATGAAAAAATTATTTTTTTTGCTAAAAAAAGAGGTAGGGGGAAGGAAGGGACTAGCCCACCCCCGCATAGCAGCTTCCACTGGGCCTCCGCCCCACCAGGATAATGTTCGATGCAGGTAGACTTCGTTTTACTCATACCCTCCCCATCCGAAGGTGAGTACATAACATCTGGCACCACTCAGGTATAGGTAGAAGAAAAGCATAACTATTAACTAGCCATTCGGGTGTGGGGCATCCGGTCTCCAAATTTAATCGACGCCCGCGCATTTCGAACCCGTGCAACTTGGGCGGAATTATCGCCCTCTTACCACCAGACTACCACCTTTACCATCTTGGTGGCGAAAAGTTATTTTTCCATAAGCCGAAAATCGAAACATTTTTATTTTTTTCTAAAAATATCCTTATTTGATCTAAAGCATTAAAGATCCAATTTTTATTAAGGGTATAATAGGAATTACACATAACTTTTCCGAAAAAGTAAATGATCAACTAAATATAAGCCCTCCGAAAATCTATCACTTTTTCATTATCAATTAAATATGTCAAAAATATTTTTAAAATATTTTTATTTTTTAAATTTATTTTTTATAAAAAAAATTACTCTCTGCGGACCAAACGAGCCCATAATGATCCGTTGTTTAGATGGTCGGGAATTCAATTCCGAGACACTACTATAAAAAAAAAAATATGAGCAAAATTATTTATTTATTTCCTCAGGAAGGAAAGTACCGGTCGCTGTTTTAGGCGCCGCCTTGGGTCGGTGGGTTATGCGCTGGAGGTGTGAGCGAGGATCACGGAAACAGGAAAAGAAATTGAAAATAAGAGGCACCAAACAAGAATCTAAACGAATGAGAAGATGTGATGTCAGTTCCCAGTCCCCACCGAGTTAGAAAAGATAGCAGCCATCGAGCTCCCAAAAAGAGAAAAGTCAAAGACAAAAAACTAAAGCGTGACACGGTGAACGGGTCTGGGTACCAAACGTGCGAAGGGGGCGAGCACGTCGGCCGACACGTGACCCCGCCACGGTCCCTTCTGCTCGAAATCTCCCTCCTATCCACCCCCAACTCGCCGATCCAAAAATCTAACGCGGTTTTCTCCCTTGCTGCCTCCCCACCTCTTTCTTGTTCCCGTCCCCTCCCTTGATTCTAGATCTCGCGACGGAAGAACCCTAGACCAAGAATCCAAGATCCGGAGGTCGTCCATGGAGATCTCGTTCCCGATCTCCTGATCTGGTTGCTGGATCTCTCGGGGGGGGGGGGGGGGGAAAGCGGTCGGAGGAGATGGACGCGGTGTCGATCCGGGTGCCGTACCGGCACCTGAACGACGCGGAGCTGGAGCTCGTCGCCTTGGGAGATCCCAACGGCGAGATCGATGAATCCAGGGGTGGCGGGCGGAGCCGCCCCGTTTCTTCCTCCTCTCCTCCTCCTTCTTCTTCTGTTCATTCCGATTCATCTCCTCGGTCGATTCAGAGGAGTAGCCTTAAGACGCTGATTCTTAGCTGCATGGTTGGAGCTGGTGTGCAGTTCGGGTGGGCGCTGCAGCTCTCGCTCTTGACTCCTTATATCCAGGTTCGATTGATGTCCCTGTCTCTCTTTATCCTTTGATCTTCTTTTTTTTTTTTTTTTGGTTGATCCGCTAAGATAGACGATGGGTACTTAAAATTATAACTAGTTAAAAAGGATAGTATCTTTTTATTTTTTTTCTTTTTCCCCGGCGGTTTTCTTGTAGAAATTCGATTTTTTTTACTAAATCAATTTGCCCTGAATTCACTATGTAATGAGATTTCTGGTTCTGTGCGTCAGTTTAGGCATGGCCGTGTGTAATCACGAAGTGCAAAACAAAGACTAGCAGACTAAGCTGTTTTCCGGACTACCTGATTTTGGAAATCTTTAACCTGATAACTATATCTGTTTATTGTTTATTTATTTTCGGGTGGGGTAACTGTTTGAGTTTTAGCGTGTTAAATGTGGTTAGATTTAATTTTAAGATAAAGGAGTCAGGTGACGAGTTCTTGAGAAAATTAAGAAAAGACAAGAAAATTATGATCTGTTTAGGCTGAAAGCAATAAAGAGAAAAGAAACATTTACATGCCAAAGTAATCGATGATTCTCTCAAGAACACTGAGTATTCTTGAGAACATGAAAGGGTATTCAAACTTTGACAGCTTTAATGTAGGTTACGTTTAGGAAGCAAAAAGGTTTTGAGGGAACAAATAAGATGGAGGATTGTGTCAGATGTGTTTTTTCCTATAGTCATCTTTGTATAATAAATTCTATCGGTTCATTTGACGAAATTGCTTTATTCTGTATTTTAGACATGTGTAATCCTTGTTTGCATATGAATAATATGTCAGGCTTAACGCAAATGTGGTTTATTTGATCCATTTAATCTTCTTATTTTTAGGAGTGAAAATTTGTTTTTTTTTGTGGGATGCACTAATTATGAGTGAAGTCTATCTTTCGAGGCTTCTTCTTATAGCTTCAGTTGTTATTTTCAACTCCCACTTTTACATAGAACAGTTGATTCTTATTAGTGACTGCACACTTTGAGTTTTTGGTAAAATAAGTCATAAATGTTTAATTGATGATAACTTTCTTGTTATTGATGCAGACTTTAGGAATAAAGCATGCCTTCTCTTCATTCATTTGGCTCTGTGGGCCTATTACCGGCTTTGTAGTAAGTATTAACAGCTTTTACCCCATAAGCACCAATAGTGCTTGATCTTTGATTCTTTTTGTGTAACTATGAATGCCTCATGCATATTCAATATTGTATTTTTTGACATGCATGCATCATCTCAGCACCTGACGGCTCTTCTGTGCCCATTGCTCTTTTGAATCGTCCCTTTATGGCATGTGGTGTTTTGACATCTCAGGTCTTGAATTTCATGTTCTCAGTAAAGTCTGTTCAGTTGTCTGTTTCTTGCTTGATCTGAACCTTTTTTTTCATTCATTTTAAGGCCGTTATATATCTTCTATAATTCTGTTATTGGATTGTTCTTTCCTTGATCTGTGCCCTTACTCATCCACTCTTACAAGTTTTTTGTTGTATATAGGGGATATTGATCTTGAACCTTATAAAATCATTATTTTAATGGCTATGATATGCAGTTTTTTGTACACTATCTTTATAATCTTTTGGTATCATCACATATACTTCTCATTCAATGGATGTCATGGAAAACACGGCAAGGATTCGTGAATCCTTTTACTCGTTGATGCCTTGATTCCGTAGTTTGAATGGTGATCCTGGTGTTTAGAATTGGCATGGAGATGACATGAGATTATGATAACTGTTGCTTCTATGCCGTGTCATGCAACCATGACATTTTATGAACTACAGTCACTTTTCATAGGCATTTTTCAGTAGTGGTTGCAACTAACTACGTGGGAAGATCTTGTCCAGTCCATTTTAAGACCCTGTTTTCACTCGTAAGTCTGATCCTAGACCTTATATGATCTTTTCTGATATTACAAGCTTCTTAAATGTTTTTTTTCCTTTTTCTGTCACTTCCATTAAGATTTTCTTAGGCCTTCCTTCTCCGCAAACTCATTAAGATCCTTTGGCACTACTTGTCTCTGCTGAGAAGAAATCAGATTTGAATCTTCCCTTCTCACTGTTACTTCACCTCCATTTTGTCTATGAATTGGTAGTCTCTTTGAAGCTGTGTACACCGCACCTGAAACTTAGCAGAAGATACTACTGTTGCTGAGGCTCTTTTAGATACCTCAAATTTTCATTGAACAGGAAATGAATTCATACCTAATTACCTTTTCTATTTTTTCACAACTTAATTTCATTGAACAGGATAACTTTATTCTTCTATGCCATGAAATGAAACTATTTGAAACTTTGTTGATTTCTTATCTCTGTTGCTGGTATTGTACTTGACTTTTCTTGGGGATACAAAGAACTTAGCAATGTGTACACTTTTTCGGTGTTAGAGTCCAAGATCATGCTGAATAACAAGGTTTAAGCTGTATTCTTGCTTCCATCATTTCTTTTAATATTTAAAATTTTCAGTCATTACATGACACTTCCACCGTTATATTGATATCATGGCCCTTAAATTTCATATTTCTTAGGGCTGCATCAGGTTCGGGGTTAAGTGCCAAAAGAAGCCCTATGCCCATTTATTATATCCTATTCAGCGGAACAATCACCTGAGCACACTTTTGTTTGTTCAAGAGTAAAACAGGCATTTTTGGAAAAACAGCCCTATGCCCACTTTTTCTTCTCTGAACCTGCTTACCCCACTTTAACCAAGAATAACTTACCGTGCCGCAAAATCAGGATAGTTGACCCCCTGTATCTTCCCCCAAGTTACTCCACTTAACACATCTAAACTGCTTTTCTTTTTCCCTTCTGGAACCAAACACAGCTTAAATGTATTTCATACTTTGGCCTTTCACTAATCTAAAGATGGACCAATTGTTATGTGTTTTATATAATCTTATTGAGAACATAAAGAAGAAAAAATATTTGCTTAATTTCTTGGTATGCATGCGTGCATGGATGCATAAATGAGTATATGCATGCATAAATGTTTTTTCTAGTACAGTATACTTGCATTCTGCTGTACACCAATAGCTAGCTCTTTTTGAGAGAAAGACTAGTAACTAATATCAATCATCAATTCTGCAAACTGTTTAATCTTGGAATGCTCTTTGTTATGTTTTCATTATGTGGACCTCTAGTTAGATTATTTTCTATTTCATGAAATTGATTTATTTTGCCTTTTGAAGCATATCATTTTCGAGAGATAAAACTGTCTGAAATCATTTGCTACTTGAGAGAAGTCTTGCATAAAGTTTAAGCATATGTCGTATGGAACTTTTTGATTCCCAGGTTCAACCATGTGTTGGTATATGGAGTGATAAATGCCATTCAAAATATGGAAGGAGGCGACCGTTTATTTTAGCTGGATGTCTCATGATATCTCTAGCTGTGAGCGCCAACGAATCTTGATAAGAGGTTTCTCGCTGCCTATTCTTCTCTCTCATTTCTGATTTATAATCTATTCTGTAATCTAGGTGACGTTAATAGGATTTTCTGCTGACGTTGGATATCTTCTAGGCGACACAAAGGAGCATTGCAGGTAATTTGGTTTCTTTTCATTATCTTTTCTATATAAGCTGAAGGCCAAATTTTTTAACTCAAATCATTACGAAAACAGTACTTACAACGGTCCCCGGTATCGAGCAGCAGCTGTTTTTGTTATTGGCTTTTGGATGCTGGATCTTGCTAACAACACAGTGCAGGTAAGCAAACTCAAACCCTGCCCCCCACCCCCCCTCTCTGTAATTGTTCTTACCAAGCTTGTATAACTGAGCAAAGAAGGTGCCTGCATTATTAATGTGGCAGCAAAAAAAATGTAAACTTGACCTGTTGCCTATGTCCAACAATATCAGCATTTTCTAATAGTTTTCTGGCCGTTTTCAATTTCAGGGTCCGGCCCGAGCTCTTTTGGCTGATCTTGCAGGTGAATTTACGTTCCTTTTCAGGACTTTTTGCAGGACAGATCAAGACTTTTTTAACAAAAGATCTTTAATAATCTTGCGTGAATCTAACCTCTTGATAAATTGAAAATCATGTATATATTGTGATAGGTCCTGACCAACGTAATTCTGCAAATGCAATATTTTGTTCATGGATGGCTCTTGGAAATATTCTCGGGTTTTCATCTGGTGCAAGTGGAAATTGGCACAGGTACACAACAGATGAGATGTATATGGTAGTTTTGTTTCCAATTTTTCACTTTGGGTAAATCATGTTACTGGATTACAAGTTTTTTTTTTTTAAAAAAAAAATCATTCTTAGAGGTAATAAACTCCACAAAGTAAAATCACCATGAAAAGTACAAAGGAAGATTGAAGGAGGTGTTGCAGATGACAACTCCATCCAATTATCAAGGTGATAATGCTGTCCGACGAACCCAGCTAAAATAAAAACAAATATATATGATATAAGAGATGGCAAAACAAGAATGGTGCCTAAACTAACTGCGAAATTGATAGGGCATTGAACGTAGATTTAGTCTAAATCAATGCTTCTCAGTGCCTTCCTGCAAATCCACAAGTCATTTAATCGCAAGAACCCCAACTCTGCCGATGCCAGTTAGTGTACCCTTAAAGACACTTTGTCGTGTCTCGTTTTTAAGTTTTACCAAGAAAACATGTGAGATCATTACTATCATCTTATGGGTCCCATCATCAAGAGGGGATGTTTTCTGGCCATCATCAATGCTCTCTATTAGTGGAGACGTAAGTTCTGGCTTGGGTTAGCATCAACTTTAGTTTGTCCAGGTGGTGATCATGAAGCTGTGAGACATGTTTTCCATCTCATCATGTGCACATTTAGCCAAGCACCCGTTGCTATAAATATGACCAGTTGTAGTCCATTTAAGAACAACAAACTGAAGAATACTTGAACTTCAGAGTTCTACATTATTTTCTCTCTCTCTATTTTATTTTTTTTTGTGGGGACGCTGAAAAGTTGTTCACCAGGTCGCTCAACAGAAATCCCATCATGCATCTAGCATCCAATCAAAACAGTTATTCTAGTTAATTGGGAGTTGAGAGTTGACCAGTTCTGCTAGCCCCAGCATACTGGTGCCAACTTGACCTTTTTTTGTTCTTAACTTTTACTTTTGAGACAGTTGACTTTCAATGAGGTCATCCATTGAATGCAAATTGGCAGTATTTTGATTTACCCACTTTTACCCAAAACTTCATGGTAGACACAAGAGATTAATGTTATTTTTGAATCAGAAATGTATGTTAACTTATGCCACATAAGAAACATCCCATCAAAACTATCCGTATTTGCCCTTTGGCAATTAATTTGTCACATTTGTCAAGATTAAAGGGTAAAAAAGTCTTTCTACTCCCAAAGTTAGTTACTCTTTCAGAAGTTCAGTTTTTTGAAAGTGTGAGCTACTCTTTTAGAAGTTCAATTTTTTGTAACCAACACTGCTGCAATGTTTTTACATTCTACCTGTCCTTCATGGTCTCAATCAGATGGGGCTGTTCTGTTGACACTCTGAACACTCTAATGGTTTTGGCCCCTGGTCATCACCTTTGTTAAATGACAGGATGGCTGATGCTGGAGGTTGCAGGCCTTTAAATTTAACAATGGATAGATGAATCTCCTAATCAGAAAAAATAATTGTTAATCTCATTCCCACCAGTACAATAAGATTTCAATTTTAGTTTAAGCTACTAGATTAAAAAAGCATAAAATTGGCACTGGATATGTATAGCATTGATGGTTGTGAACCTGTGATCTTCTCATCTGGTCGAAATTTTTTGCATTGTTTTCATAACATGATATGCTCTCCAACTCTTCAAAGCAAAAAGATGTACTTATTAAAGATGGCAAGAGATTGTTTTAGATCATGAGGCACTCTAAAGGCCTGCATGGGATGTACATGTTTTCCCCTCCTTGGGAAACATATAGTCAGTTGAGATGAACATGAGGGGGTGGAGACATGGAGACCATGGATCATTCTAGCGTGTTCATATCGTAATAGCAGAGATAAAAATGTTTTTTCTAAGATGCAAGTTCTACAAAGATGATAGTTTGTCATTCATTCTGTTTTCATCTTTCAACTGTAATCTTCTTACCTTCCCCCCTTCCCAAAATAAAAAAGACCAACCCTCCCAAACAAAATCAGAACCTCCTAAGAAATTTTATTATGCAGGTGGTTTCCCTTTCTGACAACAAAAGCCTGCTGTGAAGTTTGTGGAAATTTAAAGGCAGCCTTCTTAGTTGCTGTGGTGAGTTCTTGCATTACCATGAAACATGAGTTTTCCATCATTTATTGCCCTTTGCATCTTTGCTTGTACATGCAACCTACATCCTTTTAACCCATTCTCCGCCGCTATTCTGGTAAATGTATCAAAAAACAGTTGAATGCTGTAGAGATGCTTTCCTCAAACAAAATGTTGTACATTTTTTTTTGTAAACAAATTCCAAATGTCTATTGTCTACCTTTACGTGTTGAAATATATGTTCATACATATGTTGCATACATTCATGTATTAGAAGGGAAGAGCTGATTTTTGATTATGCCTTGAACTTGAAGATTCATCTCTTTTCAGTACACCTGACACCCTGATATTTTGTGACATTAATTTTGGTATAACTGTTACCACTAAATTCCTTTATCTTTGCTTTATGTGAATTGGGTAATTTTAGACTAGCTAGGTGTCAGTTTGTTTGGTTGCCATGGTAAAGACATTGGCATTGTGTATTGGTCACTATTTGTAGGCTTAATAAAGCTGGAGCATATTGGAATCTGGTTCTAGAGTTTGGAATATACCCTATTGTTTGGAAAGGGAAGATCCATTCCAAACATATGTTTGGACCACACTTTCTCGTTAAACATTTGATGGTAGAGTTAACAACTTTTTGAAAATTAATGTCTATCAAGGTTCATTCCGTCTTTAGCTTTAAATTTGATGCTTATGTCATTTCCTATCATGTTATAAGGTAAACGGAGCTCCAATCTTGTTGCACATGAATGACCAAAATGTTGTCAACTTCATGCATCAGTAACATATCCATCTCTGGCCTGTTCCATACATGCTGGGCGAAGCCTACATTTAAATTCTTAGTTGTGAAAGTGACAAGCACTGTTCTGCTGGCTGTTTATTGCTGAATAGGTGGTTTTATGTCACTCGTTTTCTTTGCATTTTTAATCTTGTAACTGCATGGCATTCTTTTTTTTTCATGTTCCAAACAATTTTAGTTAGAAGAAACTAATCAATAAGATGGATTTTGATTTCTCTTATTTTTATTTCCTTCTTAGCTTTTCTTTTACCTGTCAGTAATTATCCAATAGTTCTTCTTTATCTACCTTAATTAATCAAGTCCCTTAGGGAACATTTTGATGCTGAAGCTCCTAGGCGCCATAACTATTAGCAGATCTCATAGTTTAACTTCTATTCTTGAAATGGTAGCATATATATACCCATATTCATATGATACATTTTTGAAATATTTTCTTGTTTGTGCAGGCCTTCCTTATGTTCTGTATGCTTGTTACTCTATATTTTGCTAAGGAAGTCCCTCTGGAAGCAAGACCTGCACAGCACTTATCTGACTCCTCTCCTCTACTCAATAATTCTCTGCAACGTGACCATGAATCATCACAGGCAAATTTGGGGAAGCAAGACAGTGGTCGAGGTTCTGAAATCTTGGGCAAAGCTAACTCTGATGGTCATTTGGATTTTAGTTCCGACGTTGACCAGGACCATATTGAAGCCTTTAGGGATGGACCTGGCTCGGTCTTGATTAATATTCTAACAAGTTTGAGGCATCTACCGTCTGGAATGCATTCAGTGCTTCTTGTCATGGCTCTTACCTGGGTATGCGGTTAGGTCTTTGACTTTCATGCAATTATATTATGTTGATCTCTTTTCAATCTCAAATGTTCTTTCTCTCCTCTCACTGATGGTTCTTGTCAAATGAGTTCCATTATTTGATTACAATCATCTGGGTATGCTTTTGTTTCAACATATGCAGGCGTCATGGTTTCCATTTTTCCTTTTTGACACTGATTGGATGGGACGTGAAGTCTACCATGGGAATCCAAATGGGGACCCATCTGAAAGTCTTGCTTATCATAAAGGTGTCAGAGAAGGTGCATTTGGTTTGCTATTGAATTCAGTAAGATCTCGTGAGCAATTAATATGCTTCTTTCTAATTGTACATATTCTTGATGTAAAAATGCATCATGTGAATTCAAATTGATAATCCACGGTGATCTACATAATCCAAGAAATGCTTCAAAACTGAAAATATCAAGGTGACTTTGTGCATACATATTACCAAGCTGTCATGATGAACATCCTTTTCAACAACAAGACAAATGTTTAGTTTCAATGAACAATTACAAAGCATCTGAACCACTGGAATTTGGTCAGCATATGTTTCAAGTACATTTTTATGAACAATATTGATCAGCCATTTGGGCTGTCCGCCATGCATTTTTGCAAGATGGACAACTATGTTAGTTTGTGTGCCCTAGGAGCATCAAATAATACACAGGTATTTTGTGTTAAAACAGGAAATTAAAGCAACTTTTTACTTCTGACTAGGTTGTCCTTGGGGTTAGCTCGCTCCTCATTGACCCAATGTGTCGAAGAATGGGTGCAAGATTTGTTTGGGCTATGAGCAACTTTATTGTGTTCATCTGCATGGCAGCCACAACGATCACAAGTTTGTTGTCCATCAGTCAACACTCTAATGGAATTCAGCATGTTATTGGAGAGAATACAGCAATCAAAATTGCAGCATTGGTTATATTTTCGATTCTTGGCTTTCCTCTCGCTGTAAGCATAAACCTGCATAATGCATTCCTGTCCATTCTTGCCTGCTAAATAACTATGTGATAATACTCCTTGCATGCTGCAGATTACATATAGCGTGCCATTCTCTGTGACTGCAGATTTGACTGCTGATACAGGAGGTGGACAAGGTTCGTATCTTATTAATCTTTCGATGTTTTCTCACTGTTGTTTGCCATTCTTGTTCTGATACACAACTTCCATGAGTATTCAGGATTGGCTACTGGGGTTCTAAATCTTGCAATTGTTATTCCTCAGGTTTGTCATGTGTATTTCTGCTTATTTATTCTTTTTTATCTTGTCTGCTGCCAATGTAGATCAAGTCAAGGCCTTCTGAATAGAATAAAGCCCGGTTCAATCTGTAGATAAACAGTTCAGTAATCCAGAAGCTTGCTATGGAATTGATCTCACCTTTTGCTACTTTATTTTTCTCCCTTTTTAGAGTGAACCTTAAAGGTCACATGTTCTTTTGGATATTAGTTCCAAGCTGACATCTTTGACTGCAGGGCAATTTTTTTTTTCTTCTAAAGTGCGCTTTGAATAATAAATGTTATTTCATCTTGTGTGTAGAATTGGGCAAGTGAGATTATTGAATTAATTGTCTATGGGTCTGATGGATGTTTCAAATGCACTGTTTTTACTGATTATGGTTTCACCTTTAATGGTTTCAAGTGGGGAGAAAGATAAATATAAAATCCATCAGTAATCAAGCAAGTATAAAAAAGGATCCCTCTTGCATGGGTAAGAAAATGGAAAGACAAGATAGATATATGGTTAAAATAAGATACCCAGTCCTAGACTGTTCTTTAAGAAAGCAAGAAACTGGCATAAATTAGATGCTAATATCTTAAGTAATAAAGAAGATAATAGGTATGGCCAGTTCCAGTCTTCTATAATTATTAACCTATTTAGTATTAAAATATATCTCTGCCTTACCTTTTCTCCCTTCTCTTAAACTTGGCATATAAGCTAATTCAGGAACATAACACAAAAGAATGTTACTGGGACAACCAGACAAGCTAGGAAAGGAAGAGCAGATTATTTCTAATCCCTAAGTTACTTAATGTTTTTGATCCACTTACATACATGTTAGTTGGTCTAAAAAATTTGTAGTTGGAAGGGTTAACCATCTATGAGAATATGGACTGTCAGAAGTTCACAGCTAGCCTTGGTTCCTTTGATGAGTTTGGCTAGTTCATCTGTGGCCTCTTCTGTGGGGTTTATCAGTTAAATGATATGGATAAAGTATTTTATTCACAAGATATAGAATCAATGAAAAAAATAGAGACTAAATTTGCATTGTAGACATCAAAGATTACCCCTTTTTCCTTCTAACCAAAAATTAACGGTACCACTAGAATGATAACTTCACCAGATTGTTTTTTTCTTTGTCCAACTTAAGTTTTGGCTTCATCACTTGCTAAGTTTACGTGATCTGCATGCAGATGATTGTATCCCTTGGGGCAGGCCCCTGGGACGCTCTCTTTGGAGGAGGGAACATTCCTGCCTTTGCTATAGCTTCTGTCTTTGCCCTCGCGGCAGGCATTCTTGCATTTCTAAAGCTGCCAAGGCTTTCAAATTCCTACAGTTCAGCTGGCTTGCATGGATTTGGGTGATTTCCTACTCAACACAACATTACATATTTCAGAAGTTTGTAAATTAGCCTCCACATCTCATTCATATTCATTCACATCAATTCTGTTTTTGCCTACAATAATATTTCGTGGGTATGTCATTTTTTTTGTTTTGACCAGTAAGATGTTGCTGTGAGAGTATAGATTCATGTGCATGCTAATAAGCAGATCACTTAAAGTTTGTATCGTCACCACCACGGCCTTGGCTTACATATACTCTTTAAATCTTGTGCCTAATTATTTGGTGCTCCATGGCCTACAAAACAACTCTGCTTTTTTTTAAAAAAAGAACAATTTCCATTGTTACGACGGCAAAAAACAAAGCAAGCATGTCTATTGTCTGGTGTTTTACTTTTTGATTCTCATTACTAGCCTTCTCCCTCTTGTCGAGCTTTTTCTGATGGACATAACCAAAGCTGCTTCTAGCCTAAAGAGGTAAGACTACGTTCGCTTATTCGGTTATTCCACTTTCGGTAAAGGCAACAGTCAGAATGGTATGCCGAGCAAGGTACTGAAGATCCAATCCCCTGGGAAAGAGCTTGTTTCCTGATGGCTTCCATTGGTCTTTCTGTGTGCCCTGTGGAGCAGCTCCATGTTGCCCTCTGTTACTCCCAGAATTAGTTTCTCGAAAATTCTGGCTGTGTTTGCTTAGCATCCGGAAACCTTTTACCATTGTTGTATGCGACTAGAATAAGCTTGAAACTGGATTGAAATTGGTTTAAGCTATATGGACATTGCAAGCTTGATCAAGAGGAAATTAATAACTCCTAGTTTTTAAAAAGCCTTCGTAGTCACACTGGCCCAACAGTACAAGAAATGTTTTAAGAATATTTCATAGTTAATTTTCTTTTGAGCGAACAGCATTTTGTAGCCGATTTTAAACCTCCTGGTTAATTATTTCAAGTTCATGGCCACTGCATAACGCCGCTTGGATTCAGGAGAAAAGGTGGATGCATCATCTGAGAATTCTTGTTAGACAAATTAAGGTACTACATGGAGCAAATTTGGAATCATCCAAAGAAATCTACATAAGTGAAGAAAAATCTGGTCTTCTTTTGTTTTGTGTTGTCATTTTTTTTTTTTGTGAGTAAAGGAGGGCAGAGCCACCGTAATCCTTAAACCCACCCGATCTCGCTTAAACGGGAGATTGAGCTTAAACTCACGGAACTAAGGATTACGTAAAATGGGGGATGAAGCAAGGGAAGATGCTTCTCAGAACCAAATCTCCAACCTTCTGTCCAAGAGGTGACAGGTAATACCACGGAGGCGAGAGGTCATGCTACTTCAGCAAATGCTTGGTGTGCAACATCTGATCTAATTACTATTTTGGAAATTCAATTCATGCATCAAATTAAATCCTTTAAATACTAACTACTAAAAAAAACAACGTAAATTTGCGAACGCATAAGCTTCTCCCAGATGATCGAGCCATGCAGCACGCATAAAGCCTTAATGAGTTCTAGTCTATGGTCCAGGTTGAGTGGAAAGAATACCATAAGAATATCCTTCCAGAACACCGAAGGTTTTGGATGGGTTATCTGCAGTGCCATACAACGGCTACATACATACATCAACACAAAGCCTACTGCATAAAACAAAAACAGAGCGAGTCATCCCCCTGGAAACTGAACGCCATAAGCATCGGCCCGTAAAATATACAACTCCTCTGGATGGATTGGATCACCTCTCTGAATAAAAAAAAAATCATGTTGAAGAGCATATGAGGCGTGCCAATCGGCAGCTTGATTACCAGCTCTTTTACTATGCGTCACCCTGAGCAGATTGGCCACTTCTTTCCATGAAAGACTGTGAGATAACAGAGGAGTTTTATACCTGCATGAAGAAGGTTTAGAGATCCAAGTAATATTCACAGTAGCCGAATCCCTTTCCACCCAGATAGTCTCTTAAAAGCATTACAAAAGTAGTGTTTAGATTTAAGGTCATGTAAAATCACCTCTGTAGACACCTAATGGAGAATCCTTGGCAAAACTTCTCTCTGACTAATGATAATACTAACTTTAAGGGGACAGCTACCTAAGCATTAACCTTATCTGATGTGCGGCACTGACCTGTAGATTTGCATAGAGATATGTGCTAAACCTGAATCAGATATGATCCATTTCGCTACCGAAAAAAAAAAAGGATGGCCCTCTTGTTATGTTCAAGCTCTGGTGCCCCAACCCTCGAGGGCCTCATCTTGTATGTTAATCATCACCTACGGCTTACCTTTAAATAAACCGGCTTTTAAGTTAAACAAGACAATCCCTGCTCCGTCCTTTAAACTTTCATCAAGGAAAAAAAAGAACGCATGTAAAAAATTCATAAATAAAAAAAATCGCATCTATTGCTATTGAAAACCAAGAATAGCTCATTCCACAAATAGAATGTGACTGCGGGTTCATCGTCTTACAACTGATGATAAAACATTCTCATTTCAACATTTTCTTTTGCATGCATTTTATTTTAGGCGTTGCACTCTTAGCGGCATATAATAATCACAACTGGCTAATAAAATTATATCTTACACCATGCGCATTATACAGTGGTGTACCACATCAATCATATATGCTCGTTTTTATGTACCTCATTCATCAAGCTCTTATTTTGGAAAAAATATTTTCTAATTGTGTGCATCATGTAGCTGTGCATGCAGATAATTATAGCCATATGTTTCTATGGCAATGTATCAAAATAAGTGCTTAATAAATGCAGCTTATGGAAATAAGCACTTTTAATCAGTTGCATGCATGTAATGACAACATGGTTCATACAGTGTAGAAAATAATGTCTTCTGTGATCCTGGTGGTTCAAGAGACCTCTTAAAACCAACACCAATCCATCCGCCTTTGATATTTTAGTCAAGAAAAAAAAAAAAGGAAAACGATTCCAAAATAAAGGGGATCCAAGAGGCGTTCTTCGTCTCGTTACCTCCGTTCTCTTGGCCATGACTGCCGCCGAAACGTCCATGGAGATACCCTACCCCAACGGTGGCCGGAATGCGGAGCCCCCCAGCAACGGGGGATCTGCAGCGGAGGCCGAGAAGAAGAAGGCTCGCGAGAGCGAGCGGCGCCGGCGACGGAGGAAGCAGAAGAAGAACAACAAGGCCTCGTCCCTCTCCGCCGACGCCGGCGGCGACGAGAGCGAAGGAGGCGGCGGCGGCGGCGGAGCCCAGGACGAGGCGAAGGAGAACACCGATCCCGGCCCCGAGGTATCTCTCTACACTCACCCTCCCTCCTGGTTTATCCAATCCAGACGGTTAGGGTTTCTCTTTTTCAATTCATCCATCATTTCTGCTAGTATTTCAAGAATTGGCATAGTTTTCAATCGATCCAATGTCTTGTTGTGGTATTTACACAAGGATTAGGGTTTCTTGTTTAATTTTTAGTGGTTTCTTTCAGAATTCTTGATCTGGTTTCTTGATGTCGGTCCAACCGTGATTGACCTACTTAAATTGCTTCTGGAAAGTGTTTTATAGATCGCTGCGTTATTTTTTATGAAATCTTCATCTCTCATGGCGATATATTTCTGATGCGTATTAGGTTGAGGTTTCCGTTGAAGTAGAGTATGTTCCTGAGAAGGCTGATATAGAAGAAAGTTTTCTTGAAGACTTCAAGAACGTTTTTGCGAAGTTCAGTTTCCAAGATTCCGCTGCTAGTTCAGAGGTATGTGAGGGGACAGAGTGCAAAACTTTTAGTTTGAGGAGGAATAGTTGCTTTAACTCATTCTTTTTTGTGTTCTTACAGGATGATGCCAAAAAGGATGAGGCTGCTGCAAATGCAGCATCTAAGAAGATGGGGGATTCTGATTCCGAGGAGGAAGAGCAGGATGCTCAGCAGAAGGAGAAGGGGCTATCTAACAAAAAGAAAAAGGTCAGTTTTGCTTAAGTTGTTTCATTGTTTCTTTCTTAATTCCATAAAGCTCAAGTTGTTGCACATTTTGCAGCTGCAAAGGAGAATGAAAATTGCTGAGCTGAAACAGATATGCTCAAGGCCTGATGTTGTTGAGGTATCTTATATGCATTTCTCTCTCTCTCTCCCTCCTCTCCCTCCCGCGCACGCGTATGCGTGCATATATATTTTGACAACTGCATGTCAAATTTGCTTTGTAGGATGCAGAATTGTTAACAATTTTGGTTCCTTCAGTTATATTTCTCGCATGAAGATTTTTATCTTATTAAAATTGGGAGAATAAGCTATTTTATTATGTAACGTCTGCTGGACCGTTTTTTTCTTTCTACATAGTTCTATAAAGGGAATGAAACTTCTGCTAAAATACTTACAAATTAATAAATCCATGCTTGCATAATTTTTTAGCTGGGATAGATTTGAGCGGCTGTATTATTTATGTTATATTTTCAAATTTTTGGTGCAACTTTTAAAGTAGAGCAGCCGAGTTTCAAAATAAATCTGAAAAGTTTCTCACTTCCAGCTATCATAGAACTTGTGTTTGTTAGGAAACAGTTTGTTAGCCACTGCACGTATTTCCTCTCAAATGCTCCTTTATTGCTTAGAATTAGTCCATTAAATATGCATCTTTTTTTGGTGAAAATTTAAATGTGCATCCTTTGTTCTCTAAGGTATGTTATAATCGTTGTTAGTGTGCTTAAAGGGACATAAGTCTAATTGTGCATTTTTGTTGTATGAGTCATCAAAAGGGGGATTCCACCAATACTACTTGTGAGCTGGAGGTTGTAGATGAGCATGGAGTTATCAAGCTTGCTTGAGATGCTTTATGGATCAATATGGGTACCCCGGGTCCACTAGGTGATTTAGCTGGTGGATTAGCTGAAATCAGTTAAGGAGGAATTTTTGCATGTTGCTTGTTGTCCATGGACTTCCTGGAGACATGCTTTAATTCACCTCCAATAAACTATGATACTTCTTAGTAAGCATTTTCCCTAAATAAGAAATCACTTGAGGATGAAGATCCATAGAGCGAAACCCAAATTGTGATTAAGCATTCTAGATACTTTTCTATCATTGCATTTGCTATGATCCTTTTGTAAAGATCCTTTTCATAATTTGGAGGATTATATGAGTTATTGGGCATTATCAACTTTCTGCAACAGCAGATGTACCTTATCCATTGTCTTGGGTCACCAATCTTTTGATAGAGTAGCACAGAGTAATTTGATCTATCCTGCCAATGTTGTCATCTCACCGAACCTAATAATTTTAGTTATGAGTTCAGTAATTTGTATGTTCAAGTCAAAGTTCTGTTGCTTTAGTGGTGGCATTAGATTATCTCTGCTAGGCATTTGTGAGACTTTTACTTCTGACTAATATTTTTCTTATTTGTTTGTTTTTTGAAGGTATGGGATGCAACAGCAGCAGATCCAAAACTTCTGGTGTATCTGAAATCATATCGGAATACTGTACCTGTTCCAAGGCACTGGAGTCAGAAGCGGAAATTCTTACAGGTGAGTCTCACCCTCTGACATGAATGTTAGAAGATCCTAATTTACATCTTTACAAGAGGTGTGTATATACTTTTGGAGTGGTCAGATAAGGGGGTGAGGGAAGATAAAGTCGATAAGGTTTCGCCCCTCTTATACATATATGTAATTCTTGCAGGGAACCAGCTGTAACATACGAGGAGCCAGGACATGGTGGTGTTTGCCTGAGGGACCTTTGAAGGGTCTCTCTTTTAATATATTGATAGGGTGGTGGGATGTAGTTAGATGCATATAATTCCCCTTCTGCGAAATTAATAAGGTCTAGACTAGATTCTGCATCTATCTAAATTGAAGGAATACAAAATTTTTGACATCCTGGTTTCAGTTACTTAAAATTATGCACATGGACTGTTACTTAAAAGTCAGAATCATTATGCATGGACTCAAACTGAGATATCTTCTTTTTGATATTGCAGATATTTTGAGATGTTACACCGCATTCTGAGTAGAATAAGCTACAATATTAAGTGTGACATTTTCTTAATTTCTGTTTTTATGTGCTCTTCCAATTGTTTGCAGGGAAAGCGAGGTATCGAGAAGCAGCCTTTTCAACTTCCTGACTTCATTGCTGCGACAGGAATAGAAAAAATAAGACAGGTGATAAGAAAAATTATTTCACTAAAGTTTAAGACAGGTGATAAGAAAAATTATTTCACTAAAGTTTCAGGATCTTAGTTGCAATAGGCAGAAATCATGCTTCATTCTTGTGTTGTTTAACCTTAATGAAGTTTACGATATGCCAAACTTTGCTGAGGGTGAAATTAGCACCATATCCTAATGGCCTTTTAGTATATATTAAAGCAAGCATAGAATTGACACCTTTTGCTTTATGTCAATGCTGATTTTTTTCTTTGAATTGTTTGTTTAGTGTGAATCATTTCCTCATTCTTTTTCATGGTCATTTTTCAGGCATACATTGAGAAAGAGGACAGCAAGAAGCTGAAACAGAAGCAGCGTGAGCGCATGCAACCAAAGATGGGAAAGATGGATATAGATTACCAGGTTTCTTCATCTTTCTAGTTTACTTATGTTATCCGATGAGTCTCAAACCTCTCTGTGGTGTAATGGTGTACAATATAATATCATTATATAGATGTCGTTGAATTCCTTTGATGCCATCTGGCAAAAATATGAAATGAGATGTTTCTTACAGTTTGATCTAGGAAAACCTATTGATCTGGGAAAACTGTTCATACCTAAAATATTGTTTCGTTTTGCAGGTTCTGCATGATGCCTTTTTCAAATATCAGACAAAACCAAAGCTGACTACACACGGTGATCTATACCATGAAGGAAAAGAGTTTGAGGTACTTAATATTCTTTCATATAATTAAATTGTTAGAATATGAGGACTTGAGAGTAATGCAAGTCCTATTTAATTGCTTTCCTTTACCTGTAATATTTGCTTATTCTTTCTACCAATTCTTTTTACAATCTTGATGAACTTAATCTTCTGAAGTGATTACCTCAAGATGTTCATTTGTACACCTTTATTTTTTCAAAAATATATTATTTGCTATAATGAATGCAAAATAATTGCCTATTCTTTCCCAAAACTGAAAAAAGCACTCCCTTGTTTTTTTAATGAAGGTAGGGGTTGGAGGTTGGTGATGGTAATTATACTTTAAACAAGGCAGTGCCAAATATGCCTTAGAGAATACATAACACCCTCCATCATTTTTTAGCATATTATTTGAAAACTTATATCGCTCCTCTGAGTAATATCTTTTATTGCTACCCATTACATAAACTGAAATCAAAAGTTTGGTCACTCAAAGTGAGAAGCTTCTGGTTAGTGGATGATAGTCTTACTAGTACATGTTTGTAGGGTATTTAAAAAAAACCTGGAACTAGCAGAAACCCACTCGTAAAATCAATGTTCACATTAGATTGGAAAAGAAAAAGGTCCTGAGAAATGCTACTTTACTCTTTGCTACTCTCTCTCTCTCTCTAATATTTCAGAAAACAGCTTAACAATTCTGGTAGGAAAATTCCAGTAAACTATTTCTTTCTTATCTAAAGTCATAGAGCCACTATTATGCAAAATCTCACTCATTATATCTTCCGTCATCAAATTGCGTCACGTAATACCATGCTACATGTCTTCATAAAGGAAGGCTTTTTTACTCCAAAATCTTCCTGGATAAGAAGGGAAAAGCGTCAAGCCTGGGGTGCCCTTTTTTGGATGCATTTTTTTAAAATATATCTTTCTCTAAGTAGAATTTCTGATACCTGCCACTGTTTGATCAATTTAGTAAGGTCAGATTTAGTAAGATCAAAAATCTCTTATGTGAAAATATGAGGATCAGATCAATGTGATTCACTCTGAAACATGTTCAGATACTAATGCTTATCCTGTGATATATGCTTCAACTCATCATTTAATAGAGAGAAATTGTAGTTTTGAAGAGGATGTGGATGAGATTCTGAAAATTTTTTACCAATCTTGTTCTTTTCGAACAACCCAAGCCTGAAGATTGAATTACCCAGTGTCATTTGTTATTTTGTTGTGCTGGGGTTGATGTATAGATTTACAGGCCTGAGAGGAAAAAGAATCTGGTGTTCCAGAGGATAATATATATGAAAAATAGCTTTTTAGGTTGCTGCCAAGTCACATTATCAAATAACTCAATCAGCTCAACTACATATGCCAGATCTCAAGCCTGGCCATGCCAAATTCAAGTCTTTGACTCAGTAAAATCTGAGAGGTCATATAGATAAATCCAGCAGCTTGCAAAACTTTTTCCATCTAATCTATAGCCAAAAGATCAGAGAAAGAAGAACTTGATATTTTGATTTATTTTTCTAAAGTGCATTTGACTTGCCATGATTCATGGTAACTCAAGATAGTTCAGAATGCTTCAATCTTTATGTTATAAAACTAGCTGTTCTACCTGTAAGGCATGGTAAATTTTTTTCTGATCTAATATATACTGTAATGCCCCTTTTTCCTCCTGCCCATCCATTTGAGATACTGGCTTCATTTGTCTAGCCCTTGCAGCAGCAGCATATAAAATTTGCACACTTCGTACAAAAAACCTGTGGGACATGGTGGATGATATTCTTTTCCAACGTGTTTTTTTTAATCCCTATTTTCCATTTTTTTTCCTCCTCATATCTGGCCGAGGTACTTGCTTCATGCATCTGGCCTTTGCAACATTATCAAATCAGACGCATACTTTTTATAAATCGTAAGGCCTTTAAATGTTTTTCCTACTAATTGAGTTACAGCTGTGGAACATCATCATATTTAATATTCTTTGTATGTTGACTAAAAGCTTTTGTATGTTCTGGAACCTGGACAAAAAAGTTGGTTTTTTTCCTAAAATGTGCTACTCAACTGTAGATAGTCCTGTGTCTACAATTTTATGTCATGTTAAAATTACTCTTAGGGATCTATGCATCTCAATGCTTATTGTGAAGCTAGGCCATTATGGCCTTTCTAACAAAAAATCTGGCTTAATTATGAGGGTTTGTGGTTGCTTCTTTGTGTATTCAGAAGTTTTGTAAGTCTATTTTTGAGTGTTTGTGCATGAGTTCTAGTATTTCAAGAAACTTTTACATATTTCCCTACCTTCAGAAAGAGACTGAGTTTTTCAGAAAAAAAAAAGCTAATTTTGGAAAGTTGGAACTTGGATTATCAGATGCTTGAATCACTGCACTATATTGTTTGACTTTTTCGTGTATTTTACTCAAATTTGTTCTCTTACTCTGGTTTGTTGGGCCATGTCAACCTGTCAAAACTATGGAATCTATTGTTCCTCAATAGAGTGTCATTCTGCTCCTGCTTCTTCTTAGGTTTAAGATCGCCATGTATGTGCTCACTATCTGATCATTGTTCACAGTGACTGACCATTGGCAGATAGGATCTTTACTAATTGCCTATATTTTGCTATCTTCATATGACATGTAGAAGCCAACATATATTATTCTTGGTGCTTAGGGCCAAAACTCACTTATAAAGAACTATTGTCCGGACCTGAATGTGTTATTATGTAAGATTATCATGAGAGAATTTGTCATCGGTCATTTCACCTTCCCCTTCTTGGGGTTTTGTATGAATTATAAATCTCGCTTTTGAGTGTTCAGTATGCTGCAAGAAGTTTTGGATCTAGTGGAATTGGCAAAGCAAAATATTTTAGGCCATATGATTGCTTTGACAAGATTGACCAGGATGTTTGCATGGACTAGTAAGAAACAGGCCAATTAGATTGCTTTGAGCTTGTCAGTACATCATCATATTGTACATGATGATTGAGCTGATTTAGTTGACTTTTATGATCGCGTTGAAAAGGTGATGCTGCTGAGTAATTTGATTGATCAAAGGCGGTTGATATTACTTTTTTGTACATTTAGACTGTTTCGAGTTTTGGATCTTCAGTTTATGGATAGTTTTCGTCATTGCTGAATCTCTTACAAAACCAAGATCAAGCAAATTGCAAAATTTTATGAGATGCTTGAAAGGCACATTTTAAACTCTTATCAAACCTACACAGATGCCAAAGTAATCACTTGTTTATGCCCTGTTTAGGCATGTCTCAAAAGAAACAGGTTTGGTTTTCTTTGATTATGTTTGAAACAAATTGAAGTATTCCCCCCCCCCCAAAACGGCACACACACACAAAAATAAAACAAATTGAAGTATTAGTTTCTATTCATAATTCTAGATTTTTCAACTATAGTTACTTGAAGTAAACTTTTGCAGGAAGTGTTTATGCACATGAGCATATTTTTTTCTGTTTCCGATATTCTGATAGTATTTCCATTTTGGTTGGACTCTTGGCCTCCTTTGCAACTTGACAGGTGAAGCTGAGGGAAATGAAACCTGGTATCTTGTCTCAAGAACTCAAAGAAGCTCTAGGCATGCCTGAAGGTGCCCCGCCCCCATGGCTTATTAACATGCAGGTCAGTTGCTTGACTCTCATATTGGTTTTATTAGTTTTCCACGCCTTGTATTTTCAAAGTAAACTGACAGCATTTAGTTTTGTCCAGAGATATGGCCCTCCACCTTCTTATCCACATCTGAAAATACCTGGTCTAAATGCTCCTATTCCTCCTGGTGCCAGCTTTGGTTATCACCCTGGAGGTTGGGGTAAACCTCCTGTTGATGAAGTGGGTTCACTTGCTCTTGATTGGCATTTTCCTTCTTGCAAATAACATAAACCGTTGCTTATTTTTTCCTTTCTGATATCACCTGTTGCTTTTTGTTTGACAGACTGGTCGTCCGTTATATGGCGATGTTTTTGGGCTTCAACAACAGGAACAAATTAATTACGAGGTATTTTTGCATATCTGTTGAATTTAGTGTTTTGAGTTATAATTTTCTGCTAAGTTTAGAAAAAAAATTAGCATATTAACTTCCTCATTTCATAGTACATACAACCGAAGTTGTTTAGCCTTGCAGTGACATTGCAGAATATCATCTATGGACTATGATAGAGTTCATAGAACTTATTAACCATATGAGACTGACTTTGGGACTCATTGAGTTCAATTGTAGGAAGAACCTGTTGACCGGAGCAAGCACTGGGGTGACTTGGAGGAGGAGGAGGAGGAGGAGGAAGAAGAGGAAGAGGAGGAACAGATGGAAGAAGAGGAGTTGGAGGCAGGCATTCAATCCGTTGACAGCCTTTCAAGGTGTCTACTGTTCTCTCCTTTCTTGTTGATTGGACAGTTTTTGCGTGTTATCTAATGTTTCTTCCATATGCAGCACTCCAACTGGTGTGGAGACGCCTGATGTCATTGACCTTAGGAAGCAACAGAGAAAGGAGCCTGAAAAGCCACTATATCAGGTAATATTTTACCGAAGCTGGAATCTTTTTTTTCTTTCTTTTTTTGTCTATTAAATTCCTATCTGAGCTTTGTTCCGTAGCTGATGGACTCATCAATTTTTTCTCCTGTTGTCTTGTGAAAGGTCCTTGAAGAGAAAGAAGAAAGGATTGCTCCAGGGACTTTGCTTGGAACAACTCACACGTATGTGTTTTGATCGTTTACCACTATTATAAATATACCAGCTCGTTATATTTGTGCCATTTCCAATCTTTTGACGTACGAAGTGCATGAGTTGTTGCTGATCTTGTTATTCTTTCCCTGGGACAGGTATGTTTTTGGTACACAAGACAAAACAGCTGTCAAAAGGGTGAGACGCCTTTGATATTTTATGGATTTTCTAACGAATTAGCACCATTGAGGTTTCGCTTTTGCAGTAAAGATATTCTCCTATTAGATGATTCATTTATTGAAGACATTCGTTTTTATAACCTAACATTATTAAGCACTTTTTACTGAAGGACTGTAATTACCGTTGCTCTTAACCTACTTTTTGTGCGCTTATTGCTTCATGTGGCATCTGTTCCTCAGGTTGATCTTCTGCGCGGTCAAAAATCAGACAAAGTGGATGTCACCATACAACCAGAGGAGTTGGAAGTCATGGATGATGTTTTGGCAGCCAAGTAAGCGAACTTGTGACAAATGCTTAATAGATCAATCAAAGTGGATGCTGATAATGTGTTTTCTAATCCAATTTTGATTTATATCACAGGTATGAAGAGGCACGAGAGGAAGAGAAGCTGCGAAATCAGAAGGAAGATTTCAGTGACATGGTCGCAGAGGTTTGTTTCTGCTTTTACTTTTCTTTTAAAATAATATATTTTTGATCTTCTATTTGTCTGAATGTACTGATGCGACTTAAGTTATCAACTACCGCAGGCAGAGAAGAAAAGGAAGCGCAAGATGCAGGAAAAGGAAGGGAAATCAAAGAAGAAGGAATTTAAATTCTAGGTCTGATCACTGTGGTTGTAATCTGTGCCTGCTCGCTGCATGCGTATACAGATATGCACTTAACGAATTCAGTAAGTTTAGACAGGTTCCTAGATCTGGACCTGCGACCCCGGGAAAATCCTTTGCTGTAAACATGACTACATGTTTACGTAATTCTTCTTGTCTGCTTTGGTATATAACAGTTGTGTTATGACCATTTTATCTTGCATTTTTCATTTGCATAGCACAGAATACAGTGCAGAAGTTGAAGCCTGCTGTAACTCCACTGTCTAATTTAACGCCAGATTTCCATGATTTGAACTCGGCATTCCTAGTGTTAATGAACAAGCCTACTATTTGTACCTGGCATTCCTGGTTTTCTGTATGTTTCACATGATGGATATGATACCAGTGTAGGAATTCTTTTTTCAAGAACTACCAGTCAAAAAATTGATATATAGGAAAAATGTTTGTTTGGTACAATCCTTATCTCATAAATGCCTGATTACCTGCTCTTGGTGCAGGCAGCTTGATGTCCTGGTGACCAATAACTCTCAAGAACAGGTCAAATTATATCTGCTGGGTATCCACTTGCTAGCGATATGCCATAAGGATTTCGGCGACAGTTAATAACCCGCTCCTGCCCTCTCAAACGGCATTCGTTTTCCTTACTGAAACAGTTGAAGAAAAAAAGGAATGTACTTCTGAGATACACCTACTAACTCCACGAAAGTCTACACGAGAAACTAAACAAAAATAATTGTGATCTTCAGGTATCGGTCATTTAACGTTGAAAGGGAGGAGGGCATCGTATGAATAGTATGAGTAACATAAAATGATACGTTAAGAACAATGCAAACAAAGGATAAAAGAATCCAACTGAGACAAATATGGATTGGGATGATAAGGCCTAAATTTTGTATCTTCATCCTTAGCTTATAGAAGGCCATTGGAACTTTCTAACCACAGACCTCAACTTTTAGTATGCTTAATAGCAGTACATCATAATCTGCTCTTTGTATGCCTTATCTTGTATCCCCATCGCTCCATGACGAAACCATGAACTCCGTGGATGATTCCCTTATCGAACAACCGATCTAAAAGCATTCTGATTAGCCTGATATACTCAGTTGCATTTGGAGTCTAGAAATTGATTTTCCGAAGCGTATTCGTGTATGTATAACTAGAGAACAGCACAAACAACTTCCGAAACCTGCAGAGCCAGAAGCAAACGTTAAAGAAGAATAGAAAATCTTCATATGCAAGAACACTCCATGAAGCCAGAGTTATTAGCATGTCTATAATTAAAGGCCATCCACTGCTTGCATACTGTCTGTATATGCATATGTATATGTACATACATATTCAACAAAATGTCCATTTCCAAGATTTAATTGTTGGGTGCCAGTACCTTGATACCCTGGCACTGTAGTCTGTACATGATGTGTTCTGCAGGCCAAGCACTCCTTATTTCTCAAAGAAATAGTGATCCAAAACTCCAGTAGGAGGCACATATTTTGGAAGGGAAATTTGCTAAAATAAGATGGGCAAGATATCCAAGGCGGAGGATGGGTTAAGCACGAATATGGAAGTTGGATTGTATGATCAACAGACTTTAAGTTCCAAGGACAATCAATCAGCTATTCGTATATAACTATACGTGATGAAAATTTTAAAAACTAGAGCGCACTTATTCTAGGAGGGAACACGTGCTTAACATCAGTTCCTTTTTCAAGATATCTGCAGAAAGAGGTTGAGTATGTCCTAGAGTATAGAACAACCAATTCAACAAGTTCTGATGACATCCTGTTGGCCTTGAACTACTTGCTAAAAGAAGGAAATAGAAAGCTAAAGAATCGTTCCAAGAATACTACAGGAGTAATACAAGAGATTTTTTTTCCTGCACCAAATAGCAAAGAGAGCAACAAACATCTGATTTTGTTTTTCTTTAAAGATCCTTCACGACCAGTATTGTCGGCTCCTATTTAACAAGTGATGCTCAGTTATGCTTTTTTTTTCTTTTAAACTTTGTCTTAAGACGTAAAAGTATATGAAGAGACCATGTATTTGTCATAAACGGACTTTCTCTATTTCATTAACTGAACTTCTCAAATGGCCACTATTAACCAGAGGAAAGTCTTAGGGATGCATACCAAACCCACTGGCTCTCATGCTCAGCCATTGCAAGATAGCTTTTGCGAGGAAGGCTGTTAGGAATGCAATACATCTGTCTTCCTGAGGATAGAGAGCATAGGATAGAAAACCAGATGTCTACAGGGCCACTATACTTGCGAAGAATACTTGTACTGATCTGAAAATTCATAGCAAGAAATATATTAATTGCTGTTTTTCTAGTCAAAGTACAAATCTGCCATCTGAAAGTTATTGTAGAGAAGAGTCATTGACATTGCAAGAAGAAAGACAATGAGTCAAACAATTTCTGCCACCAAATTCATATTAACAACTGACATAATCCACACAGCTGACTTATCTAGATCGTTTGTTGTTTCGTGTTCAAATTCTAAAAAAGAGAGACAGGAAGAATGAAACCTATTATGCAACTTAAGAAGCATGTATTTGAATATGCCATAGCCCAATAAATCTGGATGTTCAAACACCTAAACTAAAATTAAGCAATAGCCTCTCATGAAATAACAATACATAACATGATACATATAGTCATAACCACCAATCATGAGTGAAAGAATTTTAAGTTGTTGAAAACTGACATAAAACATGTCTCTTGTTTATATCAGCAGCGATCTTTGCAATCAAGCACTTTGAATTTGATCATTAAGACAAACTGCACTTCAGATGTTATAATATTGCAACAATGCAACGTACGAACAGTGGGGGACAACTACATCGGTTGAATGCATCACTTGACTGCTCATGTTATATGCATATGCACAGCTGTTCATGTTAGATGCACATGCACTCACCTTAGCTGCAGAAACTTCTACTTAGGATGGTGTACCTGCCCCCACCCCCACCCCCTAAAAAAAAAAATCTTTGCGCCTGCTTCCCAGCTAAGGCTGCAAATGGGTCGGGCTACCCATGACCCGACATGGCCTAACCCGCTTAAACCTGATCCAACCTGATTTAAAGGACCCATGGGGTCGGGTCGGGTTCTAAAATTGGACCCATTTCATTTTCCAGATCGAGTCTGGGTTTACTAAATTTCGACCTGATCCATTTGATTTTTACAATAATTTTAGGTTTTCTATCCTAATCGCACTTGATCTAACCCGAACCCGGTACACCGTTAGGGCTCACAGGGTGCTTAAGGGTCTCTAACTCTCCATTCTTCTAATCTCTTCTTGTGTTTGAAAACAAGAGGAATGGAAGAGATTGTCTTTTGTGTACCAACGAATGGCATGAAATTTATATTAAGGCTTAGGTTGGTTATATTAAATGGGAGTATTGTTCCCCTAAGAAGGAAGTTCAAACTAATGAAGACAAGATAGAGTTAATTTTGCCCTGCAAAAGAAGATAGGCTCATGATGAGTCCTTTGTAGCTGTTAAACTTTGTCATGTGTCATCAAAACTATATTCCTTATTTTGACCCATATATGCTTTTCTAGTAGTATGTTTAGAAAAAATAGTAGTAGATAAATTCTAACAAATTTAGAGGATATCACTACAGTAAATAGGATTAGCATAGATACATTTCTTTTCTGCTCAAAAAAAAAGTATTGCATATATGAACAAAAAAAATTTCTTAAAGCTAACAAGGTTGAGTCTATCATTATTAGGCTAGTTTATAATGGCATCAATTCTTGATGCTTAGGCACTTTCACTTGTACAGTTCTGCATAATCTGCTTTCTGTAATTTTTACTCATTGCAAAAGAAACTAAGTATATGGAATGAAAAGTACAGGGATTCGACTCGGACCCGACCTAGACCCGACTCGGACCCGAATTTTTTGGGTTGGGACCGGATTATACATGGACCCGACCCGACCTGAATGATATGTTGGGTTCAAAATTTTAGCCATGGACCCAACCTGACCTAACCCGATCTCTATGGGGTTGGGTGGGTCCAATATTAAGACCCGAACAAGAAACTAGGTTGGGTCAAGGTCACTCATGATCCGGTCCGACCCGACCTATTTCCACCCTATTCCTAGCCATTTTTATCATTCAACTGTTTTGTAAATTCTAAATAACCTACTTTCCAGTTGCTGCACCTAGGACTAGGACAGTGGGATTGGTCAAAGAATAGGGTGAGGTATGGAGCACGGGGACAACAATGGGCTGGAGCAGAGGGAGACCTGGCAAGTGCAAAGTGAGCATGAAGGGCAAGATTGAGGCAGACAGAAAGGTTGGGGGTGCTTGTAGAGGACAGGAGGTGACAGCCAAAAAAGCGAGGGGGTTCATATTGGTATTGCCAAGAATGAGATTGTAGCTGTTTGAGAGGTTAGGAGAGATCATGATGGTCAGGGACAGGATTGAATTGATTATAGAGGTCAAGGGAGATAAGGGGTCCATTTTATGGTTGGGGAGGGTGGGATGGGGAGGGTGTTTGGAACAAGAAGAGAAGAAAAACTTTTTGAAGAATGAGAAGAGAAGGAAAATAGAAATGGGGGAAGATAATGAAGGAGGCCAGCGAAGTGAGAAGATGGAGGCAGGGAACAGAGAAGAGAGAAAAGACCATTCATAGGAGAGAGAGCTTTTCGTTATGTTAGAGACATGGTTAAAAATAAAACAACCACAATATCAAACAATTGAACTCAGGTAGGACCATGCAAGTTACGAACAAATTACTATTGGACTCTGATTCATGGGTTTAAGTGTTGCTTCCTGAACCTTGTACATGCTTCATGCTTGGTTTTCTCTAGTCAGGCTTGATCGGACTCAGGCCAAATATCTATTCACTATCATTTCTCAAGATAATCACAAACATAAGCCTTGTGCAGTTATTTTGGGTCAGCTATAATATCTAAAATGCCTATAAACCACAAATCAGATCTAGACATTATTTAATAATACCTGAAGTAAAGTTTACCAGCAGCTGTATATGTTACTAAATTGTTCCTAAAAAAATGAACCATGTATGACTTTTATTTGATGCATTGCTCATTAATCCTTCTCATATTTCTCATCTTTATTACATGTTAAAATTTATAATAGTGAACTCGAAAAACAATTGAGTCATCAATCTAGTGCATGGTATGTTTTGTTGATCAGATCAATAGGACAGTTTTCTGAAAATGCGCCAATTGCTGCAAAAGCATAGTTGGTAACAATTTGCATTACACCATCACACATAACCACTACTGCAATATCAGTTTTTTTTTTTTTTTTTTTGTTCATTAGTCTTTCATTTTTTCGGGGGTCTAGAAGATAATTTATCGAACATCACTGCCTTTTCAAATAGAATAAATTGATTAAATGCTACAAACTAAAAATCATTTCTGGAAAAAAAAGCAACTTATGTGACATAATTTGATCATGAACATGTAAATGAATCCACATATCTCATAAAGATTTAACATCACAAACATGAACACCTAATTGCTGGAAACACACATAAAACAGACTAGTCTTCAATAACTAAGCTATATTAACAAGCAGTTCAAGAACAGAATAATGCCTGCAACTTAAAAATTAGGAAAAATTATAGTTACATCCCCTCAAGTTTGGACGACTCCCACAAACACCCCCTCATCTTTAAAAAATTTCATATAGATCCTTCAAGTTTCTTAAGTGTTCCAAAGCAGTCCTGCCGTTCATCTCTGTTAATGAAGTGGTGGCATGGGACCATCATATGATAATGATGAAAAATGCCCTTAGTATCACATGATTCTTTTCTATACGCACACCTAACATTATGTGGTGGCATGTGGCATGAGAGAGTTCCTCTGTGTTCAAAGAAACCCCAAGGCAAAGGAGGAGGGAGAGGGAGAAAGATGATAGAAGCACATGAAGAGTAGAAACCCAAACCCCACCATACATATAAATGGTGGGAAGTAGCGGTAAGAGAGGAGGCGGAGTTGTGGTACAGGAGGAGGGTGGATGTGGAGAGGCAGGCTTCTAGGTTTGTAGAAACAACCAAGTTGAGCTTCAAAACAACAGCAAGATCAATGGAGTATCTTCTCATTGGCACGGAAGAAACCCATGCCCCGCCATGCATAGAAACAACGAGAAGTAGCGGTATGGGAGGAGATTGGGCATGGAGGGGGATGCTTTTAGATTTGTAGATTTCATCTTTCTTGGGTGGATGAGGTGGCAGTGCTCCGAAAGGAAGGAGCTCTCCTTGGAGGAATATGTCAGTGGCAACGCACATCTACACGAGGGAATAGGGGTTGTGGAAGAACTCAACGAGGTCGGTTTCTAGAAGGGCGGAACAGCGGCTGGTGGGAGTCTTGGGCGTTAGAGATGTGTGGACTATTCATTAGAAGGTCAGAGAGCTAGAGGGTGGATTCGTCGTTGTCGGTTTCATAGGGATCGGTGGGTAAGGTTACTTCATCACAGAGGCATAGGGTTGATATTGGAGGAAGGGTATATTCGAAAGAAAGATAGGAGTTTTACTTTTCTTCGGTTCTAGAAGAGAGAGAAGACATGAAGGGAGAGAGAGAGGTGGGATGGAAGAGATAGGGGGAAGCTGATGGCTTGGCTTCTCAAACTTATCGGTTGATCCGCTGATCATTTGTCCTATTCCAATGGATGTGGCAAATGCTTACATAAACTTATTAAAGAGGAAGTTGGGGTACCTTGGGAGGTGAACATAAATAACCTTTGTCTTATGTTGATGTTCATTATTTGAGTTTGGTGTTAACAGCAAAATTTTAAGTTTAAAAAATCATGAACAGATATTCTAATGTAGCACAAGGTGCAGCCAATAGGTACTATGACCAACTAGATAATACCAAGCGTTGAAGGAGCCAGTGGATTCGTGGGTGAAAATTGGAGGACCGGTTCAGAAGTTCTCGGCAAATTTTCTTATAAAATTTTCATTAGGGCGGTAGTATCAAATTATAGTCATGTTTCCATATTTGTAATTGAATAATTCTAGTATGTTTTCTTATTGTCGAGTCCTCTTTCGAGTATGATTCTACATCGGGTTTAATGCCCGAATTAGGGTTAGGGTATCATCTCCTACAAATATGCATGTAGTACATTGTAAAGGATAGCCTTTGAGATATTAATAAATTTTATTTTGAGAGAATTTCTTTCATCAAGTGAAGACTTCTTCGATCCAGTTTTCTTCTATTGCATGTTGATCTTCGAAGCATAACCTCGTCGATCAAGTCGCCTCCTTTTCTCTTTTCCCAGTGTGTTAGATTCCTTTTAGAGAAACTCATACTCCTTCCTTTTAGAGCGTTGCCACCTTATCCCCCCAACAAAGATAAATCCTTTGACATAGAAGTCAAAAGATTCAGAGGAGGGGATGGAGTTGCGGTATGGGAGGAGGCAGCGGTCGTCACTAGAGAAGCAGCCATTAGAGAGCTGGAAGGAGGTGGAGGAATCGACCGAGAGGCCTGTGGGGGTAGCTTCAGGGATGGTGGAGTTGCAATGGTTGGCGTAGGAAATTCCACCGAGAGAGGAGGAAGGGGAGATGAAAGTAAGGAGGAGGATCCATGGAGGAGAGGGAAGAGAGATAACCAGTTCTAACCCCCCAAACCAAAGAATGGAACTCTTGGAGGAAAGAACAAGAGGAGGAGGATCTATGGAACCCTAAGTCCAAGCAATCACTTTGGAAGGACATCATGATTTCTAGGGATGGCCGGTTACTAGCCAGAAAACTGGAAGAATGGCCGACGTCGAAAGGAAAGTCGGATCGTTGTAGGAATGCTAGATAATTGTCGGGGATGGGTGGACGGCATCGTAAGGTCCGAACAGAACAGTTGAGATTGGAAGGGGGGTGTAGCGGAAAAGACATTTGAAGTTGTTTAAAGAGGGCAAGGGCATTTTGGTCATTTGAATAACAAGCTAACCATATTGGCTGGTTGGCGAGTCAGAGAACCACTTTGGAACAATTTGGAAACCTAAATGGCCGCCTTGAAAATTTTTAAAGAGGAGGGGGTGTTTGGGAATCACCCAAGCTTGAGTGTGTCACCCTATATTTTTTCCTGAAAATTATGATATAGAAGCATAGAACTAAGTAGCAAAATTTTTCACCGAGCAAGGTAGATATAGAGGAAGAATCGTACAAGTTCCCAGGCTTCCATGTTTCTTTGTGAGTTATCAGATAACAGCATGCTGTTGACAAGTCAACCAGAACAACAAAGAAGTAAATACATAGAATACAAGAAGAGTGACAATTTCCAAGTATTTCCAATTAGACATCTAAGTACTAGCTAACTAAATATAGGCAATGGGTGCACATATATGGGCGGTAGCTACATAGCGAGCACAAATTCTTTAAGGCATAAAAAATGAGTTAGTATTCTGAGCATTATTACTAAAATCTTGTGATTTAGTGATTGAATCTTACCACTTGATAAGAATGAAACATTAAATATTAACATTATGTATTAAATCATATTTAACTAAGTTTAAATTAATAAGCACTACATGCCTTGTTAATTACAGTCAACAAGAAATTAGTTTTATGTGAATAGAACTGTGTTTTTCTTACTTCAATTGTGGTATCAGAAGGTAAAATACTAATTAATTTGGTTATACCTGCTAATTCTGAATAATAACAAAAGATTTGCATATTTCATGTTTCTTTGTTGAAAATATCCAAACACTTGATTTAATCCAATCATCTTTCAACTCAAAAGAGGTAACTTTGCAGAACACATCACCCTAAACCTATATTAGAATTCTATGAATGAAAAGTTATCATTTGCTAATGGGTGGTATGATTTAAAAATATAACATATGTTTGTTTTCTGTAAATTTTTTAAAATTTAACGAAGTACTGATTTAGAAAAATCGAAGAAACCCCAAGGTCTTCCCTAATACCAAAATACTGTGTTGGTAGAAAATGAACAAAAAGTTACCTTGACAAAACACTTTAGTAATATCACCTCAATGAGATATAACAATGGAGTGCCAACATGTTGATACATCCAAAATAGCATATTAGTTTCCTTCATGACCATATGCAATGGCAGTATTAAAAGTATACACAAAGACTTGTTGGTTGTGATTATGGCTATGTCATGTGCTTACGCAAAACCTCTTTACAAAAAAAAAAAAGTCAAGGGAAAGCAGTTTCGACATTCCTTGAGCAATTTCCACTCAATTATGAAATCCAAAATATTATAAAAAGGAAAAGAAATGAAATATAATATGCATCTTTTTCATAAAGAAGCCATTATACCTATTCTGGTTAAATAAAGTGTCTATTAAATTACCAGTTCATATGAACTCAAATAATATATAAAAACATGTCGTTTGTGCATGAGTTGTCTGTATCCATGGTGAAACGAATTACATGTACATATTCACATTATACTTTGTATAATGTGCATGTACTTTGTGTAAAGATCATTATCAAGAATAAAAAAATTATTTCCCCCCTAGATTCTAGCATTAGAAGTGATCTAAGAAATATAACAATAAGTAACTTAAAGTTAAATGATATCATTCTAGTTTTTAGGCCAATCATAATAAAAAACAGTGTTAAGAACATGCAATGGAAAATGTAACTGTAAACACTATATTAGAAGTAATGAAGAAAAACCTTAGCAATTTTAAAAAGCTTGAACTAGGGAAATCAACTAACCATATTCCATGATGAACAGCACGGTGATTTGGATGTCCAGATACTCCAAACTTATCAAATGTAATTAACTAAAGCAAAATAACATAATGCAACATTAGATGCATGGAATGGATTCAATGTGGGTGGAAGGGCAGATATGCATTTTTTTAGCATAAATAGTACTTCCAAGAATTTCTATTACATATATAAAACAAGCATTGCTTACACTTAAAGTATTTGTTGATATTCGCTCATTGATATGTCTACAAAGAGGGCTTTGAAATGTTCAGAAGATTCAAAATATGTGCCGCATTCTCACAAAAGAAAAAGAAATTATATTATATATAAGTATGTTTTCTGTTTTACAAGTCAATGGCTTTAAAAATGTGCATCTAGTAGCAACTACATGTTAAAAATTGTTATCTTATCATATTAAAAAATTCATATTTTGGCAACTTAAAAAGCACGAAGAAGATAATCTTTTAAATTTTTAAACAAAAAGAAGGTGAGAAGCACTCGGCTTTGAGAAAGATAAAGTGAAGAGCACCAAATATAAAAATCAAATGGCAGTCTGAATTCTCAAAAGACAAATTGATAACATGAATCTATAGAGTTGTTACTAGTTGACATGAGTATTTTAATGGTGGACTATCATTGTTAAAAGTTCCCCAGAAATCGATCTAAAAGATAGTACTTGGTTTACAAAGTATAAAGCAATAGTAGCGATACTGTATTATATTTACTAAGTGATTCTTCTGTTCTCTATGTTGGTAGGCTTAGCAAATGGTGACTAACTACAATTACATACACAAACTTGGCTATTGCCTATGCTAGTGGAAGGCATGATTTATTAAATCTTTCCAGCAACTAATTCTGGGTAAATTGTCAAAGATCTCCTCCTATGCTTCTTCTGGGAGCATCAAAGAGCAGTTACTGGAGAGTGGCTCGTCTACTCTTTATACCTGCTGCTAGGCTGAAATGTTAGCTCATCGCTAACATGATGAAGCTTCTCAAGATACTCTCACCAAAAGACACAAAAATTTAGTCATTCAAGTCAATGACTCCATGAAAGATTGTGATAAAACCTTTAGGTTTTGCACAAGAGGAATTTACAGCTAGGTTGGCTTGCCGAAGGTTGTATATGGTTGATTCAACAGTCAATTCACTGTAGCCTTTGTTGAACAATAGAATTCAAGAAATTGAATTTATTCATGACATAACCAACAATATAGACAAACCCTAGAGATTTGTTCTTCTTTCCCCAACTTGTGTTTGCCTACATATTCTTTCCAAGTGTTGTTCCTCCAATTTTTTTCTCTCCATTTGTGCACAAATATTGATCCTCTCTCTAGATTAGCAATTTTTTTAAATCTTCATTCAATTGATTCTGCACGAAACTACTATTCCTTGTGGTTTTCTCCAGAATATTGTGAAAGCCTTGTAGACTTTCCTCTTATGTAGATTTTAATCATCCAAGGATTCAGCATTGTTTTTTTATTGTTTCTAGGTGCGCTTGGTTTCTATCGTCAGTCCCTCCTTTCATAAATCTACTTTTGGTGACTATTAGGGCCTTGTCAGAAAGTTTTAAATCTTATTGGGCACATCAAGGAATTTTCTTCTAAATTTTCCATGATTTCAAGCTCTAATTTGTCGAAGTTTGGCACATCAAGTTCTCACACTCAATAGTTTCCACTTTGTTTCCCTTTCTTTTAGCCCTCCCAACCTTGAGTTCTATATGCAAATTTTGATGATGATTACAACAATAGCATATATTAGTAGCACCAACACAAAAACATCATTCTTGCTCATTTTATGCAATTGGAACAGAACACGGAGGGAACTTCTAATAACATGTATCAAGCTTATAAGACGCTTTATTAGAAATCATCATAACATACCGATGGCGTTGTTGTACCTTAAACAATATTGAATCACACCTCTTAGCAATAAATGTATATTGTCATTTGTGTTGCTAATTATTTGATCATACTCATCCATCCAATGGAGGAAGCCAGGGGGCACATGCCCACCCTAGCTTTGAATTGGTTCCAGTCACGTCATTTTTGGGCCCACTTCCCTTCCATGGCAAATGGTTTATGAACCAAAATGTAAGAAGAGCCTTTCAGTCTTCAAATAAAAACAAAGAAAAAAAAAGAAATGGGAGAAATGCTGTATTTGTTATGATGGAAGAGTTTGTAGTAGCTTGAACCAAGGGGAGGCAGCAGAAACAAATGATATATCACTACCTTACTCGCAATGTGACAACCCAAGACCTCACCCAAAAATGCTAGCTGGAAGGTATTATTTAGGTTCCTTGATCTTGTATAAGTATCCAAAATCAATCTAGCAAATAACTGATGTGGGACCAAACACATGCCCACATGAGTCCTCACATATTTTTTCCATTTAAGCCCTAACGTACTCGTCAGGTTAAGGATTCAAATCCATTCAAATCTAATCACAAACACCACGATCAGCCCATGGTCAACCCCAATGGATTCGTGTTGCAATATCTCCTAATCTACATAGGTTATAAGTTGGATCCGCTCTGATACCATTTTGTCATGCCCTAGATTAGAAGCATAATTTGTCATGCCTTGGATCCGGAGCATAACTTGGTCGTGCCACCGAGAGGTAAACCCACGATAACACGAAGCCAAGTCACGGGTAAAAAGTGACCGTAGCACGAATATTTGTGAACAATGTTTTGATCCATAATAGAGTTAAATGATATAAAGAATGATTTACAAATTTATTTGCAATATAAACTTGGAACTATGTTTACAAAAAAAGATGGATGATTTAGGCATGCATGATTGGCTTTATGGCTTGTTTTAATATATTGTACTATAAAATGCTTTATTTTGGCAATAACTGTTATTTTTCTTAAAATGATGCATTGACATGGAAAAAATTTATGTTTGATTCGATAAGGTAATGAAAGATCTATTTACTGAGCTGTGTCGCTCATATATCTCTATTTATATTTTTCTCTCCAGACGAATTGGGTCAGTAAGGATGAAGGATGGTCCAGGCTTGGAGTTCGTGCTAGCAAGCTTGGCGAATTATATGACAGAACTTTAATTCTTTAGTTGCTTATGAATTTGTAACTTAGTAATCTTCTAAATACTGAGGATTATGGGTTAGTATTTATGTTTGATGTAAATGCTTTGAACCAATATTGGTTGCATTTAATGAATAATAAAATTAAACTTTTATTTATTATATTCTCTTTGAGATAAATTTGAAAGTTAAGATGGATTTGAAATTTTAAATAAAACGTTTGGTCTCATGTTATTGTGGGTTTACCCCACGGTGGCACAGCCAAGTCAGGATCCGAATCTAGGGCATGACAAATCATGCTCCGGATTTGGAGCGTTACATGCAATCTAGCATTTTTCTATTGAATACTAGATTATTGTGGGTGTTTACATAAGCAAGACAGTGTAATAAGGAAAATGGCTCCGTAAAAGGTAACATTATCTTTTCAACCAGAAATTTGATTCAAGTTTGTAAGTAAAATAAGTAAAAACTATTCACATATGAATAGCACTAACACAATACTTGTAGGTCAAACTTTCAAAAGGGACTTCTCTAAAGAAAGCTAATTAAACTTATGTATATTGAGAAGGTGCAAGTTATATAAAAATAATATATAACAGGCACATTGTTACAGATGTGTTGTTCTCACAATGAATGTAAAAATCACAAAAATACAAGTTCCCTGAATCCCCTCCCAAAATGGTAGGCTTTCCATTTAGGGAAAAAAAGATAGTGTAAACCAAGGTTGGAGGAACCGGTACCAGGCACCTTACCAGTTCTCCGGCAGGACGACTCGGTACAGGCCGTGCCGGGCCTATACCGAGAGAGGACACCGTACCGTGGAAGAGAAAAAGAGAGAGAGAAGGGGAAGAGGGAGAGAGGGTGGCGGACGCCGGCGGAGGGCCGCAGGGGGCCGGCCACAGCTAAAAATTTCAGAATTTTTAAATCGACAAGCAATTTGCCGATTTCACTTAAAATTTCAAAAAAATTTAGCCGGTTAGACCTTTATTTCGTTCGAAACAGAGAACCAGCCGCTGCCTTGCTTGCCGCGGCCTCCGCCGCCCCCGCAGCCTCCGCCGGCCCTCCGCCACCTCTCCCTCTCCCTTCCTCCTCCACTCGCTCTCTCTTTCCTTCTCCTTCTTCGGCTCCGGTAACGGGTCTCATTTCCGTTGCCGGAACTGTACCAGTGAGCCACCGGTACGGCTCGAGTCGGTCGGAACCGTAAGGTTCGGGACGGTTCAGCCGACCTCGGTGTAAACTAGAAAGAATTTCATAGAATGCACCAGTCCTAACTAGGAAGTAAGAAGAATATATACTGAAAATGGAATAAAAAACTACAGTTATCAAATGCATATAAATCTATAACAGAGATTTAAAATCTCAGACAAGATTTCAGAAATTTGAATAGATCTTACTGAGTCAATATCCCACATTTTGATTTCATCTTCAATAATTGTTGATAATAATTTATGGTCCCATCGATTGTTGAATCCATCCTGAAACAGAGTAGCATTTGTAACTACAAAGTCAAGCATCATATACTTAGTATTAATGAATTTACAAGTTTTATTGCTTGCAAGAGATAACCTGTAACTCTGGGTGATCCAAGATTTTAACATGTTGGAGCGGAATCTGCAGAATAAAATATGAAATCTGATAAGAAAACTACTAGATATTAAGATAACTATCCAAGAAGAGTATCTTGCACCAGTACAAGAAACCTTGAGAACAACACAAGCCCGATACAATTCTTCCTTACGAACATTTCCCACACCTTCAGCATTACCTACAACAGATATCAGGCTGCTGCTGTTTAGAATTAATTTACTATCAAGAACTTTCATCATGTACAGATTCGACAACAAAAGTTAGCAATCTTCCAGTCATTAAATAATTCAATTGCATAGAGTCTAGCATATGGTCCACACACATGTATGTCTTATGAAATCTAGCAATGTGCCAAATGTTGCTATGATGACACTCATGCATTTAGCTGGTACATAGTGATTGAAGACTGTTGCCAATGAGAAGTAGCAGCTACAAGTATGACCATCAAAGTGTTGATATTTTTGAACCAAAAAGATATTTTTATACTTTACGCTGAATATAGTACTCTCAACAGTCTAATACACTCAACAAATATAACTATATTTCTAATTGCACTGGTCAATGTCATGTGTGCATTACATTTTCTTCATTCAGGGCATTTTGAAAAACCAATAAACCTGTATAATCATCAGCAGATAGTCATTTGTATAGTTAATCTCAAAAACAAGATATTAAGAGAACTTCTAAAAATTTCTAAAATATGTAATTCATAATTCATTAAAAAATAAACTGCTGCAATTAAATAATTTTAGTGGTTATTACTGTTAAAACCAATTTGTTAAGTTTCAGTCAAAGGGGAAAAGATAGAAGTAAATCAAATAATTGAACAACTGTGAAATCAGAAAGGAAGCTCAAGCATTTGTGGAATGAACATGTTCCACGACGTCAAAAGCAACTGTTGCATTCTACAAATTTTATCAACTATATTACAATGAGAGGCTAAAATCGTAAATGGCACTAGAACCTACAAAACATGGTTTAAAAACAGAATTCATTATGCAAGTTTCCACGTAGTTCTAGATAGCACTATATATAATACCAGTTGACATGCAGAGAATGTGAAGATTATGCCCCTCTGAGGTCAGGAAAAGAATGGTTGGAGCAAAAAACCTGCATGGAAGCCATTAAAGTTAATAACAAATTATAGTAAATAACTAAATATTACTAGGAGAAGAACAGAATTTAATTAAAACAAGCATATAGTCCAGGAGGATAGTCCAGGAGGATATAGACAGCTTTATGATGAGGTGGCAACAGCTCTGGCAAGTTTGGTGTTAATGCTTAATAAACAAAGAGGTGGAAATGGTAGAAATTAAAGCAATACTCTTTGTTTTTCTCAAGAATGGACAAAGAAAAAAATCATAAATGTTAACTGCTGCAGTCCAAGATAATTTGCTAACAACTTAACAACTCTTCGACCTTTACAAAAATAGTCAAAATTAAAATACGTATGAAAATATCCAAAAAGACCACCCCATGGTATAAAGAAACACTCCTAGGGAAATACACCTTTTGAAAGAAACTACTCACTTAAGAGCTGACATGTCCAGAAACATACTAGTCTGACTATTTATGCATCCATTAATCATTACTGATCATGGATTGAGAGTTAAATGCTAGAAATACCAGTAACCAATTATGAATTTCTAAGAAAAACCATTCATGATGAGTGACCACAAAAATATTAAGATGAAACAAGAGTTCTTTACCCAAGCAAAACAATAAATAAGCACTCAACCACATCGGACAGCATTTTGGCGGTAGAAGCTTTGGGAAAAGTTAGCGGGATAGCATCTTGTCTATCTTATCTAAGATAGGTGAAAGTTCTTAAACCAACAGGTGTGCAAAGATGTCACAAGCAGGTCCGACATCATTGCAGAGGCCATTATGTAGGGGAAAAGAAGGGGAAATATAAAGGCCACAAATCAAGAAGGCTAAAACAATGGATCCCCAATGATATGCCCTTAGATTGTAACTCATTAACCACTAAAAAGAATCATTCTTTGGCAACTTTAATTCCGCAAGCAAAAGCAAATGCTCTGCCAATTTACACGCTACCGATCTGCCACCAAAATCGCCTATCTATACGAAACCATTAAAATCATCAGTTCTACAAGTTAATCATAAGAACGCCGATCAAAAATTAAATTATCGCATATGTAATTCCGAAATTTCACGAAAACGAGAAAAATGGAACCGATAGAAACCAAATCAGGATCCCAACGTCCAATCGTCTTAAATACAAAAAATTCAAACCAAAATCAGGTGTGGAATCGAACGAAACGTAAGAACCCTGAAATCAAGAATGAGACCATACATGGACTCGTCATCCGGATGCGCCACGACGAGTAACACATTTCTTTTCTTGCCAGAACCTGCGACAGAAAAATTTGGGGAGAAAAACATAATCATTTGAACAAGATTCGAACAATAATAGGTTTATATTCGAGAGAAACGAGAAAGAAACGGGCCGTCGATCGAGATGCAACTCACCGGAAGAAGGGAGGAATGCCGGTTTCGACGGAAAGCAAGAAAAACCGCATAGGACTCTCCATAGAGAGATCGCCCAGAGAGAAATCACTGTCACGGCTGCCAAGATCCACGCCATTTCAAAAGGAATCGCCAAGGGAGGAGGGAAGCATTCGGGCATCAAGAACCTAAGAAACTACGAAGATGGTGAGGTTTCGTAGAACGGTGGAAAAGAACCTCCATTTTACGCTCCGGAATTTTCTTTGCGGATGCCAGATCTGCCGTCCGCTGGTCGGCTCGTGAAGTAATCGACGATGCAGCCTTAGATCCGCATAGAAAGTTTATGGAATACTGGACTTCTTGGGGGGTGGGGGGAAGGGACGGTCCCGAATCCCGATCCCGGCCTTGGGCTTTTGTTACGTTGGGGGGATCAGGTGTTGGATTTGGGCTCTGTTTGTTTACTTCGGCGGAGCTGGACTCTTGAATGAAAATTAGTGAGAGACTCCATTCCAATTATTTTATTAAAAAAATATTTTTATTTTGATTTCAAAAGAGAATGGAAATATTCGATCCTTCAAAACCTAATCCATATTTTTATTAAAAAAATATTTTTATTTTCTAATTTCGATTTAGGTCATAAAACAAATATATCGAAGGATATAGCTATTTTAATTTCCATTTCGATTCATTCCAATTCCAATTCTGGGCGCAAATTAAATATGCCCTTAGTTTGGTTGATTAAAAAATAATGCATGCCAACCGGGCAGTAGTGGAACTAATTAGCATTAAATTCTGTTCAAGGAGGCATAGGTTCTAATTTTGAGATTTATGATATATTTGATTGGAGAGAGTTAGACTCTTGAGTGGAAATAAGTGACTTCTATTTCAACTATTTGGTTAGAGGGAGTATTATTTCTATTCTGATTCTAAGGAAGAATGGAAATGCCCGAATCCTTCAAAACCTAATTCCTACTTTTTTTCCTAGTATGTAAATTCCATTCCGATTTCGATCTAGTCACGAACCAAACATGTCGAGAAATAGGGTCACGCCGATCTCCATTTTAATTCATTTCAATTTTGATTCTAGTTGCAAAGTAAACATGCCCTTAGTTTGGTAAATTAGAGAATAATGCATGCCAACCAGGTGGCGATGAGATTTGACAGGCACTATTTTTGGTGCTGGGACGAATTGGCATCAGATTCTTATCAAGCAGGCATAGATTACAGCTATGTAGATTAAAAGACGCAACTTAACTCACAATTCACGCAGTTTGGGTGGTGTTTTGGGATGGTTTGGTTGTAATCTGGTGCTAGTTTTGCTCATCATGATCTGATATGATCTAAGAATGATTCAGTACTGGTTTGAGCTATATATGTCTGGTTTATGGATCTTCTAATAAAGGATGTGTTGCACCAGGGACTAGCAAGACGATAAAAATGTGTGCACCACAGAACTGCTTGTCTGAAGTTCATTAAATCACAATCAAGGTATTTGTAGAGGCACATTGGCATGGTGTATCTCCTCCTGTATCATTTTGTAATGATTTGGTTGGAGAGTGGGTGAAAAGGTTCCATTAATTTAAGTCATTTGGATTGGTGCCTCACATGGAGCTTTATTCTTGCTCTGGTGACCATGTTATGAGCTGCTGGAAAGTCGAACCTGGTTCCGAGGAATGGGAAGCATGGTAAGATTGTTCCAAGGGCTTGTTTGATTCACGGATTCTTCCTCTTATGAATATGGAAGTAGATTTGTAGGAAGAGGATACCTGAAACAGTACTTTTGGCATGTTTGGTTGATAATGGAAAAGTGACAGATTTATAGAGTGCTTATGTTTGATTAACCATCCATTTTTCTGAAAAAATTATATGTAATTTTTATTATACCCTTAATAAAAATTAGGTCTTTAATGCTTCTTTAATGCTGATGGGCTTTTTTGAAAAAAAAATAAAAATGGAGTGATTTCTGGCTCACATGAAAGTAACTTTCCCATATTTCTTATGGAAAAGATTTTTTCATGAAACGTGATGAAAATATAACTTTCTCATTTCTCTCCTTTAAAAACTTCAACCAAATAAGAGGCATCTCATTACTTTTCCGTTGACCACACTTTCTTCTCTTCTTTTTCTGCGAATCGCATTGCCTGGACCATGAATGGAGCAGAACTTGAAGTATACCGTTTCTAGCAGGACTTCAATCTATTGATTGGTCCCTCTCCTCAGCACTTGCACACGAGAGAGGATCCAAAATTTCACTCAAAAAAAGAGTAGTTCATAGCTCATCAGTTTTGAATAAGATAATAAATTGAGGACAGATTGGGTGTAGCCCTAATAAATGACTTGATCATTCCAGAGACAATTATGTAAGGTTGGAAAAAATCAAAGGTGTTTGGTCATGAGTCATCCTGCGCTTGTGCCCCCCGTATCCAACTAATATCATTGCTTAGGTCCACATGATCTAAAAATATATAAGTTAAAATAGTAATAGATGGAATCAACCACCACATAATTGGCCCGTAAGGACGAATGACATCATGACGTTAGAAAAATGCTCCTTGGACCCATAAATGGGACGGAATCAAGAGAATTTGTACAGAATAATTTTCTCATCACCTTTCAAAGAGTCAACTTGTTATTATTCCGGGCCCACATGATGGCATGCTGGTGGGGAAATGGCATTCGTCTTGTAGCTCGTATTTTGTCCCGAATCTTGTTCCAACAGCGTTACGTTAAATCACAACCTAACTTGGCCAAACATAACATTGTAGTTTGGTCAAGACAACGACATGCATTGGAGAATCTTCCTCTAAAAGAATGGCTCCTTCTACTCGGTGCTTCATAAGACTCTTGGATTCTATGGTCTTTGGAGCACCTTTGCTCCAAGAAGATGATTGTTGGGCATACTCTCCTTTGGAGTTCCTTGTCTTCATTGTTTCGTTATAATAATCATTTAGGTTTGCCCCTAAGATCCGGGTCTTGGGCACTCTTTATCCTACCATTTTAATGTACATGTTTTGAACTAATTGGGAGAAGTATCTCACTTCCTCAGCTTACAGTTAAAAAAAAAAACATGTAGAAAAGGATGACCATGTGTGATGTATGTCAAACAATTTGTCTGCTAACTGCATCCGCTGGCCATGCATGCTATTGTCCTATGTGTTTGACCGACCTATGATGCATGAAGCTTTAGTTATCATAGTATAAATGGTAGAAATAGGCCACTATAAATAGCATATTATCTCCGGTACTGAAATTGGCTTTTTGCTTCACAACATGTAGGTTATACATAATAATTATGTTGACCGCGTATTTTTATTCTTTAGTTACCATTTAAGATGCATCAAGAGTGACTGAGTTGCTTCCTATGCGACTCACCACTCTGAAGGTTTTGTTTAGAGAAAGCGTGACATAGTGTCGGATTCATTTTCTGCTTTGTTGTTTTCGGATTTTGTTAGTTGTTTCTACATCCGTAAGGTATGAGCCGCCATTGTACCAAAAAAAAAAAGAGATGGCTAGGGAAGAAGAAGACTTCCTAGGAAGAGCAAACCAACTATAATTAGTTGACGGGTACAAGTTTGTTCCATTAAAATGTGAAATTCAGTTTGCCATCTACTTGAGATACTTGCTGCGGGGATGATCAAGATTTTAGTGAACTTGCTAATTAAAATCAATGTATCAGCTACCTAAGATGAACTACAAATCCAGTTGGTTAGGACTGAGCCAAGAGATTTGGGGTGTATAGAACTCTCACTCTATCAATATTATTATAATAGAAAAGAGTCATGGTGATTACAATAACCATGACACGAGCTTACCACTAAGGCTACATACATATAATGTACAATATATACAATACATAATATTCTTAAGACCATTATTCTTTTTTGGATAAACTAGTTAGGGATACCTAACTCAGCTTAACACCATCATGTTGCATCAATTTTTTTTGGTTCCAATTCAAACAATTGTATACAAACAATATAGCAAAGTTACTTACCTCATAAGCTAGGCCTCACTATATGACCTGTCACCGTTTGTCTATTGCCTGATTGATACAACTTTGATATAGTGCTTGCCTGATGATTTTGATGGCCAACATAACATGAGCTACTAGTGTGCTCAAGGATGCTCAGCATGTGAATGCCACCCACAAGGTGGGAGCAGCATTTCCTCCAACATGCATACTAGTCTGCTCATCTTGGAAAGCACAATGAGGCCCATCTTTCATTAGTACAAGCATGAGTTTCTTTTTCTTTCTTTTTGGTACAACGGCAGCTTGCATTCGACGAATATGAATACGGCCAACGAAATCAGAAAACAAAATACTACATAAGTCTGCTGGCAAAGATGCGTGGTCCACCCATACAAAACCATCCGAGTAATGAGCCGTAAACGAGGCTATTCAGTCGGCAATACCGTTTGCCTTTCTGTATACATACGTGGTTTAGTAGGAGCTCCACTTCTCAAGAAATTTGCAGATATCACGAACCATCAGCCTCTTCTTCGTGATACGTTTCCGACTCCAGATCCATGCGATCATCAAAGCCGAATCTTTTTCGAGAAGAATGCGATCTATCCTCAATATTCATCAAGTATAGAATAAGCTCTTTCAAGCAGCTCTAAGCTCGGCACATGCAGTGCCGTAGCCACCACCAAACATGTGTGACATTAAGCTCTATAGAGCCGCTGCCGCTCGTGGACTGGGGTGACGCCGGATCGACAGCTCCGTCCTTTTTCCCGTGGGTTTCCATCGGCGCTGGACCCCACGAACGGCACCCGACTGACCCATCTCGCTGTCCGTCTTATCTGGCGCCCACGCAGCCCTCCACCGGCCGCCGCACCCATCACCACCCCACCTTCCAATCTTGTCCCTTTCCCGGGCCCACTTCAACCTCCCCATTGTTAATTCCATCCCGACTCCAATCCCAGCGGCCAAAATGTAGTAGCGCTTCAACTCTTCTAGAATCGCTCTGAATACTTTGATATAAACACCACGGCAACCATCCCCTGTTATCCGTATATATCCTCGTTGATGTCCCACATCTAACAAGCACGCGTTCCACTTGGGTGTTTCGTCTCGTTCTGTTCCCTTCGCTATCGCCTTGAGGACAGAGCAATGCGCCCTTTCTCTGCCCCACATCCAGTATTGTATATCTGCATGGATGTAGAGGTCCGCAAAGTATTCCCTTGTATGATCGGCGGATTCTATCAATCTGGCAGAACTTCATCTTACCAAAAACAGCGGCGGCGGCAGCAGTAAGCGAGCAAATAGCAATCATTCCACGTCTGATCGGCCCACAAGATGACTCCATTCCAATCCAACGTCCCCTCTTCTTCTTTCCTCATTCATTTCACTCCCTAGCCGCATCACAAAAATCTCTGGCCGCTCGGCAGCCTCCTCCTCCTCCTCCTCCTCTTCAGCAACTGATAACTATGGGATTCAGCTCTAAGTTGGTCGCTGGTGATAGCCTCGACCTGTCGCAGGTAACCATTGCTTTGATGTTCCATTCGTTATCAAATGTTTCGAGTTACTTGTTCTGAATTCCGGTGTTAATTGAAGAATGGAGGATTGGAGATTCCGAAACCAGAAAGGCAGAAGACGGTGACGCTGAGGTGCCCGAGGTGCGAGTCCACCAATACCAAGTTCTGCTACTACAACAATTACAGCAAGTCGCAGCCGCGGCACTTCTGCCGGGCTTGCCGTAGGTACTGGACCGACGGCGGCACCCTCCGCAACGTCCCGGTCGGCGGCGGCCGCAAGAACAAACGTCTCAAGACCGCACACAACACATCGACCTCAATGGATGACAACGGTATAGCTCAACATCAGCGGCAACAGCAGCAAATGCCACTACCACCCTTCGATGGTGGGGACGGTCGTAGCAGCATTTTCCCGGGAATTCTACGCCAGGTGCTACTCCGGCCGCCGCTGCCGCTGGCTTACTCCATTGATGGCAGCGGCCTCTTCCCCCTGCCACCAATATTCCTGCCTGAATTCAGCACTGTAGAAGCAGACCTTTGGAGCCCTTCCGACAATGTTATCAATACTTTGTCTTCCATCTCTTCCTCTCCCTGCTCGCCCCCCTACAACGGCACGAGATTGGATCCCGTTGCTGGTGAAGATGGCCTCGCCGCATGGAAGGCGCCGACACCATCGCCGGCAAGCTATTTGACTTGTTGGGACGACATGTCTGGCCTCGTCAATGCCCAGGGGGCGGCATGAACAAGGAAAAACGTCAGTTTTATCAACTTACCGCTGCATGTGTTCGGATTGCTGGTAATTTTTTCACTTGTTATCTTGTCGATCCTCTTTTCTTTCTGTTTGAGGGTGTCCTCTATAGTCTCTGCTTCTGGCCGTAGAAGTATGTCGGGTTTTGGCATTTGCGTGTTCCAAACTCCAGTATAAGATATGGTGATTTCTGGTTTTGTCTTTGCCGTTGAATATAATGGTTTAAAAGGTCAGGGAACAACGGTAAAGGGAGGGAGGGAGGGAGAGAAAGGGGGTAGGAACAGGGCACTCTCTTCCCACTGCAACTCGTTGTGTCCGAATTTGTGAGTTTATATCCTCCAATATAGAGATTTCTCGTCTCTTTGATTTATTGAGCCTAAGCAAAGTAACAATTTCAGTCCAAAGACACGTGTCAACGATGACAACTGCAAACAAAATAAACAGTCTGAGAACAAGGAGGTGATAACGTGCCTCACTGAAATTGATTGATCTACTTCAGGTTCTTTTTTGCCATTCCATTTTGCTCTTGCACAAAAGTAACTTCCAATTCCAAAACCAAAATCAAATAAGTTATGTAAGGCAATTGGTGAAATCTCCCCCAGAATTTTGATTTTGCTGTTGCATTGAATTTTTCTATTTGCATTAATATAAAAAAAGAAAGCACATGCTGAACAATACCTGATGTGTTTTAGCTCTTACATTTCAGTTATAGAAAGCCTGACAAATCTGAATGATTGTGTGGTTCTTGGGCTGCACTCAGGCTCTCACTAATTGCTAGAGAAAATTGGAACAACCAAAGGAACCTCGAAGATTATTACAATCCTCGAACCATACATCCATCTGTATAGTCTATGTAAACTAAACGATACTGCAGCACGAAACTATTTAGGTTTGATTATGTATTGATTGTAGTATTTGTGATTGGATTGTGATTGAATGGATTTAGACCCTTAGCATGGCAAAGATAAGGACTAAAATGGAAGAATATGACAAAAAGAAAGGACAAAGAAAGAATGTGCATGGGCCAAAGGATGTATGGCAAAGATGTTAGAACTTAAACGGAAGAGTGTGACAAAAAAAAAAAAAGACGACGAAAGAACATACGTGGGTTAAAGCACAAAGGATCATAAGAGTTTTATACAACATGCGTGGATGCTCTTCTATATGCGGTGAGCCAGAGGAAAACAAGTAGGTAAACTTTTCTCCCATGGAACTAAAAAGAATAGCAGTTTCTACTGAGAGCAGCATGACACTTTCTTCCAGTGAATGCAGATAACCACACAAAATTTGACACCCAGTTTTTCCCTTTTTTGTATTTTTTTTTTCTCATTATGTCGACGGAGATAATATTTGAAAAATAGTTGCTAGGCAAAATCTAGAAATCCCAGTCTGTAATCTTTATCACTGTTCTGTTTCTCCACCACTCAAGCAAGGCATGGAAGAACATTTTGCCAAAAAAAAAAAAACAGGTTCATTATATTTTTCTTTCATAGACAAAGAAGATGTTAAATTTTTACTCGCCATTCATACAGCATGAATGCTACATCTTTCAATAATCAAGCAGAGCAAGGATGAGTTCAACAAACTAAATAGATTCCATACTTTTCAAGAAGACTACAAACATGCCTGACCTTAATTTAGTCGTTGAAGCCCTGCATCAAATGTCTTTTAGGTGTTATCCCTGCATCAAATGTCACCACAAGCCTTCATCATTTGATCATGCATCCATCTCGAAACTAGTAAAATAACAAATAAGAAGAGATACATGGTATACTGGTATGGTAAAGAATGCTCTTGGATACTAATGAGATGATTGCTTGTATGGACGCAACGGAGAGGTTGGCCCATGAATGGTTGACATTGGCGTTAGACAAGGCAGGCCAAAGGGCACATTGCAGAACATCGCAGCAGTGCAGGCATTGGGTGAAACCCCACATTGCGCACAGCAAACCCACTCCTCCATCGCCAACAAGACATCAGCCACTGTTTAGAAAAATTTTTCCTTAGAGCTTGTTTGGTTTCCCGGAAAAAAAGGAGAAAAAATGCGGTCAATGGAAAAGTAAAAAAATGCCGCTTGTTTGGTTGAAGTTTTCAAAGGAGAAAGATAAAAAAGTTGTATTTTCGTGGGAATACGATTCCCATGTTTTATGGAAAAATCATTCCCATGAGAATCATAGGAAAGTTACTTTTCCATGACCCGAGAATCGATACATTTTTATTTTTTTTTCAAAAAGATCTTTCAGCTATTCTTATTTGATCAAAAGCATTAAAGACCTAATTTTTATTAAGGTTATAATAGGAATTACACATAACTTTTCCAAGAAAGTGGATGTCAACCAAACATAAGCATTTTGGAAATCTGTCACTTTTTCATGATCAACCAAATATGCCGAAAGTACTTTCTGAGGCATTCTCTTTTCAGAAATCTATTTTACAGAAATTATATTTCTATGAGAAAAAATGCTTTCCGCGAACGAATCGAGCCCTTATAGGTTCTGCATTCCTGCTTTACAACTTTTCAAAGTCTCACTAGGAAAAGACTTCCTCAAAGACCTTAACTTCTCGTCCAACTTCACTGCCTCAATATTTATTATCAGCAATTAATCTGTTTGTAAACACTGATGCACCCTGCACATTGTCAATGCTAGTTCTGTGTGCAATCCTTGAGCAATTTGACACCCTAAGTGACCCAAGCAACCCTAACCATTATCTTTTTCAGATCAGGTTCGGCAGTTTACACTTTACAGGAAGAGAGGAGCTGTAGATCTTTCTTTAATAGAACCGTCACCAATATTTTTCATAAGAACCATAGCTAATGAATGGATCATTAGCAGGGGGTCATGCTGGCGGCTCAATGCATTTGGGGGCCTAAGGCGAACTTTCTAAGAGAGGCCTTTTTTTTAAATAATAATAATAATAATAATAAATTTTAATAAGTGCAAAATATTTTAAAAATTTATTTAAAAATAATCCGTCTAGCTTTTTGAGATGCAAAATTGCTAATCAAACTTTTGTACTCAAGATTCATTAAAATACTATTTTCAATCGATAATATAGCTAATCCATTTAATCTTTCTTGTGACATAGTTGACCGCAAATAAGATTTTATCAACTTTAATTTTGAAAAACTTCTTTCAGCAGAAGCAACTGTTACAGGTATTGTTAACAATATTCTGTAAGCAATGCATGCATTTGGAAAAGAATCTGTTTTTTTAATAAAACTTAAAGTATCAATAGGGGTACAAGTTTCTATTTGTAAAATTTCTTTTAAAACGTTTAACTCTGAAAATAGATCAAGACCATCAATATCAGAATATTCACCATGCTTTAAATAGTTTTCAAGATTAAGACAACACCTTTTCAAATTCTCTTCATTCAAAGATTTTAACTTTCTAAAATTAAACAAAAAACCAAAAAAATCTTCATATATGGTGAATTGTTCAAACCTACTTTGAATTGAAGAAATAGCTTGATCTACTACATATAAAAAGTAATCAATTCTAAAAGATTCTTCAGCTGATCTTATTGTCTCATCATCAGTATTTTCATCAAATTGTTTTTTTCTACGGATCACACGTTTTTCACGAAATGTAGGTTCTATTTCCATTTCATTTGCAATTTCTTTAGATGAATTCAAAGCATTCATAAATCCATTTTCTCTATAACTTTTTAAATAAGAAAGAAGACCTTTTAATTGATCTATAGCAACATCAATATGCATGTCTTCAGATTGTAAATTCTTACTAACTGAGTTAACAGCAAACAATATATCGTACCAAATATTCATGCCTAATAAGAATTCAAAATTTTCAATCTCATATGTAGCTAAACATATGGCTTCACTCTTTATTTTAGGATCTTCACTAGTTTCCGCTAATTGAATTAAGGCATCTCTTATTTTAGGAGCTTGATGTTTAATTGCTTTGACACTTTCAATACGACTTTCCCAACTTGTTTGTGATAAAGGTTTAAGAGTTAATGTAGATACATTATCTTGTAAAATTTTCCATCGTTTTGTAGAAGAAGAAAATAAGGTATAAATTCGTTGTATTACTCCAAAAAAAGATATAGCCTTAGGACATGAGTTAGCAGTATCACATAATACTAAATTCAAGTTATGACATCCACATGGTGTGTAAAATGCTCTAGGATTTATATCTAATAATCTTTTTTGTACACCTTGATGTTTTTCTTTCATATTAGATCCATTGTCATACCCTTGTCCTCTTATATCATTAACCTCAAGTTTATGTTTTTTTCTATTATATTTATAAGTTCATTAAAAAGGCCCTTTCCAGAGGTATCATCTACTTCTAAAAATTCTAAAAAATATTCTTCTACTTTTACTGGACTTGTTGAAGTATCTACACATCTTAAAACTAGGGTCATTTGTTCCTGATGGCTTGCATCAGGAGTGCAATCAAGTATTACAGAAAAGTATTTTGCTTCTTTAATCTTTTTAATTATTATAGCTTTAATTTCAGACGCTAATATTTGAATCAATTCATTTTGAATATTATGACCTAAATAATGATTGTGAATTTCACCATGTTGAATGCGTCGAACATGTTCTTGCATTACTGGATCAAATTCTGCAATCGTTTCAATAAAACTTAGAAAATTTCCGTTATTGCTTTGATAGATCTTTTCATTCTTTCCTCGAAATGCTAAATTATTTTTTGCAAGATTTTTTACAACAGCAATAATTCTCAATAAAACTTTTTTCCAATGATCCTTCTCTTGGTTTATTTGTTCTTGGAGACTTTTATCAATTGTCTTATTTTTTATCAATCTCACTTCTATATCAATCCACCTATTCATGCTAATGATATGCTCATTAGTTGTTTCATGACTTTTAAGCTTGATACCTAGATTTTTCCAATCCCTACTTCCTTCATTGACTAATTGACTCGTGCTAGACTTTGAATCAAATAATTTACAACAAAAACAATATACCCTATCCAAATCCTTTGAATACACTAACCATCTTCTATCATATTTTTCGCCATTAGGTAACTTACGAATATAATGTATAGTAGAAAAGTGTCTATTATTTTCATCCCTAGAAAAATGAAGATCATAATCTCTAATTGGACCTCTTTCTACTAATAGATCTCTCAACTTTGTATCAATATTTTTTCATTGACCAGGATCATATATATTTATAGAAATAGAACTAGTTTCATTAAATTCTACACTATCCTTATTTATCCTATCTTCATCTAATTTCTTATTGTGTTCTTCACTAGATATTGTTTGGTTGTCAATCTCAATTTGTTCCGTTCTTTTTATATCATCTTCTAACTCTATTTCGTTTTGAGTTGAACTTGATGTAGTGTTTTGTTTATTTGTGACAATAAATCTATCTAAAGCACCTTTTTGAGATTGAATGAGTTTTTCGATTTTTCTTTTCTTTTTGAGTTTTTCATACCCACATTCAAATTTTCTATTAGACATTTGAATCCAAAAATAATATTATCAAACCAAACAATTAAGACAATCACTACAAACAAATCAAAATAGAATAGAGTTGAAAATGATAAAACCCGAAATGCCAATAGAAGGGGTGCCGGACTCGACGACGAACTCCAGTCCCAACAAGCGGTGCCGGACTCGACGACGAACTCTGAACTCAAATCCCAACAAGCGGTGCCGAACTCAATTTTAATGGAGACCCTAGACATGAAAAACTATTATCAATTTTTAAGAATAGACATAAAATTTATTTTCAAGAATCCGACAATAAAAATTTTGATAGCATTGAAATATAAATAGTAAAGTGGAAATGGGTGCCGGGCTGCCGGCTGCCGGCACAGTTCCGGCAGCCGGCACATTCTGCCCAAAAAATAAATCCCCCGTTCCCCACTCCCCAGACGGCCAGACCCAGACTGCCAGACACCCAGGGGCGGAGCCGCGGAAACAAAGGGGAAAACGGAAAACAGGGGCGGAGCCGCGGAACGGAAACAGGGGCGGAGCTGGACTGCTGGAGAAGCCAGAAGGAGAAGGAGAACTCACCTGAAACAGGGGCGGAGCCGCGGAACGGAAACAGGGGCGGAGCTGGACTGCGGAGCCGTGGAGGGCCGAGAACGAGAAGGAGACCTGGAGAAGAGACGCCGGCGTCAAGTCTCAAGAACCGATTTATCGAGATTCGAGGAACGGGAAGCCGGGAAGGAAGAGGAAGAACTGTTGAGTGACTTGAGGATTAGGGATTTAAGAACTCAAGGATGAAGAAGAAGACGCCGTCCACTTTGGTTATTTGAGATTTAAGAAGCAAGAAGACGGTGGCGTGCCAGGCGGATGGTTGGATGGAGAAGACGGGCTACCTAGTTGGCTACGCTAGGGCTTGGGCTAGTTGGCTACGCTAGGGCTTGTTGCCGTTGGCCTGGATGCCGGTTGCGGAGGACCGTTGGTCGCTGGCTCGCTGCCCGCTGGTCGCTGGCTCGCTGTCGCTGCCCGCTGGTCGCTGGAGCCTGGAGGAGGAGCTCGCTGGGCGGAGGCCGGAGGCGGAGGCCTTCCTTTGGTCCGAGGCCCTAGGCGACCGCCTCGATCGCCTAGGCCTCGGGCCGGCACTGATTAGTCTCATGCATCTAGTTAGGAGGTACCTTGAACTTACACAATCAAGAAATAATAATGATGCCAACTTTTTTTTCTTCTTTGTGTAATTAAATGAAATAACACTCACCAAGCAACAATAATCTCTACAATCTACTCAAACAATTAACAAGCAATCTACACACAAGAGGCAACACAATTTTTTTAACGTGGAAAATCTTTTAATGTGAAGGAAAAAACTATAGAATCTAGTCCAACAAAAAACTTCTACTATTTAGAATAGTGGAATTACAATAGAACCTCTCTAGTTTAATTAGAGGCTGCACAAACATCAATAAGATTTAATCTTAGATAAAATCAACCATCCGACAAAATAGCATATTTTCTCTCTCTTCTTCTCTATTTACTTCCTATTTTCGTTTCTGTTTTCCGCAATCTACATTACTCGGTTTCATAGTTACTATACTATCAGGCCAAGCTGTTTTGAAAAATAAAAACACTGCCACATTATCTTACCTTTTCTTTTAACTTTCTAATAGTGTGGGTCTCATATGATTGAGGGACCACGCCAACACTCCCTGACAGTTCTTATATATATATATATTGATGACAAGGGAGGCAAGGAGCTGTCCAATTTTATTAAAATGTAAAAAGAGGAATAATGTACATTAAGGACTTTGTGATCAGCTCTTAGGAGGAGCTGAACACAGTCAGAGTATTATAAGATCCTTTCTTTACAAAAGTCAGAACATCTAACCAGATTGCATTCTCTTTTTTCAAGGCAATTGAGGAATAGAACCAAAAGCAGACAACCAGTCGAAGACAGCATGTTCAGAGTCCTTTAAAATGTGAATTTCAGCTGAGTACTATACTTCTTCGAAGCAAGAATCCTGGGGACCAGCAACTGTAACATTTTTATCTCTTATGACTGCGAAGAAGAACAAAAAAGTGGACATCAGCAAGAGTTCGGCCAGGCGATCAGCCGTGTCTTTCGTTGCTATGAAACCAATTCACCTCAAATTTCAGATGCACCAAAAGAAGCCAAAAATTTAAAGCTCTGCTTCAGACCAACTCCCATCTCTGCAGCAGTCGACCTACTGCAGGCACTGCTCCAAAAGATTTCATTCATATTGGTGACTTCAATAGTGTTGAAATCACCACTTGTCCTAAAAGTATAAGCTGATAGAATGAGGTAAATTTATTTATATATTTTATATTTTCTTACACTCCTCCTCACATGTGGGCCGGACTTTTCTTTAACGGGCGAGCCCAACATGTGAAATTTTTAATAATGGGGTTAAAGAGTGCAGAGACAGGGTTCGAACTCAGGACCTCTGCTCTGATACCAAGTTGTAATCACCACTTGTCCTAAAAGCTTAAGTTGATAGGATGAGGTAAATTTATTTATATATTTTATATTTTCTTACAAGTAGTATCTTGCAGCAGCAATTCCAATTTTTTCCAGAACTGATCTATTGATCATTCTTGTATGACAAATGGATCAGCAGGATTTTTTCCCCCCATTTCTGATATTTGTACATTGCGTGACACCGGGACGTAATTAGGAATAGAGAATCTCTATCAAATAAAGGTTTTATTCCTGGAAAATACTGTTAATTGTTATGTGATTTGGTGCATTCTAGTCATTAATGTTGGTTCATTAACAAAAACAGAAAGAAGAATTCTAATGCTTGTAAGGAAAAGCCCACATAGCAGCACCAAAGCTTGAGGTTAAACCACTGGCCCGTCTCCTGCATGTCTAATCTTATTATCTGACTAAGAGCAGCCGGTTACTACAATGTAGCACAACATTCCAGCACTTGGCTAATAAAATCACCTCCTATTGCAAAGTCCTGAAGTGTTCGTTTGATAGGAGAATAATGTCTGTCAAAATGAAATCATTCCTCCAAGTTTTTTTTTTTTTCTTTCAAATATATGCAAGTCTTTTATCTATATCAGTAATCCAACTTTAATATGATATCAAGTGTTGGTGTTTTAAAAAGCAGCTCTAGGACACTAATTAGTTGTTTTAAATTCATGTGTTAATTGATCTATTTTGGCAAATAATATGATGAGAAATCATGCGCTAGTGAACTCCTTATCTAGAAGTTTTTAATGCTTAAGAAAAATCTAAATTTCTAACTAGTTTATTGTCATAGTATTGCTCTTTAGCTACAGCTTCTCTATGTGGACAGACAAAGCGAGAGGCAGTAGAGAAGATAGAAATCACCGAATTTTAATTTCATAACACGTGAAGGACACGAACGCCCGGCTTGAGTCCTCCACGGCCCCACCATGACAGCCTGCTAACTCACCACGCGCACTCTCCCATGCTTTTTTTTATTATTATTTTACTTTTATAAAACGGATAGCATCACACTATTCTAACACCGTTACAACTTACATCCAACAAAATTAGAAAGAAAAAAAAAGAAAATAAGGAGAGGAGAAGACTCAAGACTATTTCAAAAGAGAGCATTGGAGGGTTGTGCGATGAAAAATGTTATCCAATCAACCGTTCTGTTCGCTTCTTGGTATACGTGAGTGATCTGAGCATCCAGACAGTCGTGCAAATGACCATCTATATCGTGCAATAAGGGATGTTCACAATCGACCCTGAATCTAATGGATATCTGTCGTCGAATCCCCTTCGAGCTAAATCTGGTCGACTCCAAGAACGAGACGAGCATGAGAGATACTCTCTCAAGCTGCTCTCAACTCCACCTCAAGCACGGAAGTGTCATGAAGACAACATCTTCCAAGTTCCGATAGTAATCAAGCTAGAATCAAAACTTCTGATGACAAATCTAGCCCCACCTCTCTTGCAATCTCCCATGCTTTCATATGATGCCACCCTAGCTCTCCTACGTGCGTGCTATCAGGGCTCGTCTGATTCGCAAAGCAGAGAGCTAGAAAATTATGGTCAACTGAAAAAGAGAAATACCTCATATTGGATTATTTTTTTTTAAAAAAAAACAATTATATATGGTAACATAATTTTTTTTATATTTTATGAAAAATAAATTATATGGCATATCAGAAACTTTAATTTTCATCGGTTGAAAATTACAAATTTTTTTTATAAAATACTGTAAAACTTTAAAAAAGAAATAAATGATGAATTCAACAGAAGCACGTAGTATGTCACGAAATCAACCAATCTCTTTTTCCTCGTGAAAAAAGTGATGCCCAACATGTCGGAAATACTGCTGGTAGTGGACGGACGAATATGCGGGCTCGTTTGTCCGGTGCTGATTGGTTGGACGCGAACATGGAATGGCAAGCACTTAACAGTTTCAATCAGCTCTGCTTAATTAGCACACCATGGAGGATGTTCTACAGTCGAAAATGTTACATGGACTTGGCAAGGAAAACAAAAAAGTTGTGTCGAGGTTGATTCCGACGAGGATGGGAGAGTTTGATGCTTTGATTTAGCACGGATCCTTAAATTTTAGTTGAGATGCGATGTGCGTCGAACATGGATCATTTGTGATACATATGATTAGAACATCAAAAATTGTGTTGATGCGCATCTTAGTTGAGATGCAATGTGCGTCGAACAAGGATCATTTGTGATACATATGGTTAGAATATGAAAAACTGTGTTCACGTGCATCTCAGTTGAGTTGCGATGTGCGTCGAACATGGATCATTTGTGATACATATGATTAGAACATCAAAAACTGTGTTCATGCGTATCTCAGCATGGATTCAAGGTCCATGCTGCCGCATGGGACCATCAAATGATCTGATGCATGTTGGACTCAGCCTTTCTATTGATCAAGATACATATTTCTATCCATGCGCACTAGAAACATAAGTTTTGCAGATCCAATTGGGAATAAAAACAATGTCTAAATGTTCAATAAGCTTGGTCCCGATTGAGTATATATAAAAATGTGATGCTGCCCATTTGTCTTCTTGACTTTAAAGGAGAACTTTCAAAAACAGAGGAGCATTGGTATTTCACAGTTGTCACATTGTACCCACCTTAACATTAGGCCTGATTAAAATGACAGTAATTATTTAATTTATTAAAAATGATGTCAATTATAGTTGAAGATGAATACCAAACTCCGTCAACCTTTGCAATATTGGTTATTCAATCTAATTATAAGAGAAAAATACATGTTCTAAGTTCCTCTTTACCCACCAATGATGTTGTTTTGCAAGTCTTTTGCAATTGATTGGCCCATATACTTGAAATTTACGTGCCATACACTACTTCCTACAACATGCTTTGACCCTAGGAATGTTTTTTTTAAAAAAAAATATTAAAAATATTAACAACTGCAACGATTATGCCTTTGGACTCAGCCCTCCTACCAAACTAACTGAAGAAAACTCATTTGTTTTGTTCCAATTTTGTCTTGGCTCTATTAGTGGTGAAGGGAACACAAGGTAGTTGATATGTCCCATTGAGGACATCAAACATGACTGTGTCCAAATTCCTAATATATATTTATGTAGCGATTTTGGCAGTATGTTTGATCAGCTCAGCGGCATATCTTCAATCATTAAAACGTCCATTAGTGCTGAACTAAGGTGGACAGAGCATTTTAATATACCACGCTAAACTACTAATCACTGTTAGAGAGGCTTCAATCGAAAATATCATTGTTAACGAGGAAATTAGAAGAAAAAAAAAAGACTCTTGTGATCCAAATAATGATCGAAAAAAATATTTTTTGGAATGGATGTTAGATGAAACCAAAGCATCATATGAACTAGAGACACGATGCACGCAATATATTACAATGTTTTCTAGCTGTTGCCTAATTAAAAGAGAGGGTTATGATTGATCTAAGGGTCCTGTGGCCCATCCAATTTATTTTGAGCTTGCTTGGGGTTTTAATGTTATAGACAAGTACGTACCATTGGATGGTCAGGCCCTTCATTCCCTATGATAACCTTCGTGGTCACCCTCCATCAAGTACCATTTGGTAGCTTCCCTCGGAAGAAGAAAGGGGAAAAAAAAATATTCCGAGCCTATTTGGATGTTTTGGTAGTATCAGGCTAAAAATTCTATAAAAATTCAACATATTGGCTCATCTAGCTTGTATTTTCTAAAAATTTATTCAAAATTGATCGGCACTAGTTTTTGGATTTTTTTTTCTTTTCGCAAAATTTGAGTTAAATGGTATTGTTTGGTGCAGAGGCATATTTAAATAAACGACCCAATTAAGCAATCCTATAAAATTTTTAGTTGAATTCTAGCCTCTCATCCATGCTTCAAAAGAAAAAAAAAACTCATTATGTCCTCTTCTTTTATATTTATATGTCTCACTCATGCAAAGGAACATTGTTGATTTGTTTCTTCCAATTAAAAATAGCAAATGGGGAGGAGAAAGGTCTGAAATGAGATGTGGCCAGAGGGTACGGCACTTTTCTGAATGGGACTCCCCAACCAGATGATTGGATCCATTTTAACTTAAACTTTCTTTCATGTCCCATGCGGCCATGCCTAGGGACTAGGGAGTCTCATGTGGGACAACTTTAGCGTTACAGTATAACCTCCCTATCAAAGGACAGAAGTTCGAGCAGGAGAATGCCTATATCGTTGCCACGTAAGCAACATTACAAGCCATATGTCAATTAAAGATTAGTATATCACAATAATTGCCCTCCCGACCCCAACCCTCCATCTATATTATACTTTTTTATTTTACAAAATCTTGGAGAGAGAGAGAGAGAGAGAGAGGGTCAAATGAGCCGGAGCATTCCGTAGGTCAAATCAAATCTCTTACTTGCTGTAAAAATAATGACACAGGAAAGGGGATGGAAACAAATGGCTACGGGCAAAGGGAACAGAGAGGGAAGGGGGCGGAGGGAAAAATTGAAGTTGATTTAGAATTGTTAGTAGGAAGAAAGAAAGATGCGGTGAGGTAGGGGAGAAGGTTGGGTCTTTTTGGAACCCGACTGTCCAAGAAAGCTGCATTTCTTCTTCCCTCTTCTTCTCGCCTTTCTCTATCTTTCTCTCTCTCGCCCCATCGAACGTAGCGAAGAAAGGCACAGCTCTCTCGTCTCCAAGAAATACCCATCGGAGGTTTATACGGCGAAATAGCGGCGGCGGTGGCGGCTATTCGGGGGAGGTCTTGCTCGACGGTAGACTGGTTCTCGGTGGATGGTGGACCGAACGTTGTCTATCTTTTTGAAGCGAAGACATGCCGGGGTGTTTTCTTGAGATCCGGGTGGCGCTTGGTGGGCTCGTAGTGTCGGCGTTGTTGGATCCCTAGAAGACGACAGAGACGGTGCTCGTTCTGATTTCTTGGTTCCCAGCTTGATGGCGGCCACCAAGCGCGCCTACAAGCTACGTATCCTTTCCATTTCGCTTCTGTTTTTCGATGAAAGAAAGAATAAATCTTTCTAGGGTTTGGTAGATATCAATGAAGAAAGTGCGTTATTGGATTAAACCTCATTTATTTGATCTCTTCTGCTGTTATTGTTTCTTCCGTTTTATAAAGAAATGATTTGTGGGTTTAGGTACGGTTCCTGAGGTCTTTCTTTCTTTGGTATTGTTCTGGATCTTCGTTTTTTGCTAAGATTGTTCTGGATCTTCGCAGCCGGGTTCCTGTGATCTTTGATTGGCGGTGTTAATGGAAATAGAAGTAAATAATTTGGATTTGAACTTAGAGATGAAATTTCGATGCCTTGACCGCGTTAAATATAGAGGAGTTTGTGGCACATTCTTCCAATGTCAATTGCCTCAAGATTGGGAGGAGAACCTCGAGGGTTCTTGTCACGGGAGGAGAAGACCACAAGGTCAATCTTTGGGCTATTGGGAAGCCCAATGCCATATTGGTGGGTGCTATTGGTCCCTTTCTGCTATTTGCTTTGCATTTCCTTTTGTGCATTGTATAGAAGTGCTTCAGAAGTTCAAAATTTGCAACGGGATTGTGGTTTTTCTAAGCAAAGAATATGTTTGAACCGTTCATGTCTTTGCTGGTGATCTGCAGAGCCTAGCTGGCCATACAAGTGCAGTAGAGTCAGTATGTTTTGATTCGTCGGAAGTATTAGTGGCTGCTGGAGCAACCAATGGCACAATAAAGTTGTGGGATTTAGAGGAGGCAAAAGGTATGGACCTATTCTCACTCTTACAGAATGTTTAGAATGCTCATGACAACTGAATTAATGATTGGCGGCTTCCTGGCAATGACTGGCTTTGCTTTCTGTTTTTCAGTTGTTCGCACTCTTACTGGTCACAGGTCAAATTGTGTATCAGTTGACTTTCACCCGTTTGGGGAGTTCCTTGCTTCTGGGTCATTGGATACGAATCTAAAGATATGGGACATCCGAAGGAAGAGCTGCATTCATACGTACAAAGGCCACACTCGAGGTGTTAATGCTATTAGATTCACTCCTGATGGTCGCTGGGTTGTTTCTGGTGGGGAAGATAATATCGTGAAGGTATGGGCTGCTGCCTCACTTTGGTAGTTCCAAAAAGATTGCAAAAAGAAACTCAGAATTCATTTGCACTTACTTTTTATTGTTTAGTAGTTCTCATAAAGAATTAAATCATAGTGTAAGCAGTTGCATATAAATGAGGAAAGCCTCCTCAAACATTTTTAGCATGCCTTCATTATCACTTAAAATTGCAAACATATTCGTAGTTGCACTAATATCCTATTTGTCACAAATTTCTTACAAGTCATGCTCTAAAATCCTTGTCTCTCCAGCTCTGGGATCTGACTGCTGGGAAGCTTTTGCATGATTTTAAGTGCCACGAGGGTCAGATTCAGTGCATAGATTTTCATCCTCATGAGTTTCTCCTTGCAACAGGTTAGCTAGAATCATTCTCAATTATATTATTAATATGAGTATGAATGCTTGGTAGATCAATCAGATGCATAGTACAATCCAAAGAAATTTGAGAAGAAATCTTGGAATAGGCTTTCTGAGCATCCTTTTTTTTTTAAAAAAAAAATTAAAATTGGTGAAACAATAGCAAAGGATATATGCAAATTGAATTTAGGAACTTATTATTATTTTTGTTTTGAATATTTTTTTTTATAAGTTCAAGATTAACAAATAAAATGTATCTATGTCGTCCACAGAACTTGAAGACCAGCCTAGAAGAGCAACATAATTTGACTATTTTCTCCAGTAAATGAAGGGTCGAATAGTAATTTTCCATTGAAAATACCTATTTTTCTGACCTAACATATTGATTTGATTTTTATATATCCAAGATAAATCTATATATTGTAGGTGAAAGAATTGAAAGGGTGATGCATCAAGGTTACTGAAAGCATCCTCAATAAAGCAACTTCAGCTTAAAAATTATGTAGTGGAATGGTACAATATTACATCATGGTTCAAGCGGACAGGAAATGGGAGCTCAAGTACAAGATATTCATTTTCCAAGGATGGGCTTAATAAGCAATCCCTTATTCCATGTTTGCAACAATACCATTTGTTTCTCAGTTTTTGGACTCATGGAATGACTATTAGTTGAACAGGTGAAATGAATGTCTAAATTCATGCTGTCTAGAAGGATCTGACATGTGATACTTAGGAAAAGTTAGTAGAACGTCACATTTGTACCTTGTTTGTGCATTTCCAGTTGTGTAGGATAATTTGCATATGGATAAGGCCACAGCTGAATAGAGTCAGTAAGACTTTAAACTATTTGCTAGATTGGCAAGGAGCTGACCTGAAATGTTATCATGGTGTGAACATGAGCTTTGTAGTAGGAGTGTCATGGAGCATCCAAATTTCTGACACATCAAGCATTCATGCAAAATTGTGTGGGAATATTGGCAAATAGACCATTGCATGTTCAAGCATTTAAACTGAAAGGCAAATCATATAGAAAAATATATATAAAAAGGATGCATTTTAATACCTGAATATAGAATGAGTTAGTGCATAAGCAACTATTTCGTGCTAAATGTTACACGCACCCGGATACTGGTGTCAGGTCATTGTGCATGTTTAACTTTTAGATCTTTCTCATCTTTAAAACTTGTGACATGGGTTTGTTTTGGGTAGGGGTGTGAACTTGGAAAGATAGATATTTGAATAAACAAACTTCTTCCTGGACCCGTGCCATGATTTCTTTTGATACCTAGGTCATGTCATTGCCAACATGGATACTCTGGGGTAAACCTATGGATCTAGATAGCATATCCTATATGGTATCTAGATAACAAATTTCTTAAAGAAAAAAATTACATCGCAAGATTTTTGCATCTAGGAACTAGTTCATTCAGTGTTATGTTTGTAGTATAACAAAATCGTGTACTACAAAATGGCTTTGGAGTGATAATGGAGTGATGAACGAGTAATGAAGTATCTTTGGAGTTCTAAAAGTTCCAGTTCACAGAAAGGAACTTCTTTTTTTAAGGAATATCCTGAACTTGGTTCAAGTTGGTCATTTAATATATCCTGCTCAATAGATTTGAGCTTAATTCTGTAACTTGGGTTTCTCATTCTTGATTTGGTAGGTTGTTGCAGTTTGATATTTCTAAACTAATTTTCTAGGCACTATTTTTCAAATATGCTACCATTTCTGTAATCACGAGATCTTGAACTTTAATATTTTTTTTCCTAAATGCGTGCATTGTACTAATAAATAAAAATTGTGTCATTCACTTTCTCTTAAAGCATTATCCTATGAGTTACATGGAAAGCTTATAACATGCATAGTTATGGCACTTTATGATAAGGTCAGCTGGTATTTTTTAGGTTTTCTTGTATAGAGTTGCTTTTCTCTGCATGATACGTAATTCTAGGTAGAACTCAGTTTCTTTATTAAGAATCAAAAGTAAGGTTCACTGTCTTGGTAACGGATCTTGTTCCTGTACCATCCTGGTATGGTGTCAGAACATCCAGCACGATAGTCGGTTTGATGTATCAACACTCGATATGCTCTCTGTATGATGTACCGGTACAGAATGCACCAGTACCAACCGATGCAGTGTATCATGATTAGAAGAATATATACATTTGACCTATATGTGTCCTTATTTGTCTTAACTATCTTGTTTACTGATTACTTTTCAAAACTCATGATGCAGGCTCAGCTGATAGAACTGTAAAATTCTGGGACCTTGAAACTTTTGAGTTGGTTGGATCTGTTGGGCCTGAGGTATTCTGATAAGTTATAACTTTATTGAAATTGGCTTGTATTTTATTTAGATCTATGTTAATTATAGTTATTTGTAAAATGCCCCATTACTATTTTAATTTTTATTAATGCTATATTCTAAGTATTGGTGATATTGATATAGGCACTGTTAGTCTTTTATATAATTTCAATTTTGCTCAGTAGATCCCTAGAGAAGTGGGAGTTATTTGGGGTTGGGATTGCATTTGAGGTGATCCGGGTTAGATGATGTTTTGAAGATAGGGGTTGTTTGGATCTTACTTTGAGACAAACACCCAGATTTCTAATCGGTGTTACCAAGACACTTGCATCCGGCTTCAGAAATCTGTGTCGAATACGTGTCTGAGTTGATTATGTATTATACACCTGGATACTTTTGAAGTTCTATAGGTGTCACTTTTAAGATTAGCAGAGAGTTGAACTCTTTCAAAAATGAGTTTGATCCTCCATTTTTATGTTTGGAGTGAGTATTAACTGCTTTTAATGATTGGCCAAGGATTTAGGGATTGAAATAACTTGGCAAAATATTATTTTCATTATATTCTTGAGTTAATTGGACAGTTTGAATGAGGAACATGTATATTGGAAGACCTTAACAACAATATATCCGCAAAATTTATTTTTAATCTTTAAGCAAACAATATTAAAGTATAAAGATATATAATTTAGTTAAACTTATAATTTATCGTACATATGCCTATATATCTTGTTATCCCACTTACCAATTCAAACATTTGGATATGTGTCCAAATTGTATCTGTTTCGATGCAACATTGCTTCTAATAATTGGTACAAGGTGGTTTGGTTCTGTCTACTTTGGAAGATCCTTCCTAAACAAGAGATTGTTGAGATCAAAGAGTAGGTGGGACATCACTGAATTGGCCAGCATTATCGTGATTGATGTTCCCCTTTTTACATAAAAGAATCTTCTTCTTCTTCTTCTTTATTTGTTTTTCTTTCCAATGGAGGGTGATAGTAGATGGCAACTGTTCTTACCTTTTCACGTGGGGTGATAGTAAATATGGAAATATATCTGTTCTTACCTTTTCATGTAGGTTAGGATGGTTTTGTTATTAAGGACGTCCGGAGAAGTTGTGACATACTCTGGATGTGTTTGCAATATTTTGCAATAACACTTGCATGTTGGAATGGAAGGGCCTTTGTGTTGGATGATGAAGAAGACTTGTAACTTATCTCCTCTTAACTTGCAGTTTGGAAAGAGAATTAGCTTTGTTAAGAGAAACATAAAGGAAATCGTGGCTAACAACATTATGAGAATGACAGGATTTTGGTATTTGAAATAATTGGGGGTTGTTCGGTGGGGATATGGGTGCAGAAATTTGAAATTTTGAGTCCTTCTTTTGTATCATTTATTTGCTTTGTTTTCTGGTTTCCAGCTCCAATAAAAAAACAAGAAAATGTGATTTTGGAAGCAGGAGTGATATGCCAAATCATTTGCCACAATCAACAAACCTCATCCAGTTTGGAGTTTAAGATTAATGCTTCCTTGGACCTTCATTCATCTAGTGATCCTTTAGATGATGCAATAAATTCATTAGCTATAAAACAATTAGAGAAGGGCTTAGAGCTAATTTCGGTGAATTCCTACCCCAACAAAGCTCTCACTTACACATGAAAAAGAAGTTTTCCACTTGTCAATGCTCCTCCATATATGTCTTGAATGTTGGCAGCAAAATCGGCAGTCTTTCACTTCTTTGTATTTTTCGAACTCCATTGAAGTCCTAAAATTCCTGTTCATTGTGTTCTCTTTTGATAGAGGCATTCTGGTAACCCATCTGAGCATTTGCATCTTATTTTATCATTTAGTATTGTTTGAATGTGGTTGCTACTAAACAATGAATGAATGAAGTATCCAGCCTTTTAGTGTTTAACTTCTTGATATAAATGTTTGAAACATTGCTAATTTTCGAACTTCTTCTCCAGATTACTGGTGTACGTTCGATGACATTCAATCCTGATGGGAGAACTCTTCTTTGTGGATTGCATGAAACTCTGAAGGTAAGGTTCATTTTTTCTGTTTGTCTCCATGAACTTGGCTCATATATTAACCTTAATTGCTGTTCAGGTTTTATCCTGGGAACCAATAAGATGCCATGATGCTGTAGATGTTGGTTGGTCTAGACTGTCAGATCTGAACATTCATGAGGGAAAACTTCTTGGATGTTCTCACAATCAAAGTTGCGTTGGAGTTTGGGTTGTGGACCTCTCGGTATGGTCTAATATTCGTCTATTTAAGTCTCATGGGTGTGCTGACCAATCCATTCTGGGATTTGGCAAATGTAATCTATTTTAAAATGTGATAAAGTCAAATTGGTTTTTTGAGAATACCTGACATATTGAATTACAGCACATTAAGCCATATGCAGTTGCTAGTGCTGCAAGGTCAAATGGTCATTCGGAATCAAAATCCACTTCAAGTGGTAATTTGTCTTTGCAAGCTGGCAACAATTTAAAGACAAGTGTGGGGAGGATATCAGTTTCACAAAATTCAGAGCTAGTAGTCAAGGAGGCAAAGCCTGCAGCAGGTAGGTTATTCGTCTTTCTCAAATGTGCTTACATTCATTTAGTTTTTGTATTTGAGACTGAGACAGTAGAAAATGGTTGAAACAATCCTTATTTTTTTATTCCTTTCTAAAACTGAAGCTACTGGAACCGGCCCTGGCACCCCTCAAAGGATTGGAATGAGCGCTGGTGCAAAAGTAACTGCAGTGAATTCAGCAGCAGCACCTGGTGCTGCTGAATGTAGGTTATTTGTCTTTCTCAAATGTGCTTACATTCATTTAGTTTCTGTATTTGAGATGTCTGAGACAGTATAAAATGGTTGAAATAATCCTTATTTTTTTATTCCTTTCTAAAACTGAAGCTACTGGAACTGGTCCTGGCACCCCTCAAAGGATTGGAATGAGCACTGGTGCAAAAGTAACTGCAGCGAATTCAGCAGCAGCACCTGGTGCTCCAACTCTGAAGAGAAGTTCATCAAAGACTCATGGTTCAGCCAATATTCAGACTTTCAGCAAGAATGATGTCATACCTGTTATTGTCCCCAGAACTAACTTGAGAGTGGAGCTGGGCTCTGATTCTAGAAAAGAAAATGGCACTGGAAGAACACTACCATATAATGTCCAGTCCAAATTTTCTGATTTCCGGCAGTTATCAAATATCAGAGATGATTCAGATAGAATAGATACTTTCATTCAATCTGGATTCATGGGCAATAAGAACTTTGAATCAAATGAAGTTTTGGACCAAGATTTTCAATCTACTGGCAGTGGTGTAGATCCTCCATTGGGTGCTGGAGAACATAACCTGGGTGATGTTAAACGCAGTGTGACTGGGAAGCTGGGAGCGAGTTTGTTGACGGAGCCAAGCACTAGTTACAACCATGAAAGTTGTATGTTCAGAATCATAGTAATTCAACATAATGTAAATTTAATTTTAGATATTGCTTTTAGATGCTTTTATTCTGGACCTTGTCTTTTACATTCCACTTGTATATGCCTTCTCATTCTGTTTCATTATTTCTTTTCAGCTCCTTTCATCATTTTTGCTTTCTATATTATTAGTGCAGAATAAAGCTCTCTATGCCTTGCAACATTGAAGACTTTATTTCATCTTTACTTGCACTCAACTATGTAATTATTGTTAGTCTTCAGTGGTGCTATGTGTTTTTATAAATTAACAATGTCAAAACACACACAGATAACATATTTGCTTGTTTATGTTCTTTCTTGCCTCTTGTACTTTTCAATGCATATGATGTAACTCCTTTGGTGATGCTGATAGTACATTAAATTGCTTGAAGTTGAAAGGTGTGCCTATGTGTATCACTTTCTTTCATCAAATATAAGTTTTTTACTTTGTTTCACAAATCACTCTTCTTTTCTCTTATCATTTAGGTGCAAAAGGAAAGCCTTTTGAGACATTTCTACTTTCCCCAATTGCAATGATATCATGTTCTTGAAGGGTTTCTGTTATGTGTAATTCCTGTATGGTAAAATTTTAGTACTTGCACCTTAATGGTAAGGTTGGTGATGAATATGACGTCTTGTTCTGTTCATATATTGTGTTTATCTACGAAATTAAAATAACCAAGTGCTAATGTGTCTTTCTAAAGAAAAATAATATTCAAGAGACAAATCACTAAAAAAAAATTATACAGTGCATGTTTATCTTTTATTATGCCCTTGTCTAATAGATGCAATTGCTGCGTCATATTATGAAACCATATAACCGTAACATGAAGGTCATACTTATAACTATGTAGCTAGTTCGCAAAAATGTTTTGCCATTCTATAGGTTAGAGATTTCCTACCTATTAGGGAAAAGGGGTTGGAGCAGATCTGGGGATGTGGGGGCGGGGAGGTGAATCACTTGGACAATTCATATAAAAAAGGAAGTGCTTGGGAAGCGGGCGTGAGGGTAGAGCTTCCAGACAACTTCAGAAGTGGTGGGGCACCCTAAGTTTCCTGCTACTAAGGATTAGAGGTAGAGAGAGAAGGCTATCTTCAACTCTTCAATGTTTCATATTTGATATATAATAATTTTAGGATTATTTCTATATATCCAGATTCTTCATAGGTGCTGGGAGGTGAGCCACTCAGAGAATTTGTAAAAAGGGAAGTGATTAGGAAGCGGGCATGAAGGTGCATTTATCTTGAAAACAATGCAAGAATCAATACCTGTATGGGTGCTGATAATTTTTTGAACACAAGGACCTTAACTAATTGGAGGGATCAATTTGACAAGATATTATCCATTCACGTTATTGATTTTCCCTACATGACTTAGATACAATGCCAGATCACACAATTGAATTTCTGGCTACTTGGTTAAAATACTGTCTACCAGAAATTGTGGAACTCAACTGCTTCAATTTTTACTTTAGTTACTTATTTTTTTAATTTTGCATTTTGCTTGAAAGAAGCCCTCTGTGTTAAACACTGGCATGTCAATGTTGTAAATTTCTAGTTTAGCAATTTTTGCTATTGCAATTACTATGAATTCCCTGTAGAATCTGATTGATGCTCAAAATTGGCACATGTATGTCTCAGATAACTTTAGGGCCCATAAGCCAAGGGAGACATGCTCTGTGGAAGTTCTAAAAGGAGGTATCTTTTCCTGCTTATTGTCAATGGATGAATATGAGAGAAATGTTTGGCTTTGTGTATTTAATTTTAAGAGCACTTTCTAGGTAAAACAAGATCACTTGTCGCAAGTTGGGAAAGGAGAGAACGATCTCCTAACTATGAGAGTCCAACACCCAGCAGTTCTTCTGAGACTATAACTGCTACTGATGTCTCATATTCTTTGGTATTGTTTCCACCTCACCTGCTTGTAACCATCACTGTGCAGCGAAGCTTCCATTTTAAATTAGAACTTTTTTTCATTGTTGTACGTTGTAAAGTTTTGATTAGGTGGGCAGTTGCTTAATCTATCATTGGCCAAGCTCAAACAGCAAATAATATTTGTTAATGCATGGATATAAAAATCTTATACTGCTTGCAGAAATATGATAATGCCATACACCTTCTTGATTCATGTCAATCTCTTTACAAAACAGTTCGAAACTATTGCTGGTTATTGTTTTCATTCTTGCAGAAACTCTTCTTGAAATATTTATGCATAATAGTTAACCATCTGATGAATACATATCTTAGTAAGCCTTTTCTTTAAAATAAAAAATTGCTCATGGCATTCTTCTCCTTTTTGTCTCGAATGATTTTACTTGGATTTTGTAATGACCTTTTGCCCTCGCAACTTCATCCTTGGTCAACTGATTTTCTCCCATGATTTTTCTTATTTTTATGCATTTTCATGGCTCTTGAACTTCAGTGAATTCAGGATGCTTATCCAACATGAAGTGCAAAAATTGGAATCACATATCTCTATAGCTTACATATTTAAGACTCCAAAATCCGAATTAAGATGTGTGGACTTGTTTGATATATACTAGTACATCATAGTATACTTTGCATCCGATGCCTGCCCTCCAGTCCCTGGTTTGCCTTGTTTATATAGGTCAAACAACAGTAGAACAATTATTGTTTGCAATGTTTGCTAATTTGTTGGTATATCACCTTCTTTTTCCTCCATATATCTGCTCATACGATATTATGTTTAATTATGTCAAACAGAGGGGGCGCTCTCAATTTGTTGAAAAGGAAACAATCTCTGCTAATGATGAAGATGCTATCATTGATCTGATGGAACGGCACAAACAATTCCTAGACTCAGCAGAGACTCGGTTGACGAAATTACAGGTGATTTCTCATGATGAATTTGCTTGCAAACATTATTGCTTTGCATGCGAACATGATAAAACTTATTACTTTATATGTAGTCACTATTTCAACCGGGTTGTGGCTTCAAGGATAATAATTAATGACATCCATCAGCTTAGAAACATATCATGTTTAATACAATTTTTGATTAAAGTTTCAGAAAAAAACTTTAAATTATCATATCATTGGTTTCTCATTCTAAATTTCATTTTATTGCTGTCATATTATTCTTTGAATTATTGATTAACTGTCATCTCTTGAACAGATCCTCAAATTGGTTGCATGTAGCTAATTTTCTATGGGACAATGCGTGTCTTACTTTCTTTTGTCTTGAATTTTCGACTTTTCGTTTGGAAGCAGTGGGGATTCTACCTCCTTACTTCTCCCCTGTCGGACTTTAACTTTACAGGTTATGCTGACTGGTGACAAGTATCATCCTATAAGAATGCTACATATCTGCGGTACTGAGTACTCATTGTGCAGAAACAACCCAAATTAATACAATGAGAATGGCAATTACTAAGACATTTTTCCTACATACTTAAAGATACTTTGACTAGTTTTCATTGATTATGACTTTTTTGTGCATGCATAAACATTGTATGCATGCATGCATGCATGTATGTGTAATCCAAAGAAAAAGCAATTCATTAGGTAGAAAACTTTTTCTCCAAGTTGGAAATTTGCGCAATTGCCATATTTTGGCTAAAGTCGCATGAACAACCTGAAAACATGCTAGAAGTTTGCAAATAGGAGGTTGGTAGCATTGCATTTCATGCATACGTTGTACTGTCGTTGATCCAGAACAGAATTAGAATGATGGTTAAAAAAGAAAAGAAAAGGCATTTATCATATTACATACTTATCACAAATCATCAGAAGTGTCCAGTTCAATTGCTTATTTTCTCTTACTCCATCCTATTGGACTAGCTTCATAATCATATTGTTATTTATTTGTTCAGTTTGACGACTGAAATTGTGACCTATTTCTGTTTATCGTGAATACTGCAATCTTTAGCTTTGATGAAAGTTGCGCTTTATTCCATGACATCATGATCAGGAAAAAAGTTTTCATAGCTTTCTAGCATCGTTTAATGATTTTCAAATTCAAACAAATGATCCAGACCTCTAAGGAATGAGCACAGATGACTTTATTGCTGCATGTAATTTGATATTTATTCCTATAGATTGCATCTGAACCTTATGTATGACTTACAGGTTGTTCACGAACTTTGGGAAAGAAATGATTTGAGGGGTCTCATCAATGCAGTGGAAAAGATGTCTGATCATGCTGTAGGTATTTTATGGATCTTTTTTGTTAATAGGTGTTAGTTGAAAAGAGTTGGATGTTACCTTGATAATCCCATAATGCAGGTCTCTGCTGATGTAATAAGCATTTGGACAGAAAAAAGTGATAATGTATCTCTGGATATATGCAGTGGTCTGCTACCAGTCCTCACTAGCCTTCTAGAGAGTAAGATGGATAGGTACGCTTCATTGTCCTTGTAGTGATTTATGTTATAGCATAGTTGTATGCAAATGGGCCAGTCCAGGGCAGAGAAAATCTAAATTTTCAATAGGTCTGGCCTCATAACCGGGGCTCTATGAGGTAAAATCTTCTTTGTCCTGCCTGTATCATCATATGGTGCAAGCATGATAGGCTCTGCTTGCATCTAGCATCCTTATAAATAATTTCTTTTAGTACTGGGTGGGCCCCATTCTTCGGCAACTCTTGGCAGAGCCAAAAATTATAATAGCTGTCTGAGTTTGGTCAATTCCATAGATTCAGCTCACTTAAATATGAGGTATATCTTCAGTCAAAACCTGTATCATGTGTTTTACTTTTTGTTGTTGCATTAGAAGATAGTGTTTTTTTTTTTTGGAAAATAAAATAGGCTAGGAGGGGCTAATCTCCATTTTCTACTCTATATCCACCCCATCCCTCAAGGGCTGATTTCAATCGGATTCGAACCCCTGCCCCCTTCCCCAAAAGTCAAGGGGTATATCGTCCAAGCATGTGCTTGGTGATTATTGTTACAGGTTGAAAATGTGAAGATTAACTTTCCTAATACTTCATCCTTCTAAAGTATCATGGCCAACTTCTCTTTTTTGAGGCCTAATTGATTATAAACTACTTTATCAATAATGCTGCATCCAAATCCAATGTTCTGCTAAATACACCCCTACCAGTTCATTTTTCATTATTTTTTGGGGTTAAGTCTGATCTCTCTGTAACTTGCTGATGGTTTGCAGACCTCAAATAAGACTTATGTAACTGTTTTTTTTTTTTACCAAAAATGGCGAAGGACTACTGTAAAATTGTTGATATTGTTGAGGGCCAGATGGGATATTTCAGATTATCAGTTTGTCAAGTTCTGTCTATCTCAAGACTGATTTGAAACTACAGCTTTAGCTGTTAATATCGATTCATACTTAATGCTCACAGCTGTGAGTTGATCAGGTATGATTGGATTTTGTCTTGAGCGAAGCCTGATGCATTTCCATTTGGGTTTTGTGAATCAAGTTTTATATTTACATTATTGATCCATTGGTTTTGTCGAGTTGAGTTGGATGAATAATGACCCCAACAGACCATGAGAGAGATGCATAGATTGGGTTAACTGTAACAGTAAAATCATGTACAATAAAGTGGCAAGTATCATATAGACATTACCAAACAACATACTCTGAATAAGATCAGCTAGTAATTACAATTAAGCTATCATTAACAACACAAACATATTATTAACTGGATAAAACCCATTATTGATGGCAAAATTTAGGGCCTATTTGGCATCACTTTTGTTTCTTGTTTTCTATTTTTAAAAATGAAATCATAGAAATCAAGACAAAAAACATATTTGATGTTATTATTTTTTATGTTCTATTTTCAAAAATCAAATTTATTATTTCTAGGAAAATTAAAGTAAGAAATCTTTTTTTAATATCTGCAAACACAAGAAACTTATGTTTTTTATCACTATCACCAACACCACCTCCACCATTCCCACCGTCATACCCTGCCACCATCGCCTCGACCACACCACTGCTGCTATCATCATCATCTTCACTATATTGCTGGTGTCCCCACCACCATCATTACCATCTCCGCCATATTGGCGTTGGCCTCGCCACCAACACCATCGGTGCCTCCATTGTCTCCACTACTACCATCACCTCCATCATCATCGCTATGTTTATAATTTTAAAAATAATTGACTATACTAAACATATCTATATATATATTAAAAATTTTAAAAAGAAATTAGAATTTCTATTTTCTTTTTAAAATAAAAAATGAAAAATGATGCCAAACAACATCTTAGTTTCTCAAATATGAGATTGATCAAGAGAGGTTGCAGGGATACATTTTCTATTAATGAATTCAATTCAAGTTCTGATTTTATATGATGCATATCGACATATTTAAAACAAGCCAGATTTGTGTCGAAACCCTATCCAAATTACTTTGGTTCAGATTGACTGGGTCATTTTTGGGTACGCTTCGGATTGGAAATGGGCCAATCTAATCCACATGCTCATTATTTATAGGAGCAGTAACTTGAAGGGTGGTGCCTTTTACTGACCATCTTTGTTTTAGGCATTTAGGGATTTCCTTGGAGATGCTGTTGAAGCTTGTCAGAACCTTCGGCCCCGTAATCTACTCAACTTTATCAGCTGCTCCATCCGTTGGTGTGGACCTTCAAGCAGAGCAGAGGTTTGTGTTCATTTGACAACATGCTCTTTTTTTTTCAAGTGGAAAGGTACTGGTTCATTTGATTCCCCCATCTCTTTCATTTATCCATGCCAGGCGGGAGCGGTGCAGCTTATGCTTCATCGAGCTGGAAAAGGCCAAGCATAGTCTTTCCACTCTCGCAAGGTGAGTTTACATCCACTGCTATAGGAACTTAAGATATGACCAGGTCTATTGACATGAAGAATCACCAGCATGTCATATCAGGGTCCACAATTGGATGCAACACCGTATTTGACAACAAATTGATTGAAGAATTGTATCTGCAATGTATACCAATTATTTGACTGGAGATGCTATGGCAATAGATGCTGCTCAATGTCTTTTGGAAAACCTTGTACTAATATGATTTTTTTCACTTTTTCCTGTTAAACAGAAGAGGAGGGTCTATTGCGAAGGCCGCACAGGAGCTGAACCTTGCTCTTCGGGAGGTGCAGGAGGTGCTCTGACTGACTTACAGATTTGTATACACATGCATAGGGGCTTGTCATTATTCAGCGCTGTCAACCCACCAATGTAAAGCTGCTTATTAGGAGCTTTTTAGAGAGAGAGAAGGGGGGGGGGGGGGGGGGGGGGGGGGGGGTTGCATCAGGGCACTGAAGGCCAGCAGCAACAACCAAAGTGTTGCCTGCTTTATTTATGCTCGTAAGCTTGCTAGTGGAGCACCAGAAGCTCAAGCAATGATGAACAGGGGCTTTGCCGAGTTGTCTATGTTTGGCAGCAATAGAACAAGAAGCTCAGAAGGTTGATGAACTTCTCCAGAACATAGTGAACTGCTGACCTCGATAGAGAGAACCCATGCTGCCCCGTCATATGACAGTTGCGTTAGGCCTGTATCATTTTTTGTCACATAGCATGGTCCTACAAACTTTGTTTTTCTTGATACTCAAGCCTGGCCCTTCCAGTGTTTGGATGAGAAGGGCCAGGAGCAACTTATGTTCATGTTGCGTTTTCTTTGTATCTCAATTACAGGCAATGGAGAAACTGTTAATTGATATTTCTTAGCAGAATTTAAAGCCTTATTTCTGAATGCTTTATAAATACTAGAAGGTAGAATGAATGGTGTCCACCTTAAATTAACATATGTTGCAGATTCATCTCCCAAGACTCTGTTATGCCTGCTGCTTATTGGAATTGTTTCAAGACAGAAATATGCATTTTCTTTGTTGGTTTTCTAATCGATTGGAAGAAATTTGAGACTATGAAGAACCAAAGGTTGTCCTTCAATAAAAACTTTAGAATATAAAAAAGATCACAATGTATCAGCTTTCTGTTGGTCAACTAACTAGTAATTTTGGCATTGGCTAAAACGCTATTTTCAAAAATTGTGCAAATTTTGAAGGGTTCGAAGCGCCAATTTGGTAAGTTAATGGTGCCATTTATCAGACGCTTCCCACCAATCTATGTGCTTGAGAGTTTACTTTCTGGCTCCACTTTCCATCTTGTTTGAAATCAGCAACATCAAAATTATATTTCATAGATGCAAGACAGGTCGCATTAGAAACATGCACGTATAGTAGTATCCCTTGTTTACAGTCTTCTAATCACACTGCTCAGAGTTGATAAAACAGCCAAAAAGTTCGATGTCAGTAGTTAGCAAACGCTTTCACAGCAATTGACTCTTTGTTGCTTCCTAAATATCATGTTTTTCCTTAACTTCCAGGCTCTCCAAGCTTGCCATCCTTGCGAGTTCTCTTTCGTTTCCTGATCCTCTTTCTTTTTTTAGCACCACCTGCCTGGCCATCCTGCACCAACAGTAAATCATATATTACTGCATAACAATGGAACAGAGACAACATGCAATCAACCAAAAGATGAAATACAGGTTCTCTGAACTATCAATTGCAAACAACAAAAATGATCAAAATCTTAAGATAGTGAAAAAGCTATCAGTTACGGACTCTGAAAAGTGAAAATGATACAGATCATGTGTTTCTATATGTAACCCAAAAACCTTTGGTGAAGCTGACTGTTGCTTGGGAACCTCTAATTATAAACTTCTTGTTTCAGTACAACCATATCATGGTTCTCCATTGATCATATCCTACAGGAAAAAGAAAAATATACAACCATCACGAAACTAATTTGTTTAAACCAATCACGGGCAAGAGAGTGGTCTCGACAAAGTAACATTTTTGCTGTTAGCACTCTGGGAGATCATCGTTGTCATCGGTACTCTTTCTGAGATTATGGATGGCCGCAGAGGAAAGGCTACGGCCTGGTATTTATCCATGCAGCCACTGGTTCATTTTAGATCCAGTGATCCAGGCTGCTGAGCTAGGATATGATGAAAACTAATTATTGCCAAGGAATGCTTGTGGTGTTGCATTTTTCCCCTGTAGCTGCTGGTTCATTTTGAATCTTGGTTCCTAGGCTAGGGCACCAAGAAGACTATCTCAAGGGCCACAGGAACCATAAAATTATGACATTCACTCATACAAACAGAGAATCATCTAATCATCAAATTTATGTCCGTTAAACTTGCATGCTTCATTGTTGATAATATGGTGGATTATCCGCTTAGGTGGATGGGTAGATTAAAAGTGAAATTATTGTGATACTATTTAACAATCCTGAACACTTGTCCAAAACAAAGGACAAGAGTGGATATTGACATTATGTTATTTATTCAAAAATAAACTAAAAAGAAAAGGGAAAAAGTGCAACAACTTCAACAAAATGCTTCAATGCAAAGTTCTCCCCTCCACACCCCCCCCCCACCCCAAAACCAAAAAAAAGGAAAAAAGAAGAGAAAAGAAAAAAAAGGTTCGTAGCCCCTCTAGGAAGATTATGTCCTTTCAATAAGGTCCTTAGCAGGCAACGTGATCTCCTGTTGACATCTAGTGGGATAAGCAATCGGATAAGACCCTCTGGCATCCACATTATCCTTTCACTTAAACAGGTAATAATAGCAACAATGCTGCTCCATACATCCGTCATATCATCTCTATCCTCATAGACTGCCATTAAGCTATCAATAAAATTTCAACTTCCATAATTGCTACAAAATCCATTTGGTGTTGAAGTCACCAAAAGATTAATGTGAGGTCATTCAAGGACCAACAAAATCCCATGCAATGCTAGGTGTCAGAAGTCCCCTCCAAATTGTGTGTATCTTAGTACAATCATACTTTGTTATTCAAAAAAACATGTTATACTCATCTAACACAACATGATTAATATGAAAAATTGATGCTTCGATAAATAACCAGAATATAATTCTCTAAAAGTTGTGTAATACTAAGGTAGAATTTATTTTCTGAAAAAATGGCTTAAGAATCTGACTAAAGGTTTGAGGCCTCATATGCCTCAGTTATTGGTGTCCCCCTTCGTGGGTTTGAACCAAAAGAGATTACTTAAGGTTATTGTAGTCAATTTCCTTTGAAACTGTTTTGTTTAAGGGAAAACTAACTAGCCATCTATGAGACCAAAGCTTGAAAGGCTTAACACTCATTTTGATTGCCATTCTTCTTTTTCTAAATTGAGATAGGGGGATTTGAGCTTAATTATGACAAGATTGAAGAGCTTTCTGAAGATTTGGAAGAATAAGGGCATTAGCTTCCAAAAGATTTAAGGGATCAAACAATATATCTTCCTTACATTACATGGATTAATATGGTGTGGCAACATAATAATGTAAAACAATAAGAAATTCAAGTTTTATTTTTTTTTTATAATTTCAATATATATACAAGCAGATTCTTGTTATATTTCATGAGATCATTATAGGAACAAACTAATTTGAAAAATTAAGTAACTTTTTCTATTTCCCGGCAATCTTAAAATTAGGGACTTTCTAAATTTCAATGTGTGATTTCTTGTATAAGCAAGTTGGGTCTATTGATTACAGTAATTTTAAGTTATTTTCATTGGTTCTCTATACCTCAGTGATTTGCAAGGGGGTTTTAATATTAGAATCGACCATGGAACTAGTCATGGCCAGTCTGCAATGTAGACCACAATCAATCAGTGCACCAGTCAATATTTTGTAAGCCAATATAAGCAAAGGAAAAACTTATAAAATATAAATAAACTTACTTGAGGTGTTCATTTTATATCACCATGCTTATACATGTACATTTTCCAAGAATCATTTCTTAATAGAGAAAAAAGCATATGCATATTCTAGATGAACCTTTTTGTATCTTTTTCTTATCCCAATACTTCTCTTTCCTCCTGTTCTTCCAGTGTTAACATGAATGTTGACTTATTGCCCTACATGTCAAATTAAAATCCAACGAATATGTTAATGAACTCAAACATGGCACTAAATTTACTCTACAAGCACTCTAGCAACTCGAATAAGTTTGAAACTTGAACCAAAATATGTTAATCTGTATTGGGTAGACAGCTCATAACATAACCAAGTTACTCTGCAAACCAGTGAAATATCAATTCAGGGAATACACCTGTCCAGTTGCCCCAGTATTTAATCTTGATGAGATACCTCTTGGCTGTCAATTTTAAATAAATTCTTATTTAAATTTCTAATCCCACTGGAAGTGCAATCCTTTTTATGTTTTAGTCATAACAATTCTTGGGCCCCAAGCTTCCATAAAATCCCTTCACACCTCCATTTTAGCATTCAACTATATCCTCAGTTTATAAATCAACAGTATCATCTGGAAATAACATATATCATTGCACCTCTTTGAATATCAACAATCAATCCACTTATAAGAAGCACAAAGAGAGATCTTATGACCAACAATTTAAAACTCAACAAGGGGTCGAGGTGAAGCAATCAAGCTTTTTTTTGTTAGTTTTCTTTTGCTTATTTGATGCTTGCTTTGGTAATTATATATTTGACAATGTAGTTTTAATGCTTCAAGTTGTTGCTTTTCTTTGGTGTATGCAGTGTTTCAGAATATAGAAGGTTATAGGTTCCTGAACTAGACTTCCAAAACTCTACTGCACTATTTTCCAAGGGAAAATGAAAGAGATGCCAATAAATAACTAAACAAAATTGAAGAGATTAGTATCGACAACCCCAAGATAAAATCACTTGAGCATTCATGGAAAGCATATTGATAATCAACTCACCTCATTCTTTTGGACCAAAGAGTCATCTTTCCTTTTCTTCTTCTTACAAGAAAGTGGGTTTGGGCCCTGTGAAACATCATTAAATGTGTTTTAATGATTAAAGTGGTAAACATCATCAAGAGAGGATAAAATACATCACACATAGCAAGAACTCAGAAAATAAGTAAATATAAATCTTGCATATCCATCTACTGTTTCATTAAAGAAATCAATTTAATAATATAGTTTGTGAACTAGAAAGACTGGCTCTTTCACACTGAAGAAGTTAGCCTTCTTCATAACAAATTTAAACATTTCTATGGAATTTGCTAATGAATAAGATAGCTGAAGGTATACTATCCCAATAAGCATACCACATACAAAACATGCTCAAAATGAACTTAGAAATCAAATGACCAAAATCCCCTCCCCTTCCCCAAGATATCTTGTCTGCTCATGAATATCTCATATTTGTTATGGTAACTAGCACACTACGTGTGGCTATTGTAGCATAAAATTCTTAACCAAGAGGCCTCCTAAAGTACAGGATACAGGCATAAATAGGATACAGGCATAATTGTAGAAAAGCTCATATTTTTGTTTCCATCCTCATGGTGATAAATAAAAAAAGAACAAAAAGAAGAAGAAGAAAAGGAAACAATTATTTTTAAAAAAGAGACTTTGAAGAGCAAAAAAAAGAGATATAAATTGAGCAGGAGGAAGAAAACATCTTTCAAGTTAGTGGCATACAGAACCTCAAGAGGACTCTAAACTCTATCATCCAATTACATTGCTCCAAAAGGTATTACTTATTGGTTGCATTTCCAAACATCAAGTTTAGCTTGTGTAAGAAAGTTGTACTGACAAATATTGATAATGCTAAAATCTAACCTTTGCCTTCTTCCTTTTGAATTTACTCATCTCTGCCACACCAAGCATCTTTTTTGCAGTACTGATCTTTCTCGTAAGCGGTGCTTCTTCCAAAACTTCATTTCCAGAATCATTTGCCAACCCATCCTTTAATTCCCTCTTAAGTAACTTCCGGAATTCTGATTCACTTGCATGCAAGCGTTTCTCTTCAGTGGATTTAACATATTCGCGTTGAGGTGCAGAAGGTTGTTCAATAAAGAGAGAGTTTCTAAGACCATATATCACAGGAATGCCAGGTACCTGCATTCAGAGAAAAAAGTACGATGATTTTTTTACACACAAATAAGCTAAGCAAACTAGATAATCGAATTTTAAAAAGAAAAACTATTGGAAGAAGTGTCTCCAAAGTAATCCAACTGCACATATCCCATTTTTGGGCATATAAACATATAGGAAAAGAAATATTCGAAGCAAATATGCCACTTTGAAAGCCATATCCAACGACTCTCCCAACAGATAATTGCAGGTATGTGAAGCAATAAGATGCACGCATTCACAACACATCTTCAAAATAACTAATCTGAAAAGCATTCGAAAGAAGTCATTGACTCAAAAAGGACGTCATACAATGGACAACGACTGTAATTGGAATCAAAGAGGGAAAAACCCTAACCTCCCGGAACTTTTTCCGGATATCAGCATCCTGGGTGGCAACAAAGTAGTGCTCTGAGTTGCCCTCCCCGATGACCGACTCTATGCAAGCCATGGCACTCACCCTCCTCTCATGATCACACCTACAACAACCACAACATTCATCAACAACCATAAAAACTTAACTTTGGCAGGAAAACGACATGATGAGGAGCGAAGGGAGTAGAAAAAGATAAAAAGAAGGGGGGTGGAGACCTAGCAGTGATGAGCTGCTGAGCGGCCGCAAGAGACTCGTAGTGGGACTCCCCGAGGCTTTTGAGCTCTCCAATGATGCATCTGCGTCGAGATATACGAGAGAGATGAGCAAGAAGCCGGATCGAGGGAGAGACAGAGAGAGAGAGAGAGAGAAAGAGAGAGAGAGAGAGAGAGAGAGACGGGAGGACCTGGTGGTAGATAGGAGGGCGCGCCCGCCGAGGAGGCGGGAGAGAGCGTCGTCGGCGGGGGTGAGGCGGTGAAGGAGGAGGTGGTGGACGAAGGTGCCGTCGCAGAGGACCTTGAAGGGCTCCCGGAACCCGAAGCACGCCGAGAAGAACCGCACCACCTTGCGGTGCCGCTTCTGCTTCTTAACCCTCATCTGTCGATCGAAACCCTGGCCCTAACCCTAATCCGCGTTCCCCACTCCCTCGAGAAGGTGGCTCCGCTCTTCCAACGAAAGAGGCGAGTGGCTGCTGTGGAATCGCCGCCCGGAGCTCCGATCCCACAACAAAACCTAGCGTATATTACTCAAAATTTTAACAATGTTATAGCCCTCGGTCCCTAGCAAATAATACTGAAAATTTTAACTCTTTTTGGGCCTTGGTCCCTAGCGTATATTACCCAAATTTTAACCATGTTATGGGCTTTGGTCCCTTGCGTATATTACCCAAATTTAACTATTATGGGCCGTGTTCCCTTGCGTATACTACTCAAATTGTAACCGTATCATGGGCCTTGGTCTCTTGCATATATTGCTCAAAATTTTAACTGTGTTCCCTTTCTAAGCTACATCTAATAGTTTGAAAATTCTATACTTATCTTCTAAAATTTATTTTTATCCAATACTTTAACTCATAACTTAACAAAATATTAATTGAACCATTAATTTTAAATGGAACCCAAATGTCATGTCAGAAAAATTTAGAAAATGACAAAAATAACGTTTAAGTAATATAACAACCATCCAAAAATATAAGAAAATATGGATATCCTTCTTATAATCCAAAAATAAATTTGACTTTAGTTAAATAATTTCACTAACACTATTAATTTGTAAGTATTGATTTTACAAACTACTGAATGTAAATGTAATAAATATAAATCCGAGGAGAATTTTTGTAATTTACTTTAGAACTTTTTAAGCTTGACTAATAAGACAGCTACAGACCAAAATATTAGGATTTTCTTAAATATAAGCATTATCTAGGATTTTCTCATATTTCTCTAGAATTTTATTTTTAGTAACTTTTTAAAAAAGAATGCTTTGGGTGGCATTCAACCCGAAAGAAAGAGTTCATTATGATACATAGTTGAGGGGAATTGGTGGGATTAAAGGATGCTAGTGCAATTTTTAAAAGGTTGGTCAAATAACAGTATTACATGCAATGCCATGTCGACGCAAGGAAACTTTTTTTATAGTCAGTATTGTTCCCAAGAGTATTTCTCTTTTTAAAGCTTTAGTTTTTTTTTTTTTTGTCTTCAGTTCATATATTTTTTTCTTTTTACTCTAAAAAAAATCTGTTTATCTTTCCTCTTATTTTTATTATGTGTTCTTGTATCTTTCTGTTTGTTTTATTCTATTTTTGTTATTTAGTTTTGTATATTTCTGTAAAAGTGTAATGCTAAGAATGATATGGGTGCCACTCAATCATAGAAGCTCCTTATACCATATGGTTAAGATGAATTGATTCAGGAAAGCTAGTGCAAATTCTATGGAGTTGGTCAAATAATATGCCGTGGCATTACCATGACCTATATGCATTTTTGGATGCCATCTCATTACTTCTATATGCTTTGTAATCTTTTCACATTTTTATTCTTGTCTGTGTTCCGTTGAATGCCATCTTGTTACTTATATATAATTGTAATTTATCCACACTCAAGCATCAAGTATATATATCTTGTTGATTACTTGTGATCCTTTTACATAGTATTTGTTTTCCATTTTCCATTTTCCATCCTGACTGTGTTGTGTAACTATGGTGTTTTTTTTTTTTTTTGTACAACAGTATTGCATGTGTTGATGTGTTGCTTTCTTTGGATATGTTTTATATATGTGGGCCATTCTCTAAATACTCCTGATTTTATTGATTAAATGCTACTCAATGCTTCCTTTTGGTTTTTGGCCAAGGCCATGGAGAATTGCCAACAGTAGATATTTATTATCAAAGTTGTGGTTTTCAGGCATTCCATAGATCTTTCATTTATGGGATTTTGACATAATCCCTTATTTTGTTTTGAATACCAGCTTGGTTCCTTTTCTAATAAAAATATATCCAGTTCTTAGAGGTTAGGTTTCGTGGACAGTGGACAGGGAAGTCCCAGACCCAATTTATATTGTATGCTGTTATTGATATGTTAATTATCTTTAGGGGTTTTTAAAGAACCAAATCACCAATATTTTTCTCTAAAAACATCATCTTAGAGCATGTAACCCTTTCTCCCCATTTTATTTTATTACATTATTGCTAGTGTTTTTCCAACTTTATCTATTTATTATACCCTACATAATAAGCTTGGATACATAGAACCGGCTAGTTTGATCGAGGAATTTAAGGCATTTTATTTTGAGCCTAACCATGCATAAATTGATCCTTTGTTCTTGTACTATTTGTTTAAAAATGAGAATCTCAAAACTAAACCTCACACAAAACTTTTATCATATTACATTTCCAGTTTTTATATTAAAAAAATAATCTAAATCAAAAGATGTTTGATATAACCTTTTAAAAATAAAGATCTTGGTTAATTGGACTTGGCATATTAAATAAATATAGGTTATGCATAGCAACCTAGATAAGACTAATTTCTTCTGTTAGGCATTTTTGCTAAAAGTTTGATAATCATTAGTTAGCCTTCCTTACCGCTCTCCATTATAAGAATCCAACAGTTAAAAATCTATTCTTTATCATCGAAAAACATATACAAGCTTAATTTTATTATGATATTTTGAAATGCAGTATAAATGTCTAATATATGTTATATATGATTTTAACGTGCATCACATGTTCTAGCATTATAAAATATGGTTTTCAAACACTACAAATAAATTCAATATATATAATATAAACATGATACAATATATCATTTTGATACACCATCCATCCTTACAAAATTCATTCAAGTATACTTACTATAGTTTGCAGCTTGATCAAGAAATCGATGAACTTCATTGTTAGTACGGCGAAATTAACTGAGAACAAAACTCTAAATGAATGGTCGTTTGAACTAAGACCAGAGGGCTATAAAAACAATTGTTTTATTTAGTTGTCTTTTTTGCATAAAATTTCTGTGTAATCCAATCTAACATGGAGGTCTCAACCATCTTAAGGGGTAACCAAAATTATAAGACGGATCTGGCCTTGGTTTATCTCGTTTTATATACAAATTTAGATTAGAAAAAGAAAAATTTGAGATATTAAAATACCGACAGATTTTGCAACACTGAAATCAACTTCCCATCTTTTTAAGATATCAATTTAAATATCAATAACCTAAAAAATAATTTAAGATAGTACAAGACCGACTAGGAAATCTATTTCAATATCGATATTAGATGCAGAGCAATCGGTTAAATCACATCCGTGAGTTTCGATATATCGACAAAAGTTGATACATCACTGGGGATCTCGGCCGTGACGGAATCCTTGATTAACGCGAGAAATTTGCTGTTCGACCCTCACATTCATGCTCCTTGTACGCCACGTGTCCTCGGTCAAGTCACAGGACCGAAACCGCCCCATAATAAATTCAGCGGTGATGGTCACGAATACACCCCAAGGGACATGGGACCCGCAAGCTACCGTGAACTAACGCTGCAACGTCATCGGTTCCCGCCCACGTGTCAATCTTCCATTAGAAAGTTTTCTCAACTTCTTCCACTGGTCCAGGCAGTGGATCCCAAACCGCTGCTTTTTTTTTTTTTTTTTTTTTTTTTTGCTAAAACCGATGATTCATATTATTCGGGTACGAATGCACCTAGAAGAGTCAGCATACAAAATCTCCCGGATAGCACCAGGTAAATCACCCTCACCGACCCATAGTGAGCCGCCTGAGTGGCACGCAACAAACGCCGCCACCCAGTCTGCCGCACCATTGGCCTCCCGATATACATGCCCTGCTCGAAAGAGCACCCCCCCCTCACCATCAACCATATATCCCGGAGCAGTGGGTGAACTGCCCTATCGCTATACGGGCCCTTCCGGACCCAACTGATCACAGTGGCCGAGTCTCCCTCCAGGATGATGGAGCTCGCCCGCAAAACGGATCGCGCATATCGCAACCCCATCCAAGCTGCCCGCAGCTCTGCCCCTGAAACTGAGATGTCGAAGATCTGACAGCCTCCTGCTGCCACCAAGCGGGAATCCGGGCCCCTGATGACAAACCCAGCACCTCCCCTCCTGCCGCCATCCTGGACTGAGGCATCAAAATTGACCTTGAGGAAGCTCGGGGGTGGGGGCTCCCAGGTGAAAAACACCACATGAGGAGCTGCCGAAGTAGAGTGGGGGCCCCAGATGTCCCGAGCTATCATAGGTCCAAGGTCTGAGTCAACATGGAGGAACTCCGCTGCCTGCGCCCGAGCCCGCTCCATCACAAACCACGGGGACAGACTGATATCACCAAAAATACGGCCATTTCTGGCCAACCAAATATGGTAAGCTGTACATGCCGCTCTAACGGCCAAACATCGCATCGGTGGGGATCTAGACCAGCCCCGAACCTCCTCCAGGAAGCCGTCCCTCCGGCTCCAGACACCCTCCGAGAACCCAGACAGCCTCCAAGTCCTCCTCGCCCAGCCACACTGGAAGAGTACATGATCCACTGACTCGTCCACCTCGCAGAGCGTGCACAAGGGGGAAATGCCGACCCCCCGTCGACTCAACTCTGAACTAGTCGGCAGGCGATCCCAGGCCACCTTCCAGAGGAACAGTGCCACCCTCTGGTGTAGGCCAAACCTCCATACCCAACCACAGTCCCTACTCAGCTCAGACTCCTGCTGAAGAACCCGAGAAACATCACCAACACTGACTCTGGTCCTACAAGTGGTACTCCAGACCCTGACATCCGGACCAGCTGACCCCGGGATGGGAAGAGCCCGAACGCGCTCCACTAGGTGCTCCCCAAATAACTGACCCAGTCTGTCCTCATCCCACTCCCTCTCGCCTGGCACGAGGAGGTCACATACCCGGAGTCCCACAGCTAACTCAACTCCAATCATCGTCGGCCACAAGCTCAGCGGGAGAGCATCCACCCATGGGTCCTCCATAACATCAATGGACCTGCCATCGCCAGTCAACCACCTGGAGTGTGCCTGAGCCATAGGCAGATACCTCCCAATCTCCCGCCACATAAAGGAACTCCTCCGGCTACCCCTCACCTGGCCCACTAAGCCTGCTGGACCATATCTCGCTGACATGACCTGACTCCATAGTCCATGTGGCTCCAGAACAAGCTGCACAGCACGCCTCGCCAAGAGTGCCTCACGCCTAGCCAGGAGAGACTGTACCCCTAGGCCACCCTCACTCAAAGGCGTGCAGACTCTCTCCCAGGCCACTAGATGAACTCCATGGCCCCTCCCCAAAGAGCCCCACAGGAAGCTCCGCATCAGCCGCTCAATCCCTACCAGCACTGTCTTCGGCACAACTGTATGGGCCATAATGTAAACCGGCATGGAGCATAGCACTGACCTGACCAGCGTCAGCCTGCCCATCATAGAGAGGGATGAGGCCCTCCAACCCTCAAGCCTACTCTGTACTCTCTGCACCAGTGTGGAACACTCCGCCACCCGCAACCTCCTCCCAGTAATGGGAACTCCCAGGTAATCTAGTGCCCCCTCCTGCTCCTGCATCCCCAAAATCACCCTGATCTCCCGTCGCACCCTCCGCTCCGTGCTCGGACTGAAGAATATGGCTGACTTTTGGAGATTAATCCTCTGGCCCGACGCCTCACAGTACTCCGACAGCACTCTCTGGAAGGTGCAGGCCTCACTAGGTCTCGCCCTAGCAAGCAGAAGGCAATCGTCTGCAAACAACAAATGAGAAATGGGCCGGGCGCCAGGGGCTGGACTATAGGCGGCCAGCCCCTGGTCCTCACAAGCAGCATGTAGCCAACGAGAGAGAACATCAGAGCAAATAATGAATAAGTATGGGGAAAGAGGACATCCCTGGCGAAGCCCCATAGTAGCTCTGAAGAAGGGAGATGGCGTACCATTGACCAAGATGGAGAAACTAGGCCCTTGCACACAGCCCAGGACCCAGTCAATCCAGATCTGATGGAAACCAAAGCTCTCCAAAGCACACCTGAGGAAGTCCCAACGAATCCGGTCGTAAGCACGCTCCATATCCAGTTTCACAGCCATCAAACAACGCCTCCCCGACCCCCCCCCCCCCCCCCCCCCCCCCCCCCCAAAAACCGCTGCTTTGTCCGCACAGATATGGCCTGCATAAAAGCGAGGTTCAAGCCGGGCTCGTTGTTTCACGCCACATCGATGCCGGTGAACCGGCAGCTGGCGAAAGCGACCGTTAGTGGGATTTGGCGCGAGTCCACGTGTCGTTCCCATATTCAATTGCGTCCGTGGGGTCTTCCACGGGACAATTCAGCGGATCCCGCATGGTAACCCTTTCTCCCACGTATATCGCGCGCGGTTCGCTTTTTTTTTTTTTTTTTTTGTTCTCTCCGCTCGAAACCGAGGAGGGGGTCTCTACCTTTCTCCTCTCTCTCTCTCTCCTCTCGATCTCCGCTGTCGCGGGAAGCGAGCCCCGGCCTTTGCAGGAACCCTAGCTCCACCGCCGCCACCGGCCATGAAGACGCAAGCTTCCTTCGGGCTCGTCTTCCTGCTTATGACCCTCGTCATCTTCGTCGCCATGACCATGAAAATCCAGTACGAGAACCTCACGGTGCGCCGCTTTCCTTCCATTCTCCCCTCTGTCTTCGCCCTTCAATCTCTTCTCTTTCGCGGCTTTCTCACCTTTGGATCTTGATCAGATGGACATGGGGCAGCAGTCGTTCGAGTCGACCAAGGTACCGGGCGGGAGCCTCTGTTCGGTGGTCTTTCGTATCGCGTTCTTTTCTTTTGTTCTTGGTGGAAGAGAATTAGTGGCGTGGTTTTTGGTTTCAGAGGCAGTGGAGGAACAGGATCGACGCGTTGCCTCGCGGCGTAGTGGAATCGACCACCGACATGGCATTGAAGCCCCTTTGGGAGAGGTCAAGCCGAAAGGTAACTACTCCGTTCCCAAGTTTCCTCTTTAATAAATGCTGCTGAATCTTGTTAGGAATACAATTAATATATCTCGTGCTCTTCTTTACCTTTGGCCCTAATAATGTTATAGGGTGCTCCTAATGGTTTAAAAAAAAAAATCTATTTTATTTATTTATTTATTTTTAACCGTTCGTGCGACATATAGAGTTAACAGTAAATAGTTGTGGTGTTTTGGCTATAGACTTTCGATTTCCTGTAAACTTGCATATTTGGGCATTGAGGAGCTTGTGTGCTTGGTACACTTCGAAAGGGCATATAAATGATAAAAAAGTTGAAACAGAGCTTGTTCTCAATGCAAAATGGGTAAGCGGCAAGGATTTTGAGAAAGTAGATATGGATTGATTTGGGTATTATCTTGCTTAGTTTGTAAAATGGGAAGTTAACTGGGTGTTGGAGGTGGGAGCCCACTATAGATGCAGCATATATTGACCGGCTAGAATATGAATATACCATTTCGTTATTGGATATGATTATAGGTACTATAACTGTTCAAATCTTGAAACTAGTAATCCGAAGAGGATAGAAATCTGGGAATAAGAGTGCCCATGTTTGGTTTAAACAGATAAGAATACAGATCTAACACTGGACAATAACTATGTTGATGCAAACAGATCAGCATATAGGACGACGATAATGACAAGATTTAGTGGAATCAACTGGTTATTTGCTATAATCCTGTGCTAGTCAACATCTCCATTTATGAACATTTAAACTATTGCTTTGCAATCCAATTCCATGGTGTATATCCCAATTGCTGTGCTTGTGAATTGAATATTTTCATATCGTTTTTTTTTGTGTTCTTGAATGTGGAGAAGTTATTCTGAGAAGGTAACTATGATGGGCCATCAATTTGGTGGACTGTGATGATGGACTGTCTTGACTTTCTTTCTGATTATGTCTCTATGATCTGATCAGCCTCTTCTCATTTTTTTTTGTGACATATAAGATCATTAATTTGGTCTTGTTTTTTTTTTTTGCTGAAAATTAATTTGGTCTTGTTCAAATAGACTTTTGGATACTACTGCACTTGGTGCTGCATATCAGTCTTTTCTGGTGCCTTGTGTGGATTGTAATAACACTTTCGTTTTTATAAGGATCATGTTTCCCTTACTGTTTTCTTGTTGCAATGTATTCTAGTGTTTTACTACTGAACTCCTTTAAGGGCAACTAGTGCTGTGTTTAATTTATTGATGGCTTCATGCATTTTACATAGGAATGACCACTTGCATGATAAGTCTCGAGCATGTTAGCTCCAAAAAGATTCAGAACTATAGTTTTGAGTGCTTCAAAGACACTAAGAAAATGAATGAATAATGTCAAAAGAGGTCACTACTTGGTTTGGTACAGCATTTTACTTTCCATTTACAGGGAAATCAGAAAATTGATCTACGCAAATTTTTGAATTATGCATGAGCTTCATTGAATAGTGTTTTCAGGCATTTCTGTGGAGTTTTGAGGTATTTCCTTGGCCATGGAAACAATGTTTCTGTTGTAGATTAGATGTGAGATGTATACAGGGGCGGCCCAATGCATTTGGGGGCCTAGGGCGAACTCACTAAATGAGGCCTTTTTTAAAATAATAATAATAATAATAAATTTTTAATAAGTATAAAATATTTTAAAAATTTATTTAAAAATAATCCGTCTAGCTTTTTGAGATGTCTAGGGCGAACTCACTAAATGAGGCCTTTTTCTTTTTTTTTTTTAGTTTTTCATATCCACATTCATATTTTCTATTAGACATTTGAATATAAAAATTATATTACCAAACAAAGTAATTAAGATAATTACTACAAACAAATTAAAATATAAAAGAGAAAAAATAGAAGAGAAAATTTGTAACAAAATTATAGAAATTGCAATAAAATTAAAAAAATTAGACACTGGATGTTGAAAATATAATCAAAAGGGTTAGGAGGATCACACCATATATTGTGCTACAGTGCCACTAGGCCCACTACCCACTGAGTCACTGTCACAGACTGACAGACTCAGTCTCTCAGTGACACCGTGACACGGACGTGAGGGCTCAGGGCTGAGGGGACGGCCGGGCCCGCCGGGGTCACGGGAAAACGGGAGCCGGGGCCGGGGAGGGAGGCGAGGGCCGAGGAGGTCACGCCGTCTGCCGTCACGGCCTCACGAGTCACGCCTCACAGGAGCCGGGGCCGAGGTCGGGCAAGGAGCGGAGGAGGTCACGGGCTCACGGCTCACGGCCACGGGAGTGACGGACTGACGGCCTGACGGTGTCACAGGCGGGATCCGGCCGTCCGGGGACTGGGAGGCGCTCAGGCGGAGGAGACGACCTCGCCGGCTCGCTGGATTGAGCCGGACGGGCCGACGGGGTCACGGCCTCACGGGAGCCGGGGGCCCGAGAGGCGGGAGGGAGGCGAGGAGGTCACGGGCGGCGGGACCGCCTGGATGCCGGGGAGGCGGGTCGCGGGGACGGTCGCGGGATGCCGGGGCCCAAGGAGGCGGGGAGGAGGACTGGCGGAGGCGTGGCCGCGCGGGGGGAGGCGAGGAGGAGACGAGTAGACGACCCAGGGCCAGGCGGCAGGCAGTCACACCTTCACGGCTTCACGGAACAGTCGAACAGAGCTGTCAGAGACTCAGAGCAGAAGAGGATTGAGGAGTGGAGGAGGAGTGGAGCAGGATGAGGATTTTAAAGAGAGCCAGAGAGGAGGAGTGGACAGTGGAGCACCCGCGTCTTGTCGAGGTAGCCGTTGGCTCCTGCGGCCTTACCCTCTGAGGCTCTGACACTGTAGCTAGCTAGTAGCTAGGAGCGGCCGAGCGGGAGCTGGGAGGCGGCCGAGCGGGGCTGCAGGAGCTGGGAGGCTAGAGCCTAGGATGCCGTCGCGCGGGGGCCTTCTCTCGAGCCGGGGCCTTGGGCGACCGCCTAGGTCGCCTAAGGCTTGGGCCGCCCCTGGATGTATAAATCAACAAGATCATTGCAATACAGACTTAAGGGTGGTGACGGAGATCACCAAATCAATGAGCCACATCTCAAAGGTGAATTTGTCTAATGCCGCAGCGGCCCATGTTGTAGTTTTGGTGAAGATATGGTAGATTCTTGTGACTTGTATACCTACAATATCGTCTATAAGATTTTTCTATCTATGAGTGCATGTTAAAAGTCTTCATTAAAATGGAAATCCTTATATCTGAAAGATAGAAGTACTTTTGCATATTTTATAAAGTTTTTTTTTGTGTAAAAAAATACATTGGATTTTTACTTACAATCCAATAACCTCCCTTGCCTCTTTGTGCTAAGAAAATCCCTGTGCCAGAGCACCCTCTATTGCTAGGTAATACCTTTTAGCTAAGGGTAGCAACAACCTGACTGTGACTTCAGAAATCAGGTTTCTATAGTTGAGCCTTTTGATCTGTATATATATAGCAGTGCTACTGTCATTATATAATTTTTCACTGTATCCTCACTCACATCTTCCTTTACTTATGTTGGATCTAAATTCAAAGAAGACAAAAGTAAGCCTAAACAGTTTTACCTCTTACGTCTTTTCCTGTCAACTCCTCAAATCCTTCTTTTAACGATCACAGAACAGAGAAAAATGAGTAGTCAGTTCACATGTTATTTCTTCTGATGGAATGTACGAGTCAATGACTGATTGTCAATAAGTTGAAATGTTAAATTTGTGGGTGAAATGGTAATTCCATCCTATAATATTTGCCATTGTTTGCAGGATGGTAGTGGGAACTATGCTGCACTCTTGGCAATGGCTGTTGGCATTTCACAAAAGCAGAATGTGGATATTTTAGTACGTAAGGTATATGCATAGATTCTAGCAGCCTTTTTATCATAACCTAATCAAAGAATGCTAAAGTTTTGTTTTATAACTCAATCCATGTGTTGCTAATATACACTAACATTTTTTAGTTCAGTTTCTTATAGATAACTGTTCCATTATACTTTTCCATTATGATGGTAATGTGGATGGATGGCATGATCTAGAGTGGAGCGGCAAGGCAATACACATACTTGCTTATAACCAAACAAAGTGGTAATGTTTTTCTCCCCTTTATATGCCCATATGTATTTCTTATTGAAACATATTGATCATAGATTTAACATTCTTGAAGACGATTAAAAATTTTGGGATATCTCTCTTCTTTTTTTTCTGAAGTTGTTAAAACGTGATGCAACTGGAAGCATCTGTTGGGATTTTTGACCTATGCTTAACCTAAATCTCATTTGTGGTTCCCAAGGTTTAAAATAAGGGTACCAGTACATATAAAGTATGGGACAATACTCCATAGAAAAGAAGTATATTTTTGTATGCCAGCACAACGAAAAAACAGGGTACGACAAGTGTCAGTGTGGTACCAGTACAGGGGGTGCTGGTACTATTTCCCTATTGGTACTTCTGGTACAGACTGGTTCACACCAATAATTAAATCATTGGTGGTTCCAATTTAAATCATTCTTTTCTTTATATTAGAGGTAATATAGTTTCCCAATCATTTGTGGAGTCATCAAACCAGGTTCATGTCTAGCGTGCCATCCTCATATATTTACTTCTAATCTTTGTATTAACCTCAATATAGATTTTATATGTAGTTTTTGATCATGGTTTTGTACATGCATCCAGTAGTATAATTTCCTACATGTTAGAAGTTACTTCTAAGTGTATACATTTGCCTCTTGCTTTTATGAAACTAGTGCATTTTCTCAAGCCTGCTTTTCTAAGTCTTACAAAGATACACATTGATATGCATATGTATGTAATATGCGAACACACACATACACATAATATTATTCAGAATTTATTTGATATGTTTACGTTTAATGGCCAATTGTTGCAGGTGGTTCGCAAAGCGCTTTTTACATCCAAGTGCTGTATCTGCCTACGATTATATCTTTTTATGGGATGAAGATTTAGGTGTAGAAAATTTTCATCTCGGAAGGTGTGTTTGACCCTTTCCCTATAAGCTTAAGCTTTTAAGGTCAGTTGATTGATTAACAAAATGCAAGTGAGCTTTTATCAACCCTCAATACTAGTACCACCTCTCAGAGTGGCTCTTCATAAATACAACCTTTTCTCTTCTGCAGTGTTTTTACCATATCAGCCTTTCATAAGGGGTTTATTGGAAGTCAAATACAAAGGCATGCTCTAACTGCTAATATGGCTGGCATTACTGTTTTGAGGAATTGCCATCCAAACATAGTAGAAGTATCTCAATGATGATACATATAACTTTGGGGAAGGGTCTGAAAGTCTGGCATTTAAGATTATTGAACCTACTGATTTTAGTCACTGTATTATATGTATATCTATATTTTTTTTGTCATTTATTTTCTCTCATGCTAGATAGGAGGGCCATAGTCGGTAACTGTTTATATTTAGTTGATGTGCCAAATGAAGGTTCTAAGTACTGTGTCAACTCCAATAGCGTACCATGTTTTGTTATGGGGGCATACCATTACATACTGCACAGATCTGCATGGGTAAGGTTCAAGTACAAGGTCTCTGCCATCAAGACTTAAAACCTTGCACCCAACAGTAGATTCCATGGTACTGGCCCGAATCGGGCGGTACGGGACGTACCGTACCGGTTCGGTATAGGTATGCCAAAAAAATTTCATACCGTACCGACACTATATTAGTGTGGCATCAGTACGGGGTGCAGTACCGAGACGACGAACCTTGGTAGATTCATTCCATTCTTCAAACCCTTCCAACTTGCTCCCCACATTTCATAGATGGTCTCTAGATTCTTTCTGATTGGCTAGCCCAACCTTTTCATCCAAGCTTTCATGATATCTAGAGATCAAAATAATTCTTAGCTAAAAATGAGAGTATTAAACAACTTGGTTTTTGTAATACTCTCAAAATGAATTACATCCTGCTACAACTAGTTTTTGTTTTTTTTGGTTGATATTGGCAATCATTTTTGTTGACTACAGAAAATCCTATACATTATATTCTTATTAATATCTTCTGATGGTTGAATGTCCAGGTATTTACAGATAATGGCCTCAGAAGGGTTGGAAATATCACAGCCTGCTTTGGATCCTGATCAATCTTCCGACATACACCACCGTATTACAGTCCGAGATAGAAAGGCGAAGGTCCACAGGTAGATAAGGCATTATTGTAATAATTTATTTTGAGGCACTGAACTTTTTATTTCGGCATTTCTTGGTTTAGTTATCATTCTTATTCTTTTGTTACTTAAGGCGAGTATATGATTTTCGTGGAAGTTTGAATTGCTCCGATGAAAGCACAGGACCTCCTTGCACCGGGTAAAGGTTTCTACTTTGGTCTGTATGATTTGTCCATCATGTGTTGAGTTAGCCTCATGAATTTTTTCACATTTGCATATATTTGTCTCTTTTTTAACTTCCTCAAAGAAATATGTGATAGTGATTGTGTCACCCTTTCCTTTTACCTTTTAGTGGAGACCTTATGGAACCATCTAGTAAAGATTATCTGGTTATGCTATTCTAACGTAGGCTTCATGGATCCTCACTTGCCAAGCCTTTCTATTTGTTTATTTCAGAGTTCAAACTTCAAACTTTTCTTTATCTTTTGTCATAACCTCCATCCTTGTAGACTTTTGTTATTCTAACCAGCTTATTCTATAACTTTCTGGGACTATGCTCCATTTAATATCTTCAAATAATCATTGCTTATCACTTTTTCATGGACCTATGCTATCAAATACCAAGCATTCTGTCATTTCAAGTAGTTGCATGTTTATATTTTTGCTGGAAGAGTGCAATATCCCCAATCCATCTAACCACATTTTTTTTTTCTTCCACTGTTTCTTAAGCTGAAAATCTTTAATGTACTTTGGTCTATTCTTACCTCTTCCTTTCATTTCTGTCAGTATTTGATCTCGTGACCTTAGAGCAGCAAAGTTTTGTACCTCAAATAAGTATGACTTTCATCTTTTTTTAGAAAACTTAATTAGGGGCAGATGCAGAGCCCCAGCTTCTTTTATTATGGTGAAGGAGGTTTTTGAACCTAGGCAGATGGTAGCAACTCCCAGCAACTTTACCAACTCTGCTATTGGCACCTTCATATGACTTAAGAATTACAGACCTATGACCAAAATGCAATTACATAGTGTTGCTTAATCCCTCTTGGCTTTTGGTCTGTTGTCTGCAATCTTTTGCACCTCTCAGTTTGTCATTATTCCTTATAAATTTTAGGTAATGTAGTGGCTGATAGCCCACAAGTTCTTGCATCTTTCCATTAGATTTAAATTCTACAAATTTACTGGTTGATGCCAGATGGGTTGAAGGGATGGCACCTGTGTTCTCTCGAGCAGCATGGAAATGTGTGTGGCATCTCATCCAGGTGTGACCATAAATCTCTACATTGTTTTGTTTGCATTTTATTTTTATTAAGTGAAAATGTCATCTGTATTTGAAGTTCGTAGATACTTATACTAGGCCCTGATTTCATAAGTTGCCTGAATATTATATGCAAATGCAGTTTAATTACTCCAAAACATAGCTTCCTTTTATAGCAGCTGGAATTCAAATTCTGAAAAGAAAGTGCTTGTTTGAACCATTTCTATTTATTCATAGTCACCAGTTTTCACATTGGATTGTGCATGGAACCAAGTTGTCAACAGGCATCTTCCAAGGAAACTTAGAATAGTTCTTTATGCTCAGAGAAGTGGGATTTATTTCAGAAGGTCTTCAGTGTTGTCCACCTTTATATCTTAGTTCACAACTGTCTTTTCTAGCATTATCGTTCGCCAGTTAGTTCACAACTGTCTTTTTTCTAGCATTATCGTTCGCCAGTTAGTTAAGATTTTGGGTGTTGCCAAATTACAAGCTTGCTCTTTTCTACCGTACTTCTTGGTAGCATGCTATTTGGGCTCTGCATCTCCACATTTTATTCTGTTATCAGCTCAATTTAGCAAACTAATTTTCTTATTCATTATATAGGAAGGTTAGCTTTATTGTTACAAATACTCAGCATTGAACTGTGTTGTTGGTGATACCACTCATTTATTATTGGTGCTTTGGATACTGAAAATGTCAGGGAAAAAGATACTGAATGTAAATCACTAATCATTTCATAGTCTGATCTTTTTTTTGAAAAAAAAAAAAACAGATGATAGAACACAGAAGGTCTACTGGACCTTTTCCCCATCCGAGCATGTCACTGAAACTAGAAACAATGAAATATGCAGGACAAAGATAAAATCAGACAGTCTAGTGTATGCATTTATCTTACAACATGCTTTTCTGGAGTTCATATTGTTAGCATACATATTCATGGATGTGGTGACCTATTCCTCTGGCAAGCAATAATGATCCTGTTGTTATAGAAACATCGGTCATGGAACTCTAAGTTGGTTTCTAGTACAATTATGTTTCAAACTGCTGAGTGATCAGAGATTTGTTTTATTATGTCTATACTTTTTATTCTCAATATTGCAATGTTATTTTTCCCTCAATAGTTTAAGGCATCAGTCTTTCTTCTTAAGTTGTGTAATGTGGAATCTTGTAACATTATGCAGAATGACCTGATTCATGGATGGGGGCTGGACATGAAGCTTGGATATTGCGCTCAGGTGATAAAAATAAACAGATTAAGCTAATTGTCATTTGATAAATTGCATGTCATCTGAGAAAATGATCCAATACCCTGCTATTATTGCAAAGGATATTATCTCATTTTGACAGTCTGAATATCCACCTATATTCATTTCAGCAGCATATGATTTTCTAAAATAATTGACCGTTCATTGCACTAGGGTTCATTTTATAAGTTCATAATTTGATGAAATAAATGATACTATTGGTTCAATGTTTGAATATCCATGTGTTTTACTTAATTCCCTTGTACTCATATTTTATCATGTGATGCTTGTTTATGCGATTTTGTTAGACTGTTACTACTTATTTTGCTTAGTAGTTCATTCACATAAATTTTTTTTGCCTGAGCATCAGATCAAGCAAATACCAAACTGCTCCTTTGGTGCTAATTTTACATCTAACAGATTATTTTGCGATCTGCAAAATCAATATTTAGTGAAAGAACAGAACTCTTCATCCTTTATAACATCAATTCTGGAAAATTATTTGCTAGCGCCACTTTGCTTTTTATGAATTATCATGTTGTAGATATATAAGGCTACAAAATGCATTTTAAACATGTACGAAGTACTGCATGGAATTTCAGGGTGATCGAACTAAGAAGGTTGGAGTGATCGACGTCGAATACATTGTTCACCAGGGAATACCTTCCTTGGGAGGAGGATCTGTTAATAAGGTTCAACCTCATCATCACTAGATACTGTTTTTTCCCTCTTTGCTTGTTTGTTTATAATTCTTCCCAAATTTAAAATCAAAGTTGCATCTGGAAGGTGTTAGTTTTATTTTTCCTGAAGATATTACTTAAAATCGTGAGAGTTCAAAAATTGTTTAAGCAATTTTTCCTGAGTAGATTTTTTTAAAATGTGATAATAAGATTGTAAATTCTATATATTTTCTGAATATTATCGTGCTAATGACACTTGTTTTATTTGTGCTGTTCGCTTTTGAGTTATGTTACTGTTCAATGATGCTCGAATGAACTCCGATGAATGATGTGAGTAAATATTCCTTTGGAGGTAGGGAAAGAAGGGGCTGCTTGTACTCATCAATTCAACAGCAGGAAATGGTAGATGATGATAGCTAGACAATAACATGCAAGGTTCTGTAAACATATGATAAATGCTCAAATTGAAGTTCTCATGGTTTGCCATCATAGAAGTTGTAGCAATAATCAGTGAAGGGGGCAATAGTATCCGCTTATAATAGACTACCTACACAGCATTCGCAAAGGAAAACAATGCACGCACATTGTACGCAAAAACACACATATAATAGACTATCCCCTTAACTTTTAGAGGACATTTATTGAGATTTTGTAGATTCCTAAGTTACATCTTACAAGATACATTATTCTTACTTCTTGCAAAAACCAACAACTAATTAAAGCCAGTAGCAGGCTTCACTTCATGAGTAAGTTCTGCAAATTGGTATAGTTTTAGTTAAAGGCATTGAGTGTATAAGAGACTCTTCCTCAGCCCCTTTTTTGTTTCATTACTTTGAAATTGTATTATTTTTGTTTTCTACCCTACTTTTTTGGCATACCGGAACATAACTCAATATCAACTTTTGCAATTTCATGTGCTACACTAATGTCAACTTATATTATAAAGTAATTTCAGTTTACTTTCTCTTATTACAGGCACCAAGCAAATCCCTGGATTTAAGAGCCCATGTAAGAACAACAGTATATTTAACATGGTTCCAGCAGAAAAGAATATTAAATTTCAATACGACAATGATCAAATTTAAGATGCTTATATTTGTCATCTGTTTTTCATGCTATCATTCAACAGATCAGAAGGCAGTCCACTGCTGAGCTGGAAAAATTTAAGGAACGCTGGGATCAAGCTGCCAGGAAGGACAAGGAATGGTTTGATCCTTTTGAAGGCTATGCCAGGATAAAAGGCTGATATGAAGAAACTTTGTCACCTAAATTATTCATATCTCGAAGGGAAAGCATTCCCATTTTTTTTTTGTTCCATTGACAACCTACTGTGTGGTGGTTTGCTGGTAAATTCTTAAAACACATCTTGATTTATTTATTTCTAACCATTTATCTCAAGTTCACTCCTGATTTTCTGCAAAACAGGAGATTCTCACAAAAGATATCCTGCTGTATGTTTCGGTGATCTTGGTTGTACATTCCACATTGGATTGCTGATTCTATGAAGTGTTAATATGAAAGCCAAAGCCCAAGAAAGCAAGAATACTCACAGATGTAATTCTTTATTACTTCTCTCCCACTAAAGCATCTGTTTTATCTGGTTGTATAGTAATACTGCTAATGTTCTGTTGTTGATATTTTGACTGGCATTTCAAGGAAGAGGGCAAACAAATCATTAAATTTTCATCATCTTGCCCCTGGATGATTCACATCATTTCATATCCTAAAAGTTACGTATGTCAAGGAAATATCATTTTAGGGCTTTTGTATTGTTTGAATCTATGCCTTAACTTTGAAAAGGTCCCTGCTCTCTGACTCAAATGACATATGATGAAGTTCCTGCACTTCCAACACTGCATCTTTGAGCTCTATGATGTCATAAACGTTCACCTATACAGCCAGCAGCCCATTGGAAAACTTCTGTAGAGGAGATTATGGCTTAGATTTGAACCACCAATCTGTGGATTCTGTTAGAGCCAGGCAGTGCTGAGGGGAGATGGATATTAGGTCGGGGGAAGCAGGCTAATACTTACTGCTTATTTTGGAGAGCAGCATTGAATTCCGATAGCAGGTTTCAGTTCTGTGGTCTGCCCTGGTGCATTGTTAATCAGCTTGCGCTTGTGATTTGGTTACGATTAAAACCGGCTTGCGGTGTGTATCAGATCCATTTTAAATATATAATGTTGTTATGGCTATGTGACAGCATTGGCTGTTATGACATTTTAATGGACGATTAGTCTATTAAATGTTCTAAAGATGACAATAACTTGTTTCTCAATAACTTTTTTGGCTGCAAATAATAGTGAAATAACAATTCTTTGGATATTTTTAATCAAAAGAAGGTAACAATTTATCTACATACTGATATTACAGATATACTTTAGCAATTCTAAAACAGAAAATATTTATGCAAAATGCTAAACGACAATATATAAAATAAAGTCATTACTTAGATACAATTATTTATTTTAATTACATTGCCAGGGTGTACTAAAATGCTATAAGGTGTCATTTAATACATTTGATTAACTCTTTCTTAACAAGGTGCCCTAGGATGGGTTGTTGTCAAGGTTGTTGCAGTGGGCAAAAGATGCCATAAGAATTTCAGGATAATTTGATGCGAGGAAAAGTTCACCAAATATTTGGTAAAAGCTAAAAAAGAAAAAATCAAATTTGACGAAAGTAAAAAAAGCTTAAGGATGTTTTTTATCTTGCCATGAACTGGTTTATGTAGCAAAAAAGGATGAGAAGACAAGTAGGCAACAAGAATGAACAAAATGGCAGCTCATTTGCTATTTAATTAATTATAAATCTAGACTGTTCAATATTGAATCGAGTCACTCCAAAAATTTCAGGAATAATTTGCAAACCTTTCAATGGTTCGGAAAAAAATGTTACTACGTTCGACTCTTTGTAGAAAAAAAAGGCATAACAGATGGCATGTAACATGTCAGAAGAAAGGGGAAAAGACAAAGCTCACATGCAGAACAATATAAATCCTACTCAAGATTTGATGATATCTCGGTAATCTTTGTGGGTGATCGATGCTAAGATAAAATGTTTATCTTGGTTTATAACCGCCGGGGAAAGGTGGGGAAAGTTATAAAAGACCAAAAATATTCCAAGACCATGGCTGATATATAATGATTAAGATATCAAAATAATGACAAACACAGTAAAAATGAGATTCACCACCATTAAGCAAAGAGAACCAAATTCCACCAATGGCTCAACTCAGATCAGCACTTATTAGGTTCTTCAAAGAAACCAAAAAAAAAAAAAGGATAGGAAGCATATTATGTACCCAGAAAAAAAAAGGAAGCCAACCGTATTCGTTTTTCAGAGATACCATAAAGTTCCACAAAACAAAAACCCTAACAGGAACTGCCTTTATTGTTGCAGTGAACTACAGAAAGTCCAGGAAATCTGGAAGAAAACAAGAGCAAGTCACATAAGAACTAGAAAGTGACAATAAGCTAAAGACTACAACTCCAAACTTCTTCGTTTAGCAGTGCATTTCTCGTGCTTTCTTGCAGCTGCTGCATTTCTTGGAGCAAACTGCCGCCTTCTTCTGGCATGCTTCCTTGGTCATGCAGGCGTTCAAAATCTGATTACTTTCTTGGGTTATCTCCCCAGTCCTCATCTCATCCGAAGGCACACTATTCTCACCTCCCGCCACCTTTCTGCCGGCTGAAGTCCACAAGCCACCGCGCCTTGCGAACAGCCCACTTAACCTGTTGCTCAGACTGACCGGCACAGGTTCCCTGCTTGAGGCCTCATGCACCGTCGTCTCTGGGGAAGCATCGACGACGGCAATGGCAAGAAGAACCATGATCATTAAGCAAGAGCTCTTCATGGCTTGTCTTCTGCTTGCTTCTTTCTTCTGGTTTTCTTTCTTTTTGCTGTGACTGACGCCAATATTGGATCGTTGGCTGTCAGATTATATAGGGATGAAGTTGGCTATTAGAGATGATACTATGGCATGCTGCAACAAATTTCAGGAAATGAAAGTGGCATGCTGACGAACATGGATAGTGTGAGCTATAGGGATCATCTCTAATAAGTACTGACGAACATGGATAGTGCTGACGAAATTTCCGGAGAGAGAGCCAAATGCATGGGAGGCTTGAATGCGTGAGTCCAGTTGGTGAGAGGAACTGCTAGAATGAAGTGGCCATGTCGGTAGCATGCACGCCAGGCCATTGGTGCTACCATAAGTACTTTTGTTGAGGAAAACAATTAGAATGACGTTGGGCACCAGATCTGTTTTTCAGTCAGCTCAGCTCAGTTCAGTTCGATCAACTACAATACATTTAACCTTCAAAGGTTGTATATTTCGATTTAGACCCATGAATAATCCATATGATACTTCTTAAAAAGCCATGACTGCAATTGTTTTCATGGACCACTAATTCATGTTTGTAAACAGTGCTGCACTATCACTAATAGTGACCTCCTGTGCTAACCACTGAAAGCTGCATTTGCGCAACTGAGGATCCACCATTTTATTTACGCTGTATACGACTTCGCAATCTGGTTTCAGATGAACCTTGTAGCAGCAAACTGCCATAGGCACATCAATTCCAGTTACTTTCTCGTTTTCTCTCGATGTTTTGCTGCCCCAACTGCAAGAATATTTGCATCTTGTCAAAAATGAAGCATGATGCAGATTGTCAGTTGGTCTTTGCTGTTCTATAACCTATAGCTTCCAGCATCGCCAGATCATACAAAACATAAAAAACACATTTCACTACATATTTAATTGAAAACTGAATTCTAATTATATCCCAAAAAATATAGATCCTTAACCAGATAAATGCTAATCAGTTTGTCAGCAGAGGCTATACTGATTTTTTTTTAAAAAAGAGAGAAAGAAATTATTAAAAAAAAGATCTTCTCAAGCCACTTGTAGCAAGCAAACACAAAATGGGGCCAAGTCAAATTTGCATTCTAAACGGAGAAGGTTGAAGTGTAATGTTATGAAGCAAAAGCCTTCATGTGTAACTCGATTGCCAAATCTTTCAAGATTCAATAATTTTAACACTTCGTGGGGGGTCATGCAAATTCGAACTAGTTCATATTTAGCAGAAGCAAGATTTCATAAACTGCCGAGAAATTTTGAGTATTACGGATATGTCTCAGGTGTATATACATAGTCAAGCTTCTCTCGATTTTGAACAAGTCCCGGCATTTGGCTTGCAGGGACTAGTTTAATCTAGTACAATTTGAACTCAAGAATTTCCATTGAATCTCTCTTTGGATAATTGCTGCACTCTCCTACTTCCCTAATTACACAACCGAGTAATCTCAGAATACAAAGCAGAAAGCTTTCATTAAGGATCTATTCAGAAGAAAACACAGGCTCAAAGGCGAAATTTACTGCATAGGAATTAGGATGGAGGCCCTCTGACCATCAGTGGAAAGATGGTTCTGCTAAAGTTGTAGTCGTCCCGGCAATCAGCTTGCAGGTACTAGATCAAATTTAGTAGAAGTACAACTACATATTACCCCCTATAAATGTTAGTATTGCTAGACCAAAATTTAGATCTGAATTTTTTGATGGATTCACTTTCAGACCAACCCAGTCCACAGGTCTATGGGTTTGACCACTTCAGGTCAGGTCCAAGTTTGTGGCCCTTGCTTACAGCTCTTTGTCAATGCCTAAATTTTTCAGGGAGAGATGTCCATTGGCCCAAGTATAGTTAGGCAATGAAGAAATTCAATTTTCAATCAATGAGAGGCACCATTTTTCCCAAGCTTTAAATGTTCATTTGATCCTGTCCTAAATTAAACGTTAATTCTTCACCTCTCTCCTGCCATCTTTTTGTTCCCTTCTAGAACTTTAAGAGAGAATCTAGGTTTGCATTAATTCCTCCATATACCAGCTTAAACTACATATTCCAGCCCATTACTTTGCATTATGCGGACGTTATTGCAGTGTTTCTTTTGGAGATCATATCTTGCTTCCCTCATCATTATTCTTGGATAAAATTTGATGCTTCTTAGGTGGAACAAGTTGGCTGTGGTGTTTGATCCATGCCATTGTCTAACCTCTTTGTGAAAACAAGTGATGGGGTGCAAGTTCTCAATCAGGTGTGCCGCAAAAAGCTGCCGTCTTGGCCGATATCAGACTTGGCTTGTAATCCTTAGGATAAGGAAGAATGAGACCAGGACCAAACCAAAGGGGGTTCATGCAAATCAAAGTCCAAGTGTTTGACCACTTTGCCTTTACTTTCTGACGTTTCTTGAATCCATAAAATCTTAAGCTTATATGTCTACCTTGTCGGTGTCTAAGGTGAAGAATTTGGCCAGTCAATCATATGAACCTCTATGATCAGGTCAAAATTTTGCAACTTTGTTGGATTAAAGTAAAGAAGAGACAATTTTTTCCAAGGAAGGAAAAAAAATAGAGAAGAAAGAAGAAACATTCATGTGCATGAACTACCCATGGCTTCTTTGCCTTTACTTTCTGACGTGTCTTGAATCCATAAAATCTTAAGCTTATATGTCTACCTTGTCTGTGTCTGAGGTGAAGAATTTGGCCAGTCAATCATATGAACCTCTACGATCAAGTCAAAATATTGCAACTTTGATGGATTAAAGTAAAGAAGAGACAATTTTTTCCGAGGAAGAAAAAAAAGTAGAAGAAAGAAGAAACACTCATGACTTCTTTTATCCTGCAGCTGTCCTCCATCAATCCAATGCAAACTTTCTTCATTCCATAGATTTTCTTTAATGAAGCTGCCTGTATTTACTGATTGCTGTTGGAATTTTAGGTCTCGGGTGTCATTCGTGTCACGGCAGCGCCATTTGGTCTTAATTGTTGCCGCACATATCGCGAGATCCCACCACCACACGACACGTTAAGCTTCATATTTTTTCATGCAAGCCCTCGATTTATCTTATTTTCCTGCGAACCTTTTGAAACTCTACAATTTGTTTGAATGCGATTTGTATGAAGACTAGCCCAACATTGACCATGTTCCATAGTTTCTAGATGTTAGGTAAAGTGAGAATCTATCAATAGGTTCCACCTTACCCTAAGAACAGCTTTCTATAGAATTTTTATAGGGCTCGTTTGGTTCGCGGAAAAAGAAGAGAGGAAAATGTGGTCAACGGAAAAGTAATGAGATGCCTCTTATTTAGTTGGAGTTTTCAAAGAGAAAAACGGAAAAGTTATATTCCAATGGGAATATGATTCTCACATTTCATGAGAAAGTTTTTTCCATGAAAAATATAGAAAAGTTACTTTTTCATGAGCCGAGAATCACTCCATTTTTATTTTTTCTCAAAAAAACCGTTCAGCATTAAAGAGACATTAAAGACCTAATTTTTATTAAGGGTATAATATGAATTACATACAACTTTTTTAAAAAAATGGATGGTCAACCAAACATAAGCACTCTGAAAATCTGTCACTTTTTCATTGTCAACCAAACATGCTAAGAGTACTTTGTCAGGCATCCTTTTTCCAGGAATCTGCTTCTCAGGAATCATATTTCTAAAAGAAAAAATATTTTCCACGAACCAATAATGAATTCAATTGGCCAAATTTTTATCTTTTTTTTTCTTACTAGTTACTCGAATCTATTAATTCGATAAGGGTGGTAATACTTAATCGTTTAATTTATTTTAATTTATTATAGATCAAATTAATTTATCTAATTGGCAAAAAAGTTAAATTTAAAATTTTAATTTATTAAATAAATAGATAAAGTTTGGATCAAATTTTTTTTGATCCATTGTGTATCTATCTGATCTGATCCGTATCTTGTTGGATCAATTACTGTCTTGTAACTTTAAAAATTGATAGAATGTGATATTTTAGTCCCTCTCCCGGGTGCTACCAACCTGCTTAATTTGATTGATTTGACTGCCATCCATTGGCGTGGCGGAGTATCATCGTGCTCCCATATAAATGCTTCCATGGATTAGGACTTTAGTGGGACCTTTTGGAAACTTTGGTGCTCCTTAAAGAGATAATATGATCTGTGGCTCCACTTCGACTATGATGGCTTGTCCTTGATGGCCAACGTTATCTTTCTGTCATTGTAGTGGCGGCAGTGAGCTCATTATGTTCCCACGCTAAAATGGAAAAAGACTATAGAAAGACCAGGCGAGCACAAGCAATTAAGTTTGGAAGAGATGGAGACATGTTTTTTATTTATTTTATTTTAAAGAGACCCAAGTGTTTGATCATTAATTGTATCCTTAACTAACGTCTGAAGTGTTTTTAGGTTATCATATCGATTCACTTAATGGCAATGCCAATGAGGTTCTTGCATCTCCGGACTATGGTCATGGATAATTTGTTAAAACCAATAATTGAACGTTAATAATGGCAGTACCTCCGGCAAGAACAAGATTTTTAATTCCTGATGGGTTGATTAACATCCATGAAGTACGTGTTAAATATAAGATGACAGACAGGTTAACTACATCATTTTATTTTAATATTTTTGGATTAGTGAAGAGTCTACTTTCATTAATAACAACTAGAAGAAAATTCATAGACAAAATATCCAAAGTTAGACTCCATAATATTGGCAATCAAACAATTAACATTGGCATTTTTTTTATTTTTGCTAAAATAGATATTTCATAACAGCCAATAAAAAAAGAAAATAATAAATCATGAAGTGCCGTAAATAACTCCTCCTCTTTAGCCCACAAAATTTCTTTATAATGACAGATCACATAAGAAGCCATGCAGTCCGCAGCCTCATTGGTCTATATGAACACATGCTTGTTTCGCCATCGCCTAAATATTTTGAAGCAAATGTGTCCCTTTTTACCACCGCAGGGGTCTTCTTGAATCCTGCTGATCACGGTAGCCAATTAATGTTGGCATTCTTCTCCACCATATAATTTTTTTAAAAAAGACCACCCTTCCATTGGCTATAAATTAGTGTTTGATAAAAGTAAACGAAAAAATTAAGTATGTTTTCGTGCTTATTTTACAAGCAAACGCTGTTTCGAAGGTCCGGGGAGTAGTTGGGCGCTGAAGCTGGAAAAACTCCCCGAGCACAGTAGTGTGCCCACAGACCCCACGCGTCAGAGAACGACAGTAGCAGCTCTCCGCCCCCACGCTGACGAGCGCGTTTTATCTTTTCTCGATTTCTTCTCTCGGTTTCCCATGCAAATGTATACTACTTTCCACTCATTTGTCACTCTTTCCCTTGGTTTCATTTAGTGGGCACAAAAGTCTAGTGAATTTCATTAGAATCGTAGATTTGGATCCACCATGATGAACACAGTGTGGTCTCCTCTGTTGCTGCTGCTTGGTGGTTGGCTTGCAAATAAATAAGTAGGGGATGTTTCACTAATTCACTCCTTGGCCTTTACAGTGCAAGCCAAGTGTCGAGCTGCTGCAAAAGATCCCCCACAGGTTCCAAAAGGAATGGATGGAGCTAATTGAAGAAAGTTCAAAGAAAAAAGTAGCTTCAATGTGGTCTCAGTGATCCCACCTCACTGCTTGTTAAAAGACCAGGATTTTAGTCATGAAAGTGATGCCATCCTCGAGATTTTGAGATGTTAATATGGGAGGACTGCCGAAATCAGAATATATTCTCGCGAAAAGAAAAAAAGAAAGGAGATAAAAGGAAAAAAAAGAAGGTACGTACATTTATGGAACTTCTTGATGATTTTTTGAGATGGAGTAGTGGGATGCAAGAGTAGAAGATCATTTGCTACATTTAATATTCTCAATAAATGCAAAGGATTTGATTATAATACATAACGAATGAAAGATGCAAGACAACACAAAGAAATGAATAAGAAAAATGGTTGATATATGCCTTTAATTTTGTTCCTTTTAAATATTTTATGCTAGTCAAAAAGTGAGAGGGCCTAAAAGGATTTTCTTGTGTGCAATTGAGCTCAAAATGAGATGATCTGATATATAGATCATTAGGAAATCTTCTTATTTCAATTAAGATTACACATAAATAAAAAAGTTCAATAATCTACTTGGTTGATGAATTTTCTTAGGTGATAAGCATGATAATTGGTGCATAAATATAATGCCAGTGTTGGGCTCTCCTTCTCCTGCGGGTCGAACTAATTTTGTTTGACATGAAAGTATAAGCTACACTACAAAGATAAGATAGGAGCAATGTTCTTTTCTTCAATTATTAAGCTGTTGGACTATTTGGGACAAGTCTGAGTGATATGTCAGGGATAACTCTTCCTCATATTATTAGGCAATAACCTACATATCCATACATTAATTAGATATCCTATTGATCTATACACATATCCAGATACAGCATGCCTCTTCCTTAGTCTTGTAAGGATCATTTCCTTATCAAAGTAAGCAAAAAAATCATTTACTGATCAAATCGGCATGTCAGAAAATATTATTGCATGCAGTGAATATATGAAAAAGGAAACAATTGTTACGGCATGGCATCAAGAAAATGTGTTCTCCATATAGAACTCGTTTGGTTCGCTGAATTTTTTTTTTACTAAAATATTTTTTTCTAAAAAGATGATTATGAGAATATAATGCTTGAAAAATAATTTTTGCATGTTTGGTTAGTCATAAAAAAGTGGCTTATGTTTAGTTGAGTATTTATTTTTTTGAAAAAGTTATCTGAAACACCTATTATACCATTAATAGAGGAAGAGACCTTACTTATGGATTTTGATGGCTTATGAATATTTAAAAAAGTGGTTTATTCTCATGAGAATGTTATTTTCTCATCCCTCTTTTTTGAAAACTCCAACTAAATAAAAGATATTTTTTTATTTTTTTAATAATCATACTTTTTCTTCTTTTCTTGCGAACCAAACAAGTCCATAGTGCTGCAAACGCACTTATCGTAAGAGATGAAACATATAGAATATAATATTAATTATAAATTAGGAGACTCTTAGACCAAGCATGTTCCATGTAAAGTAAATTTAAAATGATAGTGGGGATTCTGCTTTTTCTAAAAAAATATATCTATGATCATTGTTGCATTGGCGATCGTGAAAAGATAAAATCTGTTACTGATGCTCTTTTATGTTTTGTGGCATAAGGAGCATTTTTTTTTATCAAATAGGATCGATCAATACTAAAGCCTAATGGCGTTAAAGGGATGATGAAAAATGAGTTGGGACCCAGTCTAAGATTCAAAAACTATACGTTACCATGTGTCACAAGGGGATCCGTGCCTAATACTACAATCCCACTACAAATAGCACTAGTCTCCTCATGCTATATGGCTAGGGTTTGTAATAGTCTAAGCTTGGTCCAGCTTAGGTGTAATCAAGCTCGACCTTGATTTGAAATTAATCTCCAGTTTGAACTTTGAGATAGAGCTCTTAATTCCAAATCAAGCCCAAGACAGGCTTAACTGAGAAGCTCGATAATCTCAGCACAAGTTAAACTCATTAATCTTGAATCAAGCTTCGCTCAAGCTGGAATTCAAGCTTGATTTCAATCTTGGTTTGGGCCTATGCTAACATTTAGTTAATTTTAAGAATAAATAATATCATTAGTAAAAGCCTTGATCCAATAATACATTATCTATAAAACACACAATATATAAAATATAAATAAATTTGAGCCCTATTGAGCTCAACCTTTTCGAGATGGATTAATTTTAGCTTACCTTGAAACCCATTTCAAGCCTATTTTTCTGATTCTAGCTTGATTTGTTCATATCTGAATCAAGCTCGATTTGAGCTTACCTTGAGTTGAGCTTGAGTTACTAAATTCGTACGATCGCCTATATCATTACTTGTATCTATTCTGAGCATCATGCGAGGATATGGAAATATCTAAGAACTCCCATTTATTTGTATTCCATTATGTTCATAGCTTGCAATAGAGAAGTAGCTTGATATTTATTTCTGTAAATACAAATAAAAATATTGATTATATCAAAACATCTTTTTTGTAGAAAAGTCCTAAAAGTAGATGTTTAATTCGGAAGTCCATATTTTAAGATAACCATTCAAAGAAATTGTCAAAAACAACAAGCCAAACCTTATCCAATAACTCTGACCCTATCTTCTAGCTAAATCTTTTGCCAGTTTGAGTTGTCAAAGAAATAAGATAATGAAAATTAGGCATGATTAACTTAATAACATCTTTTAATAGAAAAGTCCTAGAGTAGAAGTTTAATTTGGATGTCCATATTTTAAGATAACTATTCAAAGAAATTGTCAAAATCAACAAGCCAAACCTTATCCAATAACTCAGACCCTATCTTCTAGCTAAATCTTTTGCCAGTTTGAGTTGTCAAAGAAATGAGACAATGGAAATTAGGAATGATTAATTTCATCCCCATCTATCCCTTTACTCTTCCGACTTGTGCATAAATCCTAAATCCTTAGTGCAAAGCTGTACCACAATAACTTCAAATAAAATTTGACTCGAAAGGACTAAAGGTCATATTTTATGACACCATCAACCTCAAGTACACCGGTAGATTGATGTACCACTCTAGACATGTCGATCGTCACCACGTGTCTGAGATAACGACTAGATTTAATAGCACCGACTCGATTTACACATCTTAGTCGCTAGGTGCAGTAACAATACTTCGTTACATTTTGGCTCCCTTCAACCATTTTGCACATCTGATGATGAAATGCGTGACAAGGATGCCAAATCTACCTATTTGAACTTTTATCAGGATCCAACCAAATGTCCCACCACCACGCCCATGACACGTCCTTAAAAGTGGGGGTTAGAAGTCAAGCCCGGGCAAATCCTCCTCCACACTACCCTCGGTCAATTTGCCAGCTAGCAGCTCACACATGATGGGTGTGAATGCTCATACACGATGGATGTGAATGCGGCCAATAAAATTAGAAAAAAAAATATCACACAAGGGCTCAGACACGGATATATGGTTCATCTAAATAAAATTCTAAGAATGATGAGCTGCAAAAGAAGCAATTCTATTTGCAGTACTATTTACCATGTATATAGTTTGACAGGAGCCACACTTTTTCAGGAATTTGTGAATGTTGTGGAGCAGCGGCCTTTCATGATGATGCGAATCATCTCTCGAAGAGGATGTGCTGTCCCTTGAAGTCCTGCAAGCACGCAGGGCTTTTGTTAATTAGAAAGAAAATAATATCCGTCCCCGTGAAGTGTCACCGAATGCTGCTAAAGCCGATTTTGGAGGGCTTCCTACCCTCAAAGTTTGCACGAAAACCGGGTTGGAGCTTTCGGGGGATGATCTGGGGGACTCGTTGAGGAATTGGGAAAGGACGACGACAGGTACCGCACAGCACACGCGGCGAAGCGAGCGGTGCGCGGCCTTGGATCCTATACAGCTAGCGTTTTTTTTGGGGCCGTGGACTAAAAGTGGGTCCCACAATCAACGGTGGATATTATCCAGTTCCGCTACATTGACTAGTGGGGTCCATTCGAAAAGGACGGCAGATGATTTAAGTGTAAGAATTGGACGGGAGGCAAGGCTTGTAGAGGATCCGAACTCGCTGTCCGCCGCTAAGGCCGGGAAGGCTCGGCCGCCGTCTCCTTCCCCGAGACTGCCTCTCATTTTACGATTCTCCCCGTCAGCTCAAAAACCGGAATAAAAAAAAAGGAATAGAGGGAGAATAAATGGGGAATAGAGGCGCCACTTGTGTTCTAAGCCAGAAGAAAACGAAGCAAAAGGGAAACTGATTCCAGAGTGGAAACGGAGTTCCTTCCACCCTTGAATAAATCTTAAAGCGCTCGGTTTGCTCCCCTTTATTTCCCTGTCGCCTTTATCTCGTTAACTCTCTCTTGTCCTTATTCTTCTTCTGTTCTTGGAGTCTCTGTGCTTCTGATTTTTGTCTCCATTTCTTTATTTCTTTTTTGGTAAATAATCCATTTCTTTATTGGAGTCCTGGTGTGGTGTCTTGTGGGAATAAATTGTCTTAGTTTTGGGGGCATGTGGAGATATTTGGAGAGAGGAGCGTGGGGAAGCATTGATGGAGTGGGGCGGAGCTTTCTAAATCGGGAAGGGAGGAGGGGTGCAAGCGAATTCTAGCGAATCTCCAATTCCACGTTAGAATAAATATAACAAGAGATCACCATGGGTGACCCATAGATTTTTACCGTCTTCGCTTCCTTCTTCTTCTTTTCTCCATCTCCAAAGGGTCAGAAACAACGAGAGGTTTCAGAAAGATAACACCTTTGTTTCTTGTACTTAGAAAGTTTGCTCCTTTCTTCTTCTTTCTTCTTATTCTCAGCTGTTCCTCTTTTTATTCTTCCAAGTAGTGTGCTTTTCTTGATCTTCTTCCTCCTCCTCCTCCTCCTCCTCCTCCTCCTCCTCCTCCTTTTGTGGAAATAGTCATATTTTTGTCTGATTTTATATGGAGAGGTGTTGATACTGGTATTTGGATAATAAATTAGAGAAAGGGAGAAGTAGGGCGGAAAGGAATCCAAATATCAGTACTGTAATAAAAAAGGGATGGCGGCCGTTCGTCGAAGGCACTCCAATCTCCAGAGCTTCCTCACCCGCACCACCCCTTCCGTGCCGTCGCATTCTCTCCCAAAGGTGCCTCTTTTTTTTATATATTTTCTTTTATTTTTATTTCGATATTATATTGTATAAATTGGTTGATTACGATTTTGAGTTGATTATCTCGTATGTTGGTCAAAATTTGTTTTTTTCTTTTTTTTTTCCTTCTTTCTAATCCGTAGTGGTGCCACACTGTTGCTTAATTTATTCAAGTTTCTGATTTGATTTTGTAGATCTTTTGTTGCTTCTTTCACTCTGTAAAATTTTCTTTTATTAATTTTCATCAAACGGTTTTTCTTTTTTTAATTGATTCTGTGTATTTATGATGTGTAGAACTAAAATTTCTATCTTTATCTTTTAGGTGTTTCTATCTATGTATATGAAATGGATTTGAAAAGATATGCAGATGGATTGGAATGTGGATTTTGGAAATGGATATCCCTTTTTGTTGGTTTTTTGCATACTTTCAGATCCTTTGGTGCTATGTAGACATGTAGTCATGCTTGCTTTAAAGTTTCCCTTTTTGTCGGCATAGATGGTAAGCTACAATTAAATTATATGGAAGACCCTCTTGTTTGGAAACCTTAAAAGATTTGTAGATTTGGATTCATGTCGGTTTGGAGAAAAAAGAAAAGGGAAAAGGCTGATTTTTTTCCCTGACTTCCTTTCGAGCTTATTATATTTGGGAAACTTTAGTTGATAGCTTCCTCTTTTGTGATGTATGAAGGATCGTTTATGTCATTACTTCTTGCTATCCATGTTCCATTTTTCTAACTGAGATATCCTTGTCCTTCTCCCATCCCAATGAATATTTTTTTTAGTCCTTTGTTGATAATTTCAGAAAATTCCAATGGTAATTTTAGATTGCATCAGTGCAGACATGCATTCGAGATCTGAACACCCTCTGGCATCCAGTTGGCAAGGACACGGTTGAGTACTTCACTCTCGGAGACCTCTGGGATCAGTATAATGAGTGGAGTGTCTATGGTGCTGGTGTCCCGGTTGTCATCGACAACGGCGAGACTGTAGTCCAGTACTATGTACCTTACCTGTCTGCTATCCAGATTTACACCAGCAAATCTCCTATGGCTTCAAGGTCTCCAATCGGATCCTACCTATGAATTGCACCCTTTGAGATGATACCCATTCTAGGCAACTCTAGGCTAAGCTGCATTCTGGTTTTCTTATAGGAACGTGCTGGAAGAGAGTGAGAGTGATTCTTTCAGCGATGACAGTGAGAGTGAGAAGCTATCTAGGTCATGGGATGCTGTATCAGATGACTCAGTCTTCGACCAGGATGCTTCATGGCCAACAAGGGAAAACCTAGGTCATCTACGCTTTCAGTATATTGAGTATGATGCTCCATATAGAAGACTGCCACTGATGGACAAGGTACAGATTGTTTTGCCAAGATTATCTATTTGATTTAATTCCATGACTTTTGTTTTTGATAAGTTTACATCTAAAAAACATATTGAAATATATTTTCTGCATAATTTTTTTTTCTAACTATACTATTGATTAGGTAACTGAGCTGGCTCGGAGTTATCCAGGTTTGATGACCCTTAAGAGTGTGGAACTATCACCTGCTAGCTGGATGTCAGTTGCATGGTATGCCCATATTTTCTTCATTCTTCTTCATATTTTTTCTTTCTTTTTGAACTTTGGAGATACTAGAAAAAATTGTGAAAATGATGGGCTACAGAAGTCATTCTGAAATCCATGGCTGAGGTAGAAATGCCTTCTGATTTTTATGGCAACGAAATAATGGTCACTGATAACATACCATGGAAGCTGTATTAGGAGTATTTCACTTTGTTGCCTTTAGAAGATATGGGAATTACTAAGCACATGTTTTTCTAGAACTTTTAGAAGGGTTTTGATTGATAAGAAATGTAGGATTTTATTTTCTTATTATGTAATGATTGCTTTCATGAAAGTCAGTTTAGCATGTGAATTTGTTGATTTCTAATCTATTTGTTTATTTTTTTGACAGGTACCCTATTTATCACATTCCAACTCATACAAGTGTCAAAGATTTGTCTGCATGCTTTCTGACTTATCATACCATCTCCTCAGCTTTTCAAGGTACGTGTGCATGTTGCAGGAAAGAAGCAAGTGAAAATGGAAAGTTGTGCATTTGTTTTCCTTATTACCTCATGATATCACTCTTTTTTCATTTAGTTTTTGTCAATCACTCTTTTGTTCTTGTGGCTGTTCCATTGATTTGGAGGGAGTAAATTTCTCCATCATTTTAAAGTTCTATTCTTCGTGATTTCCTGCATGTGTATGATTATGTAGAACTTAGTGTTTGTTCGAGTTACGGTTTAAGATGGGTCCAATTTTTTGTGACCCACAATCTATCCTATAGGGCAACAGGAAGCTGATTCAATATTTTTATTCAGGTTATTCATGAGTTGTTCCTCTCTTAGGCAATTTTCATTTTTCATTTTTTAGTCACATTTGGCTTTTGCAAAACAAATTGTGAATCATATGTATTATCTGTCAACCCCTTGCCTAATTTATTGGTAACACATGCTGCTTCCTAGATGGAATGTAATGGGTTTGAATTTTTGAATGCTCGTTAGGACAAGCTAAAAGAAAAAGTAACTATGATGGTTATCTTTGGAGATGTTTGAAAAAATGCATTTGACCGAGTTGAAATTGGAAATAGCCCCCAACTCATGGGGGGCGGGGGTGGGCAAGTTCACACGGATCTTTTTTTTAGAAATAAATTCTCAAAGCATTTTGAATAGTATTTTGCTCGATATTTATACAAAATCCATGCCACTGAATTTTTTTTACAAAAATATAAAAAGATGACCTTCCGTTGTCCAAGGGATTCATGATTTGCTACGAGGAAACCCTTTAAGTTAGATATGTTAACACACCACAAAACTTAAATATCTATAAGAGGCTGGCATCATGAACTAAATAATGATCCATCATGTTTTTGACATTTATGACTCATTTTCTACCTAATGTCAACAATATTTAGAGTTAATTATGCGTACTAAACATGCCTGCTATAATATGTGAAAGCCAAATTAGTAGGTAGGAAAGCCTACCTTATAGGTCTTGTAGTATAAGAACGTGAAACCTAGAAGCCAGGCCCCAAAGTATTTGAATGCAAGAGTTTTGCTGAAAGAGGAAAAAGGAAACATGTGACATTAGGAATCACATTCATCCTTAAGACACATGTAATAAGCCAAAGTCAAATTGTAACAATCCCGTGTCATTTGTTCATCGAATGTAGGCTCTGTGACAGAATAAAGTTAAATATCTATAGGTGCCCTTGTTCTATGATAGACATAATATAGGCATTCTGAAATCTTTCCGATCTTACAACCTACAAACCTTTGGGTAACTTCGCAGTCTGCATATGCATACAGTCGGTTATGTATTAAGTAAATTCATTGCCAACTAAACAATACGGAATGGAGTAGTGATCTGTTACATATAGAAGGAAAGAGGGCTAGAGGTAGACTAAAAGTCACATGGGATAAAATAGCAAGGAAGGACTTCATATCTCTGCATCTTTCAGAAAGTGTAGCCCTAGATATAGTGAAATGGAGGAAAAGGATTCATGTAGCTGATCTCAAATAGTTTGGGATTAAGGCTTAATTGAGTTGAGTTGTATTGCCAACTAAACAGTATCAAATCTAAACATGTCATATATTAAATGAATTCATTAAAATCTCCTTATCTACAGAATAAGCAGTTTCAAAATAAAGCTCTCATTTGAAGAATAGCTCAAATAGCCATACTGTATAGTATTGCAATTTTCATAGTCACATATTATGAGACTTGAAGGGCATGTCCAAACTCATTTTTTTCTTTAGGGAGATGCTCTCGTGGGTTTGCATTGAGGTGCTTGAACAAGATCTGAAATTTTAGGTTTGGAGAATGTTTGGACCTTGAGGCTAACACATTTTAGCATTTTTGCCTCAAATGTTTTCAAATATGAAAGCTATAGTTGGAAAAATAGCAGTCCTAAACCTACATTATGTGTGTGGGTGAAGGCCACCTTCGCAGGTTGGCCCTGGGGATATTAGACATGGAGCCCCATTAAGAGTTATACTTGATATTCTTATTTTTTATGTTTAAATTATTTAATATATCTTTCCCTATGAAGGTATATATCTTGATAGAATTTTTTGTATAACTTATCACCTTTTTATGTTTTTAAGAAAATGAATTTTGAAGATAATGAAGTTTCATATCAATAACTGTGTAAAAATATTGCTATTATCTCTTTTATGCTATACCAGATATATTCAATGAGATGTCCAGATATCTTGAACAATTTGCATGAATTCTATCAAATTCAAATATGCAAGTAATATCTTGTTACAACTGAAGCCATGAATAATTGCATACATAAAAGCTTCAACTTTATACGTGGCATTTGTTTTATCTTCTAAAGGGACTTGATATGTGGCATATGTTTTATCTTCTAGAGGTTCTTGAAACATCTTTTTTCAATATATTGTATTGACTCACGGCTTTGGGGCAGTACTGTTTCGTGTTTAAACTTATTCACTTTCTCCATCTATTCTACAAATCAATTGTTACTTCCCACATATCATGCTTTCTGAGACGTTTCATGTAGATTTTGGACTGACACCACAACTTAACATTTGTCACATTGCAAACTACATTACTTAAATATCAAATGCATTCATCATAGGAAGCCAAACACTAACCAAGCTGCCATAAAGGCTGTCTGGTATTCTCCTGAGACCTGACAGCATGGTTCTTTGTTTTAATCTGTCTGTTAAGAACAAAGATGACAAAGAGATGGTATAATGCTTTGGTACTGAAGGAATATTATGGACCTAGGCACTGTGAAACGTGACTACTGCTGTCCTTTCTTTAGTACCTTTTATGTTTGTTGGTTATCGTATTAATTCGGCAGTTATAGGTAGCAAAAGAATAAAGGAAGGTATTTAAGTCTTTGAATATATGATTCGTGGGATGTTGGATTATTTCTTACAAAGTCAGAATTCACATTAAGGAAAGTCCTAACGATAGTGGTATTGTTTGGGAGTCATAATGTGTCTGACACCAGTTCCCACAGCAATGCCCTCAAGAACAGTTGAATAACATTGGGGGCTTTAAGTTGTTAAGCAGTAAGGTGGCATGTTATCTTCACAATGCAACAGCGATGACAGGATATGGTGCCAGTGTCACATTTACAGTTCAAAAGGTTTTTTATTTCTATTTCCAGAATAGATCGCATTTGAGCAGTCTCCATGGATAAGGGAAATATCATTTTACACAGCACAATACATCTCTGTTTTATGTAGAAAATTAACCCTCAGTCTAGTCCGCATGCCGAATATTCATATTATTTTCATACTATACATGTTTCCAGGATTTTATACTGAGAAGTAGCATTTGTATGATATGAAGTCACTCTCGAAACTTCAGTCACTGTCCTTCTACATTCATATAATAACATTTATCAGGTTTCTCAATCTTGGGATATATAAATTCACCTGCATATCTGATGCAATTAAGATCTAGTCTTTTCTGTATTAATGATTTGTTTCTATAACTATTTGTAATCCTTATGCACAGAAAGAGCAAAACCTAGTTTTGTAACAATCGTTGTGATATATGGATTTGACTGTACTGTGTGGAGTCAAATCCCCAAGCAAAGTTGAACATATCTGTTTACTTATAGAAGTGCTTCTTATATAGTTGACTTTTATGCATGTCATGTTGCGTAACTGCCCCTCTAACAGTTTCAAAATTTTTCCTTGTTTGCTGTTCTCTGCTGGCTCTAGCCTGCATTCAAAATTCTAATACTGCCACTCACCTCTTAATGCACTGTTTCGCTGTGGGACTTTTGCAGATAATTTGACCGGAGATGTGGAGAAACGTGTACATTGTACTGCAGGAAATGGAATTGAACAAAAGGAACAGAGCAACCGCATCACTCTTTCTTCCTTTGGACTGGCCACTTACAAAGTACAGGGGAGTATCTGGACAAATCCTGCATGTTTAGACCATGAAAAGATCAGGAACCTCCACAGTGCTGCAGCCTCCTGGTTGAGGCAGCTTGGTGTTCATCACCATGACTTCGACTTCTTTGTTACTCACTGATGTAAATAGTTTTCACTTCCATTTTTCCTAGTGAGCTGCTGCATGCCGCGGTAATGTTGCCCTGCTAAAGTTTGGAGAACTCTACTAAGGGTGAAACTCTAGCTTCTGAGTAGGTTGAAGGGTTATGGTGGAAAAAAAATCAGTGCTGTTTTAGTTAAAATGTGTTGATGGTGCACAGAACTGAAAGTAGGTTTTGGTTATGAACTTTCCCTATTTGAGAGATCATGAGTTTTAACATTTTGGTGCATTAACCTTTTATTGACGGTTTTCCTTGTTGTATTTGGGATGTATAGACAAAAAAAAAGGATTCTTGTATGTCTGGCTTTGTCATATATATACTCTTGGATTACTATCTTTCATGCGTTTTTTTACATGAAATTGAGGGACAGGAATGAATGGAAGGTGGGATATGCCTCTGTGTCAGCATTGACGACCCTTTTCCTCCCATTTCAGTTTTTCTATTTTCTCACTTCGACAGCAACCAAAGCTTTTGAATCTCCTGTTGCTGTTTAACTTTTGTGGCAAACCTTCATGGAAGAAGGTGATTTTCTTTTGCTTGGATGTTAGATTCTTGTTAGAGCTGCTCTTTGAAAATCCATTTCTGTAGCATCCCTTTGTGGAGGGCTTACTTCTAGGCGGTGGAAAAATCTTCTTGTGCATTAGTGTTGTTTGGAACTGAAACACATGGTAATTGGCTGATGAAGAATACCAATTAATGTGCTCGTTATCTGGTGTATTTGAATATTTTACAAGTTCTTTGGTTAAGGTAGGCTGGCTGAGAGCAATCTTGCACCATTTTGGAAAACCAAAGTTTTAGACAGCATTTATTCTAACTCCTCAAAAATGTAGTTCTCTTTGTCACCTAATCTGGAAGCTGCTGCTTATTCTTAACCACTCACACGTAAGTAATTTGAAGGTTCTCTCCAGACATAGCTGAAGGCACATATGCTCATAATGGTTGCTTGGATTGGAGATCATGAGGTTGGAATTATTTCCTTTTGGAAATTCTCTTTACGAGTGATTCTAGCTCCAAGCCTCTGTTCACCACTAAGTCTTTTAATGGACAAGATTACAGTAGATGGTAGGATGAAAACAACACTCTTCTACCTAGTTTCTATGATAAAGAACTTTGAATTGGTGTTTTTCATAGAAGTGTGAGAGCTTGTAAGGAAATGGAAAGAAGGAACTCCTTTCTTCTTCACAACTAAGAGGCGTTTTACAGTTTTAGACGCTTGGTTGGATTAGGATATCTCGAACAGAATCTTCCTTGCCATTTGCTTGTTCTTGAAAATAAAGGAAACCAAGTAAGGGAACATCATCCCTCTTAACACTAGTGGTTATGTCGCTTAGTTTGAAAAATAAGTAAAACATTTTCATACCGCATATTCCACCATTAAGGAATGGTCTCACATCAGATGGCTTAGGATTTCTCATATACTCATGGACCTATTCACCTATTAGCTTAAACTTTTAAATTAGAGTTTAGCCATTCCTCTTAGCTACCATTGCATCCATACATTTACTAATCTACGTGTTAATTGAGTTTAAATCCTATCTTGTTTCAGGGACTATCTATACCTATTAGGCAGAGGAGAGATAAAACTAAACCCCTCTCCAAAATCCAGAAAATTAGAAAGAAAATTGTGGAAAAATCATCTGATATATCCATAATTTTTTAAAAAATAAAAGTTATCTAGATATGTTAAAGTTATCCAAATATATTACAAAATATCTAAATACGTTAGAAATCATCATGCATAGAAAAAAATATTTTAGGAGGCTATGCATGTTTAAATATGTTAGAAATCATTGCACATAGAAAAGAAATATTTTAGGAAACCAAGTGAATCTAAATTTTTTAGATATCACCACGCATAGGTAGGAAGCGAAATCTTTCTCAACCAAAATAACGAAAAGAGATCTTTATTTGCTAAGAAGAGTGTGAGGAGAAAAAAATCAAATCTATCGAATTCTCCATTTTTCACAGCGTCCATGTAACTATGAAGTTTTTTTTTGTTAATATATGTTCTATCCCATGCGTTATAATTCAATTTAGGAATAATAGATTTAACAGGATTTGGTGAAATTTTATAGGATGGGTCTAAGCTATTTATAGTATCCATATTTTAATAACATCCATGCACATTCTAGAACCTACCACTATTGTACCAACTTTATGTCTAGCAAAAATAATTCTGGTCTAAACTATCTTTCAAGCTAACCACTCAAAGAATTGAACTTGACTCAAGCTTAGCTTACCCAAAAAAAAAAGTATAATTTTACATCATAAATTTATAATCAGAATCAAAGTGTATAACATATTTTAACAAAATATCAAATTTATAGTTCATATATTTGAGTATCGAAATATAAAAGTAATCAAATGAGAAGAGTCTCAATCTGAAAGTTAGTTTGTATAATCAATTTCTAATATTGCACAGAAAATAGAATAATAGACTAGCAGGTTTCTTAATGTGAAAACAATTTTAAGATGTAATTTTGAAATCTAGTTTAAAATCTTTTTAGTACAAATACATTCTAGATGTTTGATGAAGTAAATTCTCTAAAGATGATGGTGTTTTTATCATTAGTCAATACTTGTATGTTGAAAACGTATGTAACAATATTTTAAAGTACAAGATTCATTGTACAATATTATTTTGATGGTAAGAAAAGGATCTAATGGTCATCAATATATTCCATTACATAAATTCATGTTTATATTTTTGTTATCTCCTTGCGCATCGTGAGAGTATCATACTTGCTCTTACTAACTAATCCACATGTAATTCGAGTTTAAATCCCACCTTGTTTTAGAGAATCTTCTGTATACATAGAGTGCATTAGGAAGCAATCTAGCCTAGAATGGTAGTAATGTAACTCGGAATCTGTCTCTAGAAAAATTACATTTTTAAGAATCTTGTTTTCATTTATTAGTCAAGGATGTAGGTCAAACTTGGTGGACAAAATGAAGAGGGGCACAAGCCGTCAGTTAGTATTGTCGCGAAAAAAAGGGCTTTTATATACATCCCTACAAATATAGTTTATTGTATATTTATTGTCCAAAATTCTTAATTTATATATACTTCTTAAATAATCTTGTTTTTGAAATAATATTTTTTCCATTGGATTTTTGAATAATTGTATCAATAGAAGGAAACCATTACATTTTTGCATTAATACCCTCACATTCAACATTTAACAACATTGCAAAGAGCTATATGTTTGCATAAGTTATCTTGTTCTTTATAAGCATATCGACCATAACATTTTTGATTATCATATCAATTACTTATATCTTTAATTTATAATCCTCTATTTTTTTATGACATTCTATTTCTATATAACTTTTAATTCGTGTACATTATTTCTAATTTTTATACTTTATATAGTTTTCTTTGTACTTATTATCTATTTTTTTGTTTTATTTTAAATATTTGCAATTTAAGATGCCAAGTGGATCCCTATTCATCACTCATTTCACATGTCCCAAAAAGTTGCCAATAACTATGCATGTACATCGTGAAGCTAACGGGACGGCCGACTGGGTGACAGCATACGTAGCGAGCCACTCTGGAGGCATCCTATGAATTAGGGAGGGAGGGATGCCTGGAGCATTTTGGGACATTTTGTTTTCTGATTCGATTAGGTATATTTGTATCCTTGTTGTATGAAATGCTTACTTTAGCCAAAAAAAAAAAAAAAAATTGTTGCAAATAAGATTTAGCAAGTTAATGCGATGTCACAAGAGAAGTCACGCAGTTGGTGGCCTTTTGTCTCTACGATTCATCTGGCGTCAGTACTCAGTAGAGAACTTGCAGCCAACATGAAACCAGCACTAAAGGTCAAGTGGCGAGTGGGCCCAACTAACTATTTAAACAAGCTAAAAGCCTGTTTGGTTTAGTGTGAGCGGATCGAATGAGAGCCCGTTTTGGCAAAATGATCTCCACTCCCATTTATTTTCAACAAATATTTGGTGGCTTTTGCTTCCTTTTCCATTAAAAAAAAAATCTATCTTCGATTGGGAGAAGTCATTTCGAGTTAATTTTTTATTTGACGAGCCATTTTAAAATTCTAATTTGGCTTCACTTCGAGCCAATCAAATATCAGAAATGGACTGCTTGTGAGCTGGAGCCGACAAGGCACCCAAACAACCACTAAATTAGCCATGCGGTCGAACTTTTATGGCTAAATTTGGTGAGATTCCCAGTTAGCCATTCTGTCTTCTTTTTTTTTTTTTTTTTTTTTTGCTAAAACTATTAAATCTTTCCTCATCTAGTGATGAAATTTTTAGTCAGGTTAGATCGGCCGCTAGGCCGATAGACCACCAACCAACGTATAAAAATATATCTATATTATTTTTTTATTTATTTTTGTATGTATTATTTATAATTGGATTGATGCACTATCGAGCTGAAATCGAACTGAATGCTAATATATCCATATTTATATTTATTTTATTTGACGAATCTGGATACACATATTAATATTAGTCAGATATAAAAATTTATATTTATATTTATTTTAAATAAACACATATACAAATTCGATATCAGAAGTATGAATATAAATATAAATATAAATTAGATAACTAACCTATAAGATCATAGAATCAAAGATATTACTAAGTGAATGATAAATCAAATTAATAGTACGTTAATATGGTTATTTATTTTTATACGTAATATATAAAATTAAATAAAATTATAAATAAAATTAGATATTCAGATATAAATAAAATAATTATCTATTTATAATTATATTTGTTAATAAATATAAATATAAATATAGATATTGCTTAAATTTTCATCCACGAATGGTTTTGGATACGATCCACCTTTGTCTCTAAATCTAAAAGATCTGATCCGATTAAATCTAAAAGATCTCCTCCCCCCAAGCTACGCACTCAAGATATGGTCGGTACCAGTCAGGTTCTAACATCATCACGTAGAGGACTCCACAAGGGAAGTTTCGCCCTTCAACAAGCGTCAAAGTGAGATCAGAAAAGAAGGACATTAATGAGGACTGAAGCAGCAAGTTGTGTCCTAAGCTGTCATCACTCATGCTTTCAAGTTTAGGTATAATTTTAGCACCAGACGTGACTTTAATGCGGAGGTCTGGCCCACTTCCATTTGCGAGCGGGGCGGTCCGGTGACAGAATCAGCGGGCCCGCACCCGGTTTGCGACTTCGGGTCTCTGACCCAGCATCACATGCCGGCATCCCGCGGGGGCCCCACCGCTTCGGGTAGGACCCGAATTTTGTGGTTTCCAAAAATGATAGAGAGGGAAACGAACTTTTAGCCCTTTAGGAACGACGCCGGCGGTCACGATCGCGCTCAAATCCGCCGTCCACGTGGTGACTGGGGAGGCGGGGTCGCGTTTTAGCCCCGCCGTCGTCTTACTTTCGGTCCACCGAGCTTCCTTCGCTGAGAGTTCGGTGGGCGAAAAAGGAGAAGAAAGGTAGGTTCCACTTCGCCACCCACTCCCCTTTCCTTCCTTCTAGAACAAAAAGAAATATCTCTCTCTCTCTCTCTCTCTAAAATTTAGCTGAGATCTATTGATCTCGCGAATCGCGCAAAAACCTCCTCTTTCGATCTCTTTATTAGGGTTTCTGATCTCAAACCACTTTGAGTTTTCGTTTCCTCTGTTCGATAGGGGACAGAAAGATTGGTTTTTTTAGGGTTTTTGGTTGAGGGCATTTGGGTTTTTGGGTGGCAGGAGGGATGGCGAACATCGACATAGCGGGGATCGTGAAGGACCTGCCGAACGATGGGCGGGTGCCGAAGACGAAGATCGTGTGTACGCTGGGCCCCGCGTCGAGGACGGTCCCGATGCTGGAGAAGTTGCTGAGGGCCGGAATGAACGTGGCCAGGTTTAACTTTAGCCATGGGAGCCACGAGTACCATCAGGAGACGCTGGATAATCTCAGGATCGCCATGCAGAACACCCAGATTCTCTGCGCCGTCATGCTCGACACCAAGGTCTGATTTTGGCACCCGACATCCTGTCATTTCCTTCAACCGACCGGGTTGTATGCTTTTTTGCTTGCAATTGGGTGGTTTTGGAACTCTGGATTGGGTTGGTATTTAGAAAAGATTTAATACGTTCGATGATGTTGAAATAGCTCAAGGGTCCTTGAGTTTTCGTTATTCACTTTCAAAGGAAGGTCGTCAGTTTATTTATTGTCAGGTCATCATCATCATCGTCATTGCTTGGCTCGTCATTATTATGCCGTAAACACTGAGTAATGTTAAAGTAGTTAAAGCATACCTCAATTCAATTAATAGTGACTTGAGCCATCTTGCTGCTTGAATTAATTTAGCTGCGGACGAGTCTTTTCTTTTTACCCGTCTTGGGTTCTAATGAAATTAGACTGGTACCCAATTACATAGAAGTATCATGCTAGTAGATTGATGTCATGATCTCTGTTGATTGAATAGATCTAACTCGTAAGACTCATTGGGATCATCAACCTAGTCGTTGGAATTCATCTTGGGAAATATTTAATTGATTAAACTGAAATATATTTTGATTTATGCTTTCTTGAGCGTCGATGATAGTTGGTATTCTGTGATATCTGGACTACATGAATTTGCATCGTGTGCCTTTTCTTGGGCTTTTGGTTTCAAAACCGTTATGTTTGGGATTTCAGGTTTTCAGGCAGAGTGTTTATGATGTTGGAACTGAACAGCTGACTTAGCGAAGTCATCACTTACTCGATACAGTAAACATAGTTTGCGGATTGTAAGTTCGATAAATACATACAGTTGTCCCTCCAAATCATGCTAAGGGGTAACTGGAAGTCAAACTGGTCATGGGCAGTTTGGCCAGGTTGAAGAGGTCTTGTTTGTTTAGGTACTCACTTGGCATCTGGGATTCATATTGAGCTTACTTACTAACAGAGTTAAAGCAGTTATTTCTAATTTTAGCTAATGAAGAAGTTAACCCATTGAAGGAGATGGAAGATGATATGTAGGGCTAAGAAAGTGCAATTCATGAGATTGTTGAGTAATATGACCCTTTTTCTTCTGGGGATATGAATTTGGAGATGTGTCGATGATTTGGGTGATGAGATGGGTCTCAATTTCACCTTTAATTTAGGACCCAGCATTGGAAAAAGATCTTAACTATGGTAGTATGAATATGTAGGTCAGTGCATTGTGTAACCTTTGCTGGTATGATATTACTTTAGTGTGAATCCATGCAGTTGGAGTGGCGTAAGAACGTTGACTAGGATTTTGGGTTGATGTATTGCATGCTGATGACGCGCTGGCCTTGCAGAGTATGGAACATTCTGTGCCATGCCAGTACTTGGAGATATGATAGCAGGGTCTGTCTTGGTGTCATTGTAGTAGCAGGGTCAAGGATATGAAGGAGCATAAGTTATAAGAATACCTCATGGCATTGGCTAGAAAACAACCTAAACTCTCTAAAAAAAAGCCAGAGATTGGAGAAATAGTGTTGATGCATTTTATCTTCTGCTCCTTATTGGAATGTTCTCTCTACATGACTGATATCAGCATGTATTCTTTGCTCAAGTCTATGCCGATACTATGTATAATGATTGATTAGCTATATCTTTGTGGACTTCTTTCTTTTCATATTTTATTTTATTACGTCATATTTGATTCTCTTTTATAGAGTGGCATTTGAGTTCTCTCTTTTACTGTTGGTTTTGACTTGCAAGCAATATATTCACCATTTTCTTAAAAGGAGTAGCTAATCTTCCCCAATCTTTTTCACAGTGAAAATTAAAAGAAAGGACCATTATATTCTCTGCTTGTTTTCTTTTGCAGCAAATAAGAATTCAAAATATCTCTGTTGGACTCATTATAGTTGCAGTTTAGTGGGTTACTTGCTGATATTCTTCTCTTTTTACAACCTTTTGCATACATTCTCTCTATGGTGATGACTATCTATAATTGTTCTTCTCATATTTAGGTGCCCTTAGTTTAAGAAATGTGACACCTTGGTTGGAGTTGTTCTTAAATCCTTTTCTGTATAGTTTTTTAGAACTCATCACCTTCCCTAGACAAGAAAAGTCATTGGTTTGAACAATTTGAATCACTTTTAAGCCCATCATTTGACCATGAGTTGCAAGAAACACTCTCACACTTTCCATCTTTGAGAAATCTGCATGATCAGGTATGACTTGTGTTGGAGACTCCTTTGCTTTACCTGGTCTCTATTTGGTCCATTTTGCATGACATGAATCAAGTAATGGATGCGGCTTCACTTTTGTGTTCTTCATCGGCAAGTTCTACTAAGGAATGCTCCATATCCTCTCTACTCTGATGACTGGAGATCCACTAATCAAAGGTGCTCTCGTCCATGGGCAAATGGTGTGAATCATGTCTTTGTATAGTTGAAATAATAAGAGGTAGGTGATTATCTTTTCTTTAAAAGTCAAGTTAGGAGCAACTGTAAGCTTCAGAACTACCATTCTCTATTGAAAGTGTGCGTACAACTAGAGAGCAAACTTACAACTTGTTACTCTATTTGTCCCTGTTCGGAGGATTACTCAATATTTTTATTACATCTTCAAATCTCATATTTGGCATGTGATCCTAAATGGCATGCCTCAAATATGGGTGGTGCCCCACTTTGCAATCACCTTCTTTCTCATAACATCATACCATGTGCCCAAAAAAAAAATGCATCTTTGATTAATTCATTGTATGTGCTACTTGTGAAACTAGAGGAATAATAGAATGAATGTGATCTACTTAAAATGAAGTGTCATGTATTTACCTTGTACATGCATTTGCCTATTTTGTTTTTCTAACCCTCTATAGGGACCATATTCTGATCTCTAGCTGTTGATATGGGCAACGCCTACTGGTTTCATTGCAGTGAATTGGGCCTTTACCATATAACACCAAAGAACAAGCTGTTATAATTGGATAACTAATTTTAAAAATTGGAAACTATCCTCAGATCTAATCTAATCAATTGTTTTTCAATGTGAAACTGATAATTGTTAATTTAAGATCATCTATTCTGTTCTTAATGAGAACCATGTTATGGGATCTTTAGGCTCGTGACACTTTCTCATGATCGATGCTGTATCAAAATGCAGTGGAACCATTTTCATAGATATCGAGAAGTCTTGAAATTCTGAATGTACCTCCCCTACCGCCAACCATACTGCCCCATATAGCATGTCATATCAATTGCTATATCATAGAGGCGTATCATTTGCTCTGGCAAGCTGTGAGTAGATATGGAGGGTGTACTGTTCCGCATACTATTTTGTTTGGCACATGACTGGCATGCCCTTGTACTCCAAGATTTCAAATTGTGGTTCTCGATGGTAACAGTTTGCTTTTTGCAAAAAAATTCAATCAAACTCTTGATCTTTACAGCTCGTTGTGGGTTGACATTTTGATTAATTCCATCATTGGTGCCTGTTGATGATCAAACCATTCGGTGGCTACTGGTGTGCTTTCTCACAAGCTGATTTTCTTCACGAACCTAGATTAGGACACTGCCAACCTTCTTTCTACCGGTTTGAGCTGTTGCTCTTTCAATAATATTACCATTTGCAACATCCTCTTAAAGTAGCCACCTAGGCGATTAAAACAGTTATCATACATTTGGAATATTTGGTTAGTTGCTTCAATTCCTTCATCCACTTTGGAGTTCTGGTGTGCGTAGTTGCATTATGAGTTTTGCCATTCATATTAGTTATTATTGAACTCTTGAACCCAGTTTGATGCAACTTCATCAATTGTTGGTTCCTTAACCTTATGTGGAAGTTGTACCTATGCAAAAAGAAATTATTTGCTATGCAGCCTGTTTAATAATCCTGTTTAAATCCCATTTCATTTCAATTTTTAATTAAAAGATGAATTAGGATCTTTAGAAACGTAAAGAAAGGAGGAGCCTGGGATCATTCTTTTATTTTGTTTTAGAAGAGCTATAAACTTATGTTGGATTCCAAGGGTGGAACCAATGAAAGAGTACTTTTCTTTAGGAATCCATCCTCCAGGAAAATACTCTTAATTATGTTCGGAAGTTTTTCTTCAACTCTAACATTTGCAAGCAGCTGTCCTGTTTCTTGGAGGAGCTAGTCATGACCTAATTGGAAAGACTGTATTTCAACACAACTGGTACCTCATAGGACTTTTTTTTTTTAATTTTTATTATTAACTAGGATCTATTATTTGGAAAAAAATAAAAGGAACAATTGGACATGTTTGTAGTGGAATCTTAGTGAACTGGATAATAAGATGACGTCTTTAGATTTTATTTATTTGTTGTATGTTGGTGAGGCATAAAAGAGTATATACAGTGAGGCCATCAATGCTGTATTGATCAGAATGTGCATTTATAACGAAGGTGCAAGGACATGAAAGAAACAAAGATGGAGAAGTTGCAGCTATGGTAGAACTCAGATTGGTGATATTTAGAATGTATTTACCTACAAGAGTTGAGTTGCATCATGAGAATATTTTAATATGTTAAGATTGCTTATTAAAGACATTTGAGGAATTAATCTTGAGTATAGCAAGTCTTAAGAAGGAGTGTTAATGAGTTTCTAGTTGTGGTGGGTACACAATTCCAGAGGGGCAGGACTAAGATTCAACCTGTAGCTATTATCTTCATATACTTGGCATAGATGTACTAAGATGCAGTGTTACTTGGTAATATAAGAATATGTGTAAAAATCTTCTGCGTATGAAATGAACCTAACCAGAAAATACATAATAACCCTGCAGAACAACATATTTGGCCTATATATGGATGGTTGATGAGGCTATATAAGGAATGAAAAGGATGCAGTGAAAAGAAAGGAAGTTTCATAGGAGCTGATGAATTGTTTTATTATCCATTTGCACTTTTGCAAGTTTTGAAGGCATCTGGAGTGTTTTCTTGTTTGTTTTCCTACACAGTGGTTCTCATGTGAATTATTAAAAAAATGCTTGAAGAAATAGTATTCTTAGGCTGTGCAAAATTGAAGTGGATTCCTCTGCCTAACCCTTTACATTCCACTTTAGATTGTTCTATTTGTTGGATGTCTTTAGATTGTTGTCTTTGTTGGATTTCTTTTTGTTTGAATGCTGGACAGGGTAAGCCATATTGACTTTTATTACCAGAGTCCTTTCTAGCATTTGCACTTGTTGTTATTTACCTGCTAGCATTGTTGCAGGGCCCAGAGATTCGTACTGGCTTCCTGAAGGATGGAAAACCTATCCAACTGAAGGAGGGTCAAGAAATTACAATAAGCACTGATTACAGCATTAAGGGCGATAATAACATGATTTCCATGAGTTACAAGAAGCTTCCTGTAGATTTGAAACCTGGAAATACCATATTGTGTGCAGATGGTACCATAACCCTTTCTGTCCTGTCATGTGACCCAGATGCTGGAACTGTGAGATGCCGTTGTCAGAACACTGCTATGTTAGGTGAGAGGAAGAACGTCAATCTGCCAGGTATTGTGGTGGATCTCCCAACATTGACGGAGAAAGATAAAGAAGACGTCCTGGGATGGGGGGTTCCCAACAAAATTGATATGATTGCACTGTCATTTGTGCGCAAGGGGTCCGATCTTGTTCATGTTCGAGAAGTTCTTGGGCCTCATGCAAAACGCATAAAGTTAATGTCAAAGGTATGTATTCTATGTATCATGTATCTATCTATTCTATGTGTGATTGCAATTATCTATTCGATGTATGATATGTATTCTATGTATCATATATCTATCTATGTGTTTATCTATCATGTATCTATCTATTCTATCTCTATCTATCTATCTATCGTGTATCTATTTATCTGTCATGTATCTACTTATGCATGTATGTCTGTGTGTGTAGGCTATTGTGTACGTAATTGCAATCTTAGGACAGTTTGGATACTTGGTTTTCTTAGGACATCATGTATCGACTTTTGCATGTGTGTATGTAGGCTATTGTGTATGTTGTTAACAAAAAATTGCTATTGAACCTTGCTCCTTGAGTAGTTTGCACAGCTGATTTTCTGAGGACACTGTATACTGATGGTTAATGATATGTGAGAGCTCTGAAAATGCTTTTTGGCTTTAGAATTTCATATTGCGAACAAGTTCTGTTAATGACTTGTTGGTCTTTATGCTCTTCTATTGATGTTTGTTTATGCAGGTCGAAAATCAGGAGGGGGTGGTGAACTTTGATGATATCTTGAGGGAGACTGATTTCTTCATGGTTGCTCGTGGTGATCTTGGAATGGAGATACCAGTTGAGAAGATTTTCCTTGCTCAGAAAATGATGATTTACAAATGCAACCTTGTGGGTAAGCCTGTTGTCACCGCCACTCAAATGCTCGAATCGATGATCAAGTCCCCTCGTCCAACACGTGCTGAAGCCACCGACGTTGCCAATGCGGTTCTTGACGGCACCGACTGTGTCATGCTCAGCGGCGAAAGTGCAGCTGGAGCCTACCCTGAGCTGGCAGTAAAAATCATGGCTCGGATTTGTATCGAGGCAGAGTCCTCCCTGGACTACGATGCCATCTTCAAGGAGATGATAAGGTCTGCTCCTCTTCCCATGAGCCCATTGGAGAGCCTGGCATCCTCAGCTGTCCGCACAGCCAACAAGGCCAAGGCTGTGTTGATTGTTGTCTTGACGCGTGGTGGGACCACCGCTAAGCTCGTGGCCAAGTATCGACCTCGAGTTCCAATCCTCTCGGTGGTGGTTCCGGTGCTGACAACGGATTCATTCGATTGGACCGTCAGCGATGAGAGCCCGGCAAGGCTGAGCCTTGTTCACAGGGGTCTTATCCCACTGCTCGCGGAGGGTTCTGCCAAAGCTACTGATTCAGAGTCCACAGAGGTGATCCTGGGGGCTGCACTGAAGTCCGCCATGCAGAAGAGGTTGTGCAAACCGGGCGATTCTGTTGTTGCTCTGCACCGCATTGGCGTCGCTTCCGTCATAAAGATCTGCATTGTGAAATGAATGATGGACGGAAGGAACAAAACTTTCCATTTATAATGTTCTCGTTTTAAACTGCAGCTGGTGTTGTAGTGATAAAAGTTTTCCCCATGCTCAACCTGCAGTTTGCAGGGAAGATCTTATTATGCATAATGAGCTGGGTGCTGGAGAGGAACTCCATGTCATGTAAGAGCATTTTGTTGGTTGCTATATTTCTAAATGGTCCATGCTTTCAGTTGGGTACAAGCTATTGAAAGTCAACTGCTTATCTTGCTTGTTCTAAAATTCTATTTTTAATTTATCTTTCTTCCTTTTATGTTTTTCTGCTATATATTCATCCATATTTACCTAACATCAGTTTCTCCTCGGTACTTGAAAATTCCTTCAGCATCTGACTGCAGGTACCGCAACCTTGATACAATTCGTAGCACTTAAATTTGCTTGTGAAGTAGGCACCAACATACATGCCATCCCAGGATTCACGCATGCCTCCTCGTTCTCTAAATTCTCGGTGCATGGTTTGCCATATATGTGTGCATGCAGGCATGCAAAATCCCTCTTCGGAGAGACGGGAACGCGCACAAGGGATCGCATGTACTGTCTGATTTAGTGAGTAAAATTAGTAATGCTTCTACTGCCGGTACTGCACTGAACAATCAAATCACTTGCCGACTACCGGCCTCGTTCCCTTCTGATTCAGGTGTTTGCGTACTCGATGTGCCAACTGCAAATCCGTATTCAGCCAATCCATTTATTAAGCTTGTGGTTGGATACCAAGCATCACAAACTTAGAAGCCGATACTTGTATCTCCATGCTATGGCGGCTCTCTTCAGCCACCGCCGCGCCGCCACTCGCCTCCATGCACCGCCGAGGTGGTTCAGTCTGGTTCGACTGCAGTTCAGACGAGAGTCTGAACGAGGTTCAATTGCAGCTTTGGTTGCAGAGCAGCTGCGCACGTTGGCACAGCTCTGCTCCCTTGGAGAGTACGCCACCCATCGCTGCGAGCATGAATCCGAGCGTCCTCAGTCAAAAGGAATTTATTCAAATCATCAGGCAATAAGAAGGCGAGCGATGTAACCTTCAAGACTCTCCTAAGAGCTTCTGTTGCTGCTGTTTGTTGTTTTGGAGAATACTATCCAAGAGCCTTTTGAGCTGAGCTATGATGATGATGGTTATGAATATGGGGATATTTCAGTCTGCATGGAGAACTCCTGGTGAAGGGTCGAACTCGTGGTGGAATTTGACGTCGGTGAAAGATGCCTCCATCAATGGGTTCGCCGCCATACCAAAAGCAGCAGAGTTTCCCGGTTGGGAACGTCGGGATGTGAGAACGCTGACGGGGTTCGCGGGTGCCATCCGTTGCTCCACGAGGTCTAGTTGCTAATTAATTTGAAGCCCTGAAGGGAAGACGATGAGTTGTGTACTGCAGCGGTCACGTAAGGAAGAGTGTGTTTGATAATATGGTTACTACCTCTCATGTCCATGAGTGGATTAAAGAATCAAATAATTTGTATTCTATTTGTAGTTGTTTCAGTGATCCAAATACTGTTCTTCGTTGTATATGTATCAGTTTCCCTGCTGCTAGAATTCTCTGTGGTTTATTTTTATTCACTTCTAACTTTTACGGGATCCCAAGATCATGTATTTGCCAAAGAACAAGCGTGGAGTGAGACAACGCAATCGGCCCATGGGTTCCATTCCTGTTCCCCTGCTCCCTTCCATTGCCAACTCCGTCGTCGCTGCTGCAGGTTCCTTTACGAGGGTCACTTTTAGCTTTGACCAACAATATGTTATTGGGATATGCATCTGTTTTCATGATAATATGCCAATTTTTTCTTTTTTAATCTTTCTATACTGCTACGCATGATTTCTCTTTGCACAATGGTATGTAATAGATGGTGAAACACTGAAATTTTACCTGCCAACTATCCAATTTTAGTTTTTTAAACACTGATAGGTACTATTATGGAGCTCCTTCTTGAACATCCGTTTCTTTAATACAATGCAATACCCATCCTTAACCATACCCCATGTCTCCAAGACTCCAACCATAGCAGATGAGTAGACAAGGTTCATAGACATTTTGGTATGGTGGTATACTGGTACGTACATCATCAACTATACGATACCTTGGTTCTTCACAAATAATGCTCATGATTTTCGGTTTTGTTCCATAGATGACAAGATAAGCAGGATTATGAGATGACACCACATGAAAGCAATCATCCACAGATATGAATATATGAAAAGGTTGGGAGTTTACCATCGAAAGTTTTGATGCACATGTTGAGACAAAACTTGACTCGGAAACTTAAGTTCTTAAGTTTTTTGCCCGATCATTTATTTAATCTTTCGATATTAATCTAAGGTGAAACTAAATCTCCTATTGATTTTTAAGAATGGTCAACTTTGATCGGATTGTATTAACTAAACTGGGCAGGCATATTTGAATATAGGATATAATAGAAACCCTTTAATCATAGAGTGCAAATGTGCTTGCAATAATAAGATATAGGAATTCTTTTGTGGAAGATAGAAAAAAATTATTTAGGGCTTTAAGAAATCCAACTGAATTAGACTGAATTTTCTATAGAATCATGGATCACATAGTTTATTTAAGCAAAATTTATATCAATCTAGTCATCTATGGCCCAAATTTTATGGAAAGAAAAAAATTATGAAATTTTTTTAAAAAAAATCTTATATTTTAACAAAATTATGGATGAGATTTAGACTAAAATTAGAATAGGTCTTTAAAAAAAAAAAAAAACTGACTGGACCAGCTAATAAATCTATTTTTTTTAAAAAAAATCAATTTAATTCTACTGCATTTCTCAAATAAGCTTCTAAGTTGAAATTTTTAATGTTGCATCACTCAAGATTTAAACCCAAAGCCTCCGTTCCTTGACCCAGAACCCAGACGGCGATCGCTTAATCACATCCCATCACATGTCGGATCATAGCGGGTTCGCTACTGGGGTTTGGGTTTCGGGTTCAACATTAAAGTTAAAACCCAATCCCTTTTTTCCCCTGCGTCGCCGTCTCGTAGGGCGAGGGAAGGGGAGTTCTCGGGAAGAGAGAGAATCCTCTTCTTGCGACGAAGCCATGGACTTGGATCTCTGGATTTCGAAGGTGAAGGAAGGCCAGCATCTAATGGAGGACGAGCTCCAGCTCCTCTGCGAATACGTGCGAACTCTCGCTCCCTCCCTTTTAACCTCTCTCTTTCTTCTTGCCCTAAATCCAGGGCATTTCGCTTCTGCTCGAGTTTTAGGGCTCGATTCGAAGTTAGGTTTTCTTCATAAGGTTGATTTCTTTTGTTTGAATTCGTGTCATAGATTTCACCTCCTCCTGTTGTAACTGTCGAATATATTATGTTTCTGGACCTCTTAATTTGGTTGAGATATAGAATAGAATTAAAGTTTGGAAATTAAATAGTAGTACAGTACGAGAAATAGAGGACTGGGATCGCATGTGATGGATTGATTTTAATTTTCGTCCGGATGGATGAAACGTACATATTGATTCTAATTGCTACAAAGATATCCGTTTTAACATTTTTTAACTCATCCATGTGCATTTTATTGAATTTACTTTTTTATCTGAGTTTGCTTTATTTGTTTTCATGCGAAGATGCATATACCGCTCTTGTTAATCCATTTTCTTTAACCCCCTAAAAGTTAATGCAATTTTATTCGGTATGGGGGATTTGGGGATAAGATTTTCTCTCTAAATACTGCAAGAATGTAGCGAATTTCACCCATTAGGTCATTTGTATCTGATGCTAGTTCTAACTTTTAATCCTACTGGAAGAAATAAAAAGATTATGCATTTGGTATGTCAGTCGTAAGAAAGGGCTGGACTACGAATTGCTGTCTGGTTATAATCATGGTTACTGTTGTCAAAATGCACGGTTACTCTTATCAAATGTTCTTATCACCTGCGGCATATTATGTTTACCCTTTTAAGTCCAGCACCTACATCTAAATGTCATCATGATCACTTTCAAGACCGTTGTCCCTACAGATTAACATGAGAAGAAATTAATACTGCATTTTCATACATCACTTTCTTTCTCCCTTGATGCCTCTTTAGAAGTCTGGTAAAGATATTATTGTTTAGGTCTGTTCAACTCTGAAGTCTCAAATTTTAATTGTATTCAGGTTAAAGAGATTCTTATTGAGGAGTCAAATGTCCAGCCTGTGAACAGCCCCGTGACTGTTTGTGGAGATATCCATGGTCAATTTCATGATTTAATGAAACTCTTCCAGACTGGTGGTCATGTTCCTGAGACAAATTACATCTTTATGGTAAGATTCTTTTGCTCTCTGAACCATCTGTGGCATTTGTAGTGCCATGAGTTTTCCTCATTGATGCCAGAAGATGATCTGATGATTAAATGGCGTGTACGCTACTGTCAGGGTGATTTTGTTGATCGTGGTTATAACAGTCTGGAAGTTTTCACTATTCTTTTGCTTCTTAAAGCCAGGTATTTCTTGAACAAGGACACAGCAATGCTCCTTGGTCTGTCCATTTTTTCCTATTCTGGAAAATTAGTATGTATAGTATGTGCATACATATGCTTGTTTGTGTTGGTGACTTGGCAAAAGAAAAGCTCTTTTTGCAGTATTTTGAAAAAGAATGTATCATAAATCAGAGTAAGAAAGTATGCAGCAGGAAAATTTATTTGTTTTCCTATATTTTAGACCGTCTTCCTAGAGACTAGAGTAGCTTCAAGTCTTCAAGCATCATCATCATGATCACCTTGTGCATCACAGTCAACTTGTGGTCCCAGGAAAATTTATTTGTTTCTCTATAATTTTAGAGAGTTTTCCTAGAGACTAGAGTAGCTTCAAGCCTTCAAGCATCGTCATCATAATCACCTAGTGCATCACAGTCCACTTGTAGTACTGGATGATTAAAGTGGAGCGTCTCTGTTATTCCTTAAGCCAATAAAGGGTTGTTCTAGTAGACCATAATACTCCTCAAATTAAAGCTAACATAGCAATTAAGGAATGCCAAAAAGGGACAAAAACTGCTGTCGCTAAGAGAGGTGCTTGCTCAAAATCACCTCACTTCTGCTCAGGTGCTTGCCTAGGCATTGCCTCAACAAAGCTACCCTTTCCTTGGTGTTTCTGAGGCACTCTAGGGTTGCACCAGCTCACTTGAGTGCCTAGGTGAGCTCCCAGAGCACCTTTGACTCTATCATTGCCTTCTTAAATTCATTTGCAATTTTTTTTCTTCGAATTCCATATCTTCAACTTTCCCCCCTTAATACATCAATGAGTTGAAATGACTTTTTGTAGAATTTGATATGTTTGCTCAGTGAGCTTCTTCTAGCCAGTAAAGTTGGCTTGTTTTGTTTGCGTGTTTGCTCTATATTATTTCTGAGAATTCTTTTAGCAATTTCCACAAAATAATTGAAATCACGTATTCTGTTTGTCTGGCTGTATCTTCATTAGATATCCTGCAAATATAACCCTTCTGCGTGGAAATCATGAAAGCAGGCAGCTAACACAGGTATGCTGTTGGTTAAAATATTTTCTAGAATGAGCTTAACCATCACAGAATTTTTGTGTTGTTAAATATCTTGTTGGGAATTAATGCAACTGCCCCTTTGCATGATATTGAATCTCCTTTGTGTGTTGGGCTGCAATTCAGTGCTCCAAACAGTGATGTCAAATTAAATAATGCATTCTGGTCTAATATAAATTGATCAGCTGCATTCTTAAGGATTCTCTGGGGTTTTATTTCAGTTGATCTTGTGTTCTTTGTTCTGCCTTTAGAGGGTTCTACATTTGCTCTACCCAAACCTCAGATGCTTGCTTTCTTTATCGTTTTTCTTCTTGAGGATTCTGTCTTGATTCTATCTCCTGATTATTGTGTCTTCTTTATACTTTACATGGCCGTTTGAGTTCTTTTTTAGTTTCCTGGAGGTTAGACATGATGCACACTCCCTATTTCCCTATTTGATTTTACTTATCCATGAGATTTGCAGTGCCATCACCCACTTATCCCCCATAGGAACACAAAGGAATATTGAATAGGGCTTATAGAACAGCATAAGTCAGCAGGCTAATCGAGCAAATTCAGCTTTCTGAATTCATGATTGAATTGACTCTTTCATCTGGATGTGCAGTACTTTCGAGGTTTAACACATGATTTGTCTAAAACATAACGCCATCTGGATTTTTATGACCGTCACAATCTTGTTAAAATGTTTAAGCCTTTAGAAATTTGTTCCTTACTGCTTTATCATTAATGTTTATTTCCCGGTCATTAAAGTGAAATTATTAGTTGAAGATTCATCCTTGTGTGGATAATATTATTGTAATCAGCCTGGTCAGTTCATTTTATTGGATAGTTTCAAAAGTATCAAAGTCATCATTTTCTTTCATTTGAGTACTTATGGATATGTAAATATGCCCAAATAAAAGGATGGAGGTTGAAGTATCTAATAGTGAGCTAGCCTTCTGTCATGCAAGTATTATTCTCCAACAAGTTTACACTTGTTAACACATGAGAATATTCCCTTCCAACTGCGTTAATGCTTAGCCATGAAATTAAGTCAGCTCGATGGTGCCTTGGCACTGGTTGTTCCTGCATCATGAAAGAGCAGCCTGGCGTAGGTGTCTGCCTTGGCTTCTGGATTGTGTTAAAGTGCCAATTAGAGATATTGCGGTATGTAATAGGTGAATGCATATGCTGCATGTTTGTCACGCCACCTTTTAACTACTATTATTATCTGGATTCTTGTGTCCAAGCGTGTTTTAATTAGCTCTGATGCTTCTCTAACCCCCTGAACTTTTCTCTATGCCATGCAATAAGAAGAAATCAGTAGTCAACAACCGGAAACTCTTGTTGTTGCATATATGTGGTCAAAGCATGGTTGCTATACTTTGTTAAGACTTTTCATCTGCCTGAGTTGCATTGAATTATCTGTTAGCACATCTGATAAATGAGTGAACTACATGTGATTGCTATAGTACTTTGAGGTGTAACTTTACCTTATAATCATGTTTTGGGCTATTCATTTAACACACAAATAGAAATAATCACTAGGGACCTTCGGAACAGTTCTCTTCTCTTTCTTATGGCTCTCATGTTAAGTTTATTTTACTTTTGCCAACATATTTAGATATATGTTTCATGCAATTAGCTTTAGACATTTTAGTTATTACGTTTAGAATAGTAAAATACTGTGTCTACAGCCACTGAAACATTACAAATGGTCACATGGCAAAAGCAAAAGGTTTAAGTCAATGTGGTTGACATTATTTAATTAAATCTTTGCGGTCTCAGGGGTACCCCATGAATACTATTTTGGCTTCATGAATGATATATGTTGGATGAACTTGAGCTGATTATTTATTGTGGACTTTGTAGTTTGGATAGATGATTTGTTATTGGTAATTTTAGGAATGGCCTTGGTCTCACTGTGCACCTGATGAGTATGTTCTTTAAAGAAGTTTTTTTTAGGATATCATGAAGAAAACTTTTAAAGAAAAAAAATGTTCCTCGACATTTTAGGCTCTTCTATCTCTTCATTTAATTGTCTAGGGTGGAAGTTTCTCATCTTCTAGGTTTTGAATGGTTGTAATCAGA